>NC_081570.1:69298365-69342157 GCF_022355385.1 Mustela nigripes
TTTTTTTTTTTTTTTTTTTTTTTTTTTTTTTTTGCCAGAGTATAAAACCTAAACTCGAATGATTTGCCTTATGGCACTTTTTCTTGCTAAAGGAGTCTTTCTCTGGCTACTTTGTCACCCTCTGCTAGTGGGCAGGAGGTTTAGCTAAGATGTTTTGGTGATAGTTGTTCAGCATATATATAAGGTAGTTGCTTCTGACTTTTGCAACAATCTTTTTTCCAGTGAACTATTTCCAGGGCTTTAGGACAGATTTAACCCACCACAGGGACGAAGCCACAATAAATACACATTTTAAAATACACACATGCCCCACTTTATTCATTAGGGAGTTGGGCAGCTGGCAGGAGCTTTGAGGCTTACAGTTATTTAAGAAGGGAGAGAGGCTGAACCTTGGAATATGGGTGGCACTTCAATAGCTGGACATGAGAGGGGAAGACAGATAAATTCCAGAGGCAAGTCGCAGGCAACTGCTAGTGCCAATAGGTATAAATAGACCCAAATTCATTTTCTTTCCTAGGTTTTCATCTTTACTTTAAAAATGTACTATTAAAAAACATTCAGTTGTTACAGCAGAATCTCCAGCATGTGATCTCCAGCATGTGATATGGAAGTAATTTCTTAAGGTTGCAAGAAATCATTTAATAAATTACTGAAAACGGATTGAAAGCATTAATAGAGGTTCTTATATATGCTTAAAAGATCCAACAAGAGTAATGTATTCACTGGGACAACAAGTTGTTCTGATAAAAAAAGAAAATCCATCTTCACTTTCCTAATTTTTGATGATCGCTTCCATCAAGCAACCACTGAACTCAAGGGCAAGTCTCTCAGGAGTTCCTGACATTAGGAAATTCTTGAGTGGTGGGAGATAGAGAGGCCTGGGGTGGCCAGCAGTCTGTGGAAACATTTACAAAAGCATTCAGCAGTCCCTAATGGCCTGAAAGCAAATGGATATTTGACGGCAACAATGAAAAGGAACATTTCAATTTGGATGCATTTGCTTGTGAAACAAATGTTTACAACAGAAACCTCCATTTGGGTTGTTGGAACAGGTCAAACAAACTCTGTATTTACTGAAGAATCAAATACAGATTCTCACCGTAAGCATCACCTCTTTGGGGGCAGGCTATAACATAAAGATAATGTGCAGGATAACAAAAAGGAAACAGAGCCACAAGATTGTAAAGTAATGGACAATATGTGTAAGACTTACCAGCTATGGAAGAGCAGCTTTGGGAGGAAATGTGTATTAGTTAGGATAAAAATAACAGCTGCAGTAAGACCGAAACCCATATTAGGGTGATGTAAACAAGACATCATTTGTTTCCATCACTTGTAACAATTTACTTGTCAGCAGTCCTGAGTCTCCCAGCTTTGGTTCCAGCGTCCACCACATTTGGTTTTCAAAGTGTGGTCCATGATGGTTGCTCTGGCTATAGGCACCATCTCTGCCTTCAAGCCAATGGAAAAGGGAAGGGAGTTGAGGGACGGACTGTTTCTTCCCTGAGCAGTAGTTCTCAGCTAAGGTGATTTAAGGAGTGTTTTCACTCCTCCCCCAGAAGTTTCTGTTCCTCACAACATGGCAGTGGGACGGTGGGGTAACACTTCTGAATTCTAGTGGATAGATGCCAAGGGTGCTGGGAAACATCCTACCATGAACAGAACAGCCCCTATAATAAATTATCAGGCCCAACATGGCATTATTGCTCAATTTGAGAAATCCTACATCGTACTGAAAGCTTCTTATTGACAATATTTGTGGGGCATAGAAACACTGTTTCCACTACTCTCCAGCTGCTTTCTCTGTGAATTGCCTGGCATAAATGAGCATACTATTTGGCAGAAACCAACACTGGTCTCCAGTGTCTGTTCTCTTCTTCTTGTATATTAATAGAATTTTAACCTGGGCCAGATAACAGTTTTCCAGCTTCTCCCCAGTTGTAACAACCAAAAATGTCTCCAGCCCTTGTCAAATATCCTATGAGGATATTCTATTAAGAAATGATTCTCAGCTGAATGTCCTTGGGCAAGTCAATGGAACCTTTGGAATCCCGGTTTCCCCAAAAGTAAAAATATGAATAATACTTGTTTTCCCAGATTATCATCGTAGGCAGAATTTTAAGATACCTTTCAAGATTCCCGACCTCTGGTGTATATCCAACTTCTTTCAAACATTCAAACACTGATCAACATGCCGCTGTAAAGGGATCTTTTAAGGCATAATTAAGGTTCCAAATCAGTTGACTAAGAAAAGAAAATTGTGCTCCCTGGGCCTGATCTAATCAGGTAAGCATATAAATGGAATGTGACTCTCCTGGCAGAAGAGATTCTTTTGAAGTGTGTGAGGGATTCTATGGAAAGGTGATTCTCCATTGCTAGCTTTAAAGATGAAGGGGGACCATGTGTCAAGGAAGGTAAATGGCCTGTAAGAGCTAGACAACCAGGCTGACAACCAGCAAGGAAACAGAGAACATAGTCTTGTAACAATGAATTCTGCTACAGTCATATGAGCTCAGAAGAAAGCCGTAAACCCCAGATGAGAACACAGCCCATCTGATCCCTTTATTTTAGTTTTGTAAGACTCTGAGTAGAGAACCCAGCCACTGCACGTCTGGACTTCTGACCCACAAACATGTGAGATAATAAATGGGTATTGTTTTAAACTGCTATCTTTGCGGTAATTTGTTACACACAATAGAAATCGAATAAAGTTATTATGAAGATTGATTGTAGTAATAATAGTTCCCCTTAGTAAATGTTATTATGCTCCAGAAAACTAGTAGGCATTTTAAAAGAATTATTTGTCTTTTCAGTAACTATTGCTAAATGGGTGTCATTTCCTGTATTTTAAAGCTGTAGAAAGTAAGGCTTAGGGAAGTTTCACATTTGCTTGATATCCCACAGCAAAGAATAGTTAAACTGGATTTTTTTTTAAAGATTTTATTTATTTATTTGAGAGAGAGAGTGAGCATGAGCTGGAGAGAGAGGGAGAGAATGCAGAGCACAGAAACTTGACACGGGGCTCAATCTCAGGACCGTGAGATCATGACCTGAGCCGAGTTAGCTGCTTAAGCAACTGAGCCACCCAGGCCCCTAAAATGGAATTAAAAGCCCAGCTTCTATGTCTTTTCTTCTGTGCCTATATATAAAGTGTTTGCTATATATAAAGTGTTAGAACAAAAGAAAGTATCCTTGTTTTATCTATTTTGAATCCACCACAACCCAGTCACAGTCTAGTGAACTTTGTGAGAGATGGTAGACACCCAAACATTAAGCTTGTGCAGTTACACACATCCTGAGGTTTCATTTGGGAGTTCATGGTAGTGACTAATTCAAGTAATTCTCACTTTCCAGCTTAATGGCACCTTTCCTTATTTATTTTCTTGGCTGACATCTATGTCCTTTTATGTAGAACGCAACCAGCAGTGGGCCCCTTTGAAACCCAACTATTCCCTGTCTTTGTTTTTCAGAGAATATTTGAGAGAAGATTTTTAGACTTGCTACACATCAAGGAAAGGAATGCCAGAAGCCACCTATTTAAATGTCTACCTAAAATGATAGTAATTTTGATAACTGTCACTTATAAGCATTTATTATGTGCCAGGCACAGTGCTGAGTGCAGGGCATTAGATAATCCTCAGAGAATCCTATGACATAAACATTATTATTATCTTAATCTTACAGATGAGGAAACGGCCTCAAACTGGTTCAGCATCGTGCATAAGTAAACTTGCAAGATGACAGGAAATCCATGATCGGTTAGACTCTGTGCCACACCCCCACGCATATGTTGTTCCTGATCATGGAATCTCACGAGGGGCCTCCAAATGTGCCCTCGGAACTCATGGGCTTTCTCGGGGCATCTCCAGATGAAAGGGAATCTCAAAACCTGGTACCTGCTATATACCCTCTAAGGAGTATGCCTGCAGATGCGGTTTACATAGTAATCTTCAGTGTACGCTCTGCGTTCTTCAACAGGACCCATCTGGGGTGCTGCTTCTGGTGGATCCTACGTCACGAGGGAGCCTTACGGCTGGTATGTGTCTCTGGTATGTGTCTGACGGGGAAGGCTTTTGCTGCTCTACCCATGCTTTTTTCATCCAAATCCTTAAAGGCTAAGGCACTTCAATACAGCTGGTGAAGATTAGGGTATATTGTAAGGCAGAAGGCTGAAAACAGATTTCCCCATGCCATCTGCAATGGCTAGGCAGCTGTGGTGCCCTCACACATCTGGAAAGCTGCTGTAAAATAAGAAGCTAACATTTGGCGAAGGCAGCAGATGGCCTTGTTATCAGATGCGAATAGAAGTAGAGTCAAGTTGAAGACTAGGAAGAGGCCAACCACCAGCCCAACAAAATATGCAGAAAGGAAGAAGAGCAACGGACAGATAACAGCACATCCCCAAATGAGCAAGGTGTGTGGGAAAGATGGCAAGAGAGTAGGAGGAGAATTTTTGCAGATGTTAAATAAAACAACAGGTTAAAAAACGCCTCGATTGTCAGAGTAATTAGAAACCGTCAGAATTGTGCTTAGTTAAATCTGGTCCATTTGCTAGACTTGGCAGTGGAACTGGTGCTAAATAAGGGTTGCCTCAGACAACATTTGGTGTGGTATGTCCTGGGGGCACTCCATCATTACTAATTGAGTAAATGACATTAACAGAAGAGATGGACAAGCCTGTCTCTGCTCATTGTGAAGAATCCCACTGCCTTTTAAGGAATCTTGCCAACCTCAGCTTTTCTTCGATGGAAAAAAAGTGGTGCTGGAAGTAGCTTTAAGAAGAATTGGGTCAATAAAGGGGGCAAACAGATTCCTTTTCTTAAAGCATGGCTACCCTGTGGTCAAGTCCCTTTCAGTGCTTTGTAATAAATTCTCCCAAAGCCTTTGATTTCTTCCAAGAAGTTTTCAACAGATGATTGATAATAGGATCTGCTCCTATAAAAGAGGCAGATTTCAGAGCTGGGAGAGAGAGCCCATTAAATGGCAGGATGAATGCAGAAGGAAAGCAGCGAGGCCACACCACAGTGGGAAGCTTGGTTTTGCTCTAAGTCATTGGCATAGAGCTCCTATTCTGGGTCTTGGTGCTCTTTTTAGTCTTAAAGTAGGAGCCTCGCAAGTATTCTTTTTTTTTTTTTCAGGTTGAGTTGACATCGAGGAAGCAAGCTGCTCCAGTTGGAGCCCAACCAGACAACCTGCCCGTTCTGCTAATTGGATTTTGGGATCTGTGTTGGGGTAGCCTGAGCTGGAAGTTGATTCACCTCTGCTCTGATGCCAAATCCATTGGCCTAGGAGTACATAGAACCTAATAAAGTAAATGAGCAAAATGGCTATGTCATGGACATTTCCAAAACGTATATCTTGTGGTTGCTCTCAGTTGGGGACTCTTTTATTTTTAACTGATCAATTAAACTTGTCTAGCTACATGAATTGTTCTAATTACTGAGTTTTCCCAGAATTAAATACTCTAAGTTAAATCAACTAACATTTAGCAAACGGGAGCTACTTCTTCTGCTTCTCTCCCTAAGAGCCCTCCATAGAATTAACAGTTAGGTGCTAATTGCAGATGATTAAGTGCTCACCAGTCTTGGAGTCCTTTCTTTAATATTAATGAGATGGATTAGCATGGAACATGTCTTCTATTAATATTATAAATGGATGTCTGCGTGGATCACTGAATGCTGTTTTGTATTATAAGGAGCATTTAGTTTAAAGGAGTAAAAAACAGTACACCCCTAAAATGTATCTTCCTTTCAATTGAGAAGTAAAGTTACTGAGGGAAATGTTTAAATATCATTAATTTAGAGCAACCATGTAGCATTTTAGCAATAACCACAGTAGCAAACTTTTACATAAAACTTCTTTCATTAGTCTCTGTGAGTAGGCATAGCACATTAAACCAGAGTAGACTTTAAACTATTCCATAAAGTATAGACACACAGAGAAACACTCATCATTCCATACCAATAAAATAAATTAGTTGGTAATTCAGAACTATTTTCTCATACCTGAATTCTCTTCCAAGACCACCGCTTGCCTATTTAAAAAATGCTAATTGATTTCCTTACCCCATTTGGAAACAGCAAACTGCTACTTTCTTTTTTGGAAAACAGACACAGTTAATAATTACTTGTTCCTTCTTGCTTTTCCTAAGAAGATGCTTATTAAGGAGTAAAACAATATTTCATATGTTGCTGTTTTAGAACCTACCGTGAACTAGATTGAGATAATCTCTAAATTCTAGGAAGGATATTCCATTTTATTCCACGAGGCTTGTTAGTTAAGGCTATTGTTCTTTTTGATAAGTGCTACTTAAGAAGTACCATGAGAAACACTGAAATGCAAAACATTTCTTTTAGATCATGGTATGACCTAAAAATGACCATTTTAGCTCTTTTGTCAGTTGCTAGCATTTGCAAACGACAGAATAAAAGCATATGCTTTCAGAGCCTGTGTTAATGTAATATGTGTCACACTTTGATTAAAGACCTGATCCTCTGAGTCAGACTTCTACTTTTGTCCTTACTCTTTGACCTTAAAAATATGTACACATTTACCATTTGCCTTAGATAAACATATTTGCAGCCAAATAATACCATGCAGTCACTACTTACATAGTAATAGGGCTGCTACTTGTGTTTAGAATTTTATATATTAAAAGTGATCATGAGTCATAGAGGATTTCTCAGATCATGGAAAAAATTGAAATATATAGCTAACACCTAACATTTGACCTTGCATATGTTTGGCTTAATTTAGAATATGCATTATGTGTTGGTCAGTTATATTTCTGCATAAATATATTCAGATGTTGAGATTGTTTTTCATAGTCTCAAACTTTATCTCTATATAGTCATAATTTATGGTAACTATGATACATTATCTAGCAAGAATTTACTTAAAATATTTAGTCTTCTGAGATAGCTATAATTATTTCAATAAACACTAAGATATACAATCTGCAGAATGAATTCATGAAAATTGTGGTACATAGAATTCTAAGATAGTCTCCAAGATAGATGCTCCTTGGTGTGCACACCCTCTATAATCTCTTCCCCTTGAGTCTGAGCAGGATTTTTTTTTTAAAGATTTTATTTACTCATTTGAGAGAGAATGAGAGAGAGAGAAAGTGTGTATGCACGTGAGAACACATGAGTGTGTGTTGGGGAAGCTGGGAGGTAGAGGGAGAGGGAGAAGCAGAATCCTGGGTGAGCTGGGAGCCTGATGCAGGGCTCCATTCCAGGACCCCTATGATCATGACTGAGCCCAAGGCAGATGCTTAACCAACTGAGCTACCTAGGCCCCCTGAGTCAAAAAATGTCACAGAGATTTTCTCCTGCTGAACCAGAGGAGAGCAAATAGCCATGATGTAAAGGTGGAGCCAACAGATAAGAAGGCCAGTCTCTAGGAACTGAGAGAGTTCTCAGCAGACAGGGAGCAAGGAAACTGGGACCTCAGTCATACAACTGCAGGAAAATGAACCACTCCAGCAACCTGTGAGTTTGGAAGAGGGTCTCAAGCCTCAGATGAGATTACAATGGCGGACACCTTGAATTCAATCTGTGAAACCCTCAGCTCAGTACCCTACTACCCCATGCCTAGAATCCTGACCCACAGAACTATGAAATAATAAATTTGTGTTGTTTCAAGCCACTGAGGTTTATGGCAATTTGTTAGTGGCAATAGAAAATTAATACGAAAAGGAATTTGGTTTGGTCCATGCAGAATAAATTTAACTAAGAACAGCCACTCTTCTCATTTAATGAGATCTAGCTGCAAGACTTACAATAGTGTGCAAAAATTGGTATCCTTCATGGCAAATGAAAAAAATTATGGAGCCCCAAGTAATATTGCTAATTAAAAAGGAAAACAGAGGTTCATAATTTCGCTTCCTTCTGTTCTTTGGATAAATGCCATTATCATTGTCAGTGACACCACCAATCACTCTTGGATGACTTTAGAAGAAATTGGTTAGGCATCTCTCAGAATTTGATTCACTGTTCATAGGTTTCAGACTCATAAGAGATGCTAAACCTTCCCTAGGTCGCAAAAAATGTGCATTGCCCCAAATACCACTGGGAAAATGTTGGATTAGTTTCCTTCTATGAGAGTTCAGTCTCTTTTGACAATAGATTCTGTTCCCAAAGCCCTGGAAAAGGTCTACAATTAATTTTAGAATGTTTGTGTTACCCACTCCACAAACTCAGCTTTCCCTGTGTGATCCGTCTTGAATATCAAGAGCAGACATCAGACAAAAATTCTGAATAACAGTGTTATTTCTCCCTGCTTCCCGTGGTTTCAAGGGTTCTTCTTGGAAAGATATTAAATCATACAGATATTTGCCTTTAACAACTCTTGAGAGTCCAAAGCCGAGAATCGTTTAATATGCCGTAAAATTTGCTGGGGTCTATAGCACATTGAGCCAGTATTTAAAGGAAATGGCTAACAAACATCTGCCATTTTCTTTTTCCTTTTTCCCTATGGGAAGATTCAGAATTTCCAAGTTCAGGTCAGAAAAAAAAAAAAAATGTGTGATAAAAGCAAGAAAATTATACAATATAGAATCTTGGCTGTGCATCCTAATAATGGAATAGTTACTGCAGATCAACAATTAAACACACACACAAACACACACACACACACTCAATGTCAGGGACACATTGACTCTTGCCTAAGAATTCTTACTGTTGATCAGTTTTCTTCTCTTCTAGACTGTTGTATTATCCTGCAGAGGGAAGAGCTACAGCAGAGACTATGAGAGAAACTATTCTCAATCTATCTCCCCAGTAAACCACGATTATGTTATTTCAGAGAATTCTCATGAGAATATGCCTTTGTGGTAAAGTTTACTGGCCAGGCTGGGGCAACATTAAGTCATTAGTGAATCTGGCTTTTTCTTTCTCTGCTGAGAAGATGAATGATAGTCCTGGCTAAAGATTCCTTTAACACTATAGATATTTATCATATATGTAATTATAAATTCTATACTTAGGTTATTGGTTCATAAGCAGCATGAATAATCTCAGTACAGTACACCAACAACAATGGAGCTCATTTCACTGTGCCACCTCCTCTCATTTTAAACCCAAGTCATATTTTCTCCCATAAGCTTAAGCCTGAAAGATTAAATTGGTAGATCAAGCTCTGTTTTGTTCTTGAGAAAGTGCTAGAATAAAAGGCCCAAGTTTGAGGTTCAGACCCAACTCTTCTTGGCAGCTTGAACTTTTAAAACTCCAATGGCCTTACCTTTAAAAAAAAAAAAAAAGAGAGAGAGAGAGAGAGAAAGAAAGAAACAAAGAAACAAAGAATCCTTGGAATATGTCATTTAGGCCATACAGTGGTTGCAAAAATCGAATGATGATTGCTGTGCCTGCCAATTACATGCTTGCTCTCTGATCCAGTCTCCGCTCTTCACTTAGTCCTCTGTGCTGCGGGAAACTGTAGATGTGCCCTTGTTTTCCAACTTTGTAGTTTCAGCCAAGGGGACGCAGATTTAAAAAATTCAATGAGGAGAGTTATGGAAAGGCCTGGGATATTGGTCTTCTGTTCCCCTTCTTTAGGTGGCATGTCTGGTGGGAGCTCCTCCTTGGTCCCAGCCTGCACCAGATAGCCATCTTCTCCATGGTCCCACCTCTGGCAGGACAGGTCGCACTGGGTGGCATTCTTGCCAGATGGTCCTTCTTCCATGGTCTGGTGTTATCACTTCCTCCTGTCGTCCCTCTAGCCCTAGGAGTAGAGGCTTCCAGCTTCTGCCCATCTCTTAGTCGCCTCACCCTCTCTTATATAGCTTCTTAATTCTCTTATTAGCTATATACCAAATTCACTGTATTAAATTCACTCACTGCGGAAAGAGCAAGAGTGGTCTGTGTTTCCTGGCTGCACCTGGGCTGATACTAAGGGGTAAATACTTTAAAGATGATAAGGATTTTGTAAATGGCAATTTATTAGTACTAGAGTCACTTCAATAATTAGGTCATACTGCAAAAGTGATATATGTAGTTAGTCTGCTATTTTGGCACTCTCCCATTATTACCTCCCATAGATAATCAATAATCTATGCTACAAAAATATCTATGGAGTTATATGTATATGGATGGAATGTTATGCTTTGTTTCTGATATATATTCTTATATGGAAAAGTGTAGAATTAGAATTGGAATACTTTGATATGTGTTTGGATGTCTTCAGTATGGAGCAGTGGGAGTGGTGACAATTTCCTTTCAACTAACTACCTTTCTTATTTCATCCTCCAATTTTGTTAAAGAATTTATTAATCCTCAGAAAGAGACTCATGAAAGCAAACAGAAGAAAGCATTAGAAAGAAACACTGATTTGGCTTATTCTGTCCAGAAACAAACTTACGACAGTTTTCTCGACTTAAATACGTACCATCATCTACCTTCTATTTACCTACTTACTTGGAGAATTCAGATGTTATCTGCTTGTCATGGAAATGAATATTAACATATTTATATGGACTGAAAAGTCAAGTAAGGTTGCTGTGCTGGAAATTAAATCTGACTTGGCCGTGTGGTTTGAAAATAAATACTGGCCATAATTCGTACCAATCAGGTTATATGATGTGCAATTTCCATAAACTGCATGAACTCAATCTGTAACTGCCAGCTTTTGATAAAATTGTATTTAAAGCATGTGATGACATAAAAGCATTTTTAGGTATGATCTAATTTTGTGTTTATCAAGTTAAACAAGATACCTCTAAGTGGAAGAGGAACTGTCTAATTCATAGTTTTTTGGTAAACTGTTAGTAAACTCTTTGCTGAAACAGAGAAAGTCAAAGATTCTGACTGAAAAATATGCATTTATGGAACCATTTGTGGCATTCAACAAAATAAAAGAAACACTTAACTGAATTGTCATTAAAAATGATCATTAAAAATGATGATAGATCACAACGGGATTCTTTATATGTACCTCAGAAAATGTTCAAAGAACTGAGTAGTGTTGCTAAAAGAAAACTCCTCCTATTCACATCTCCTTCTCATTTTCTCAGCAGATGCATCTTGAAAGCAAACAATAAGCCAGGAATAGAACTGCTATTGATTCCACCATCATTTTACAAATAATTTATATTCGTTTATGACACTTGAACTAATTAACAATGATCATGTACCCATTTCATTAAAAAATAATGTCTAGTAGTTTACTTTTTGTATTTAATAAGTAACTCAAATGGTATAAAATGAAGTCAAAGAGATCCTGTAATACTAAGTCCAAGTTGGAGTCAAAGACAATTTAATAACAATAAATTTCAATTTACATTTTCATTTACATTTTGTGACAGGGAAGATAAGCACAGACTATGTTACATTGAGATAGGATTGTATATGGTGATTGAGATGAAATGTGAATCCAAGAGGTGGAAGATAAAATGTGAAATTTCTGATTCAGAGGAAATCTTACTTAATAACTTTTTACATGGCTTTGTTTGGTATCAGATTGGTATGATATTTAGTTTCTTTCAGATACCTTTTACCAAATGATCTGGGTGTTTTATTTAATAAATGGTCACTCTTATACCAGAAGTTATATTTTATGCAACCAATGAGCCTTGATGAATAGTCTTTTTGCCAGAAAGTCAGAAAAACTTGTTTGAAGACCTGCCCATGCTATGCTGTTTCTCCTCTGAACTGTGATTGTACTCATTCTGTTTATGTGTATCTGAGCATGTTAATGCATTCCATCTTATCTTAACTAATTGTTTCCTCTTCCTCTGTCTAATCTCCATTTGGATCAGTGAAGGTGTCCAGCATAAACTTTTAATGTGTGAGTCATCTCAAAACCAGATGGTAAACTCATATAGAGAAATATCATCTGATTTTTCATTATCTTTCTAACCTTCTGAGAGTGCCCTATTTGGGGCCATTTCCCCCTCTTTTGGCTGCTGTTTTGAATACCCCCCACATCCTCTTTTACAGTCTCTTAATTCCTCCTATTTCAAAGCATTTGAATTTAGGTTTCATATTTGGTAACTACCAAGTGAATCATTTGGATCCTGAAGAATAACCCTAGGTCAATTTCTTTTATTTCTCCACTACACAGTTTCAAGCCTGTTTTAGTTCTTCCTTTATGAGGGTATTACCCTGGCATGCATTCCGATTGATAGGAGATCTCTAGAAAAGAATGTTAAATTAAAAATATCAGTTACTGGCTTACCTCTTAATGAAGCAGCTGGCTTAAGAAGCTTTAGGTTTAAATTATCTGCCCCAGTACTATTATGCTGTCTTAAGTGAGGCAGTGCACCAACTTCCCTATAAGTAATTGGCTGAAACGAAAAGTCTGAGGTGCCTCCATTAACAGATGGATTAGAGATATTATTGGTACTGGAAGAGGCAGTTCTTTTAGACAAAGTCAGTTTCAGTGCTTTGAACAGTCCTAAGACTAAAATTTATAAAATGAGTGTTAAATTAATTTACAGTGGAGCTCATACAAGTGATCAGAGAATCGGTGCCCAAACTGGTTTGATGGATGTTCTCATTATGATCTACTGTATATCAAAGGGTTTTCCATTATGTGACAAAATTCCCATAGTGCCCATTTATTCTCCTTGCATGAGTTGTGCCAGCGCCATCGTATCTTTCATTTTTTTGAATGAAAATTTCTTATTTTACATACAGAAATTATTTTAGATCAACACATTATTATTTCACTTTTCTTGTGGTTTAGGGAACTTGTGTAGATTATCTACTCTTGTATCGTCATGAGGGGATCCAGACTCCTGGACATTTCTGGAAGAACAAAGTACAGGATCAGTTGACATGTTAACGTATATGTTTTAATATGACCCTTGAAAGCTGAAATTTATCCATCAGTAAGTGCCTGTACTTAGGAAATAAAATGAATTCGTTAATCTCTGTGGTTCTTTCCCACCCTGGCCGTCTATATTGTCACATTCTTATTTAATATTTAATGTGTGCCCAGAGCTAAACATGGAGGTCTCAGAATAAAAAATAAGTATTTTATCAGAGAAGGTATTTATAGCTAAAAGTATTTCCCTTACATTATCAGTTGTGATTGTTATATTAGACAGAATTATATCGCTATTTACAGACTTTTTAAGAATACAAGTCTCAGAAAATCTAAATACTCACTTAAGGGTATAGGCCTTACATTAGAGTGACCACTGTCCATTCAGAGTAGTACTAGGCTTTCTGTCTCTTCTTTCAGTGCTTGCTTCGCTATAGTAAATAATGTGATTCCCATGCTTAAAGGTCCTAGGATTTTGTTGCATGAGTAAAACTGTAACAGGAAGAAACTTGAGGGAATAAGAGAGTACTCAAAAAATACTTAACATTTTATAGAATTGTTTTAACACAGTGAATCTGCAGTTTTATTTTCTCTCGACCCATCCAACAAATTAATAAAATAGATATTTTTATTGATATCATTTTATCATTTTATAGTTGAGGAAACTGGGGTATAGAGAGAATAGAAAGTGAGTTTCCTCTAGATCATATTAAGAATTTACTTGAGCCAGAGTGAAATAAGGAAGTTTAATAAAGAAGAATGATGGAATTGGCCAGGTAGGTTTTACCTCATGAATGGCATTCATAATATGCAAACTCGTGTCCTCAGTGTTCAGTAAGGTGTCTCCAGTGGACAGAAACTACAAAACTGCTGTGTTCCTGAGCATGAAATCATATCAGAAATATTTTCTTTGCCATGTTTATTGCCACTTGTAAACCTTGTTAATGTGTGGCCTATATCTAGGACTTCCAGTTAGGGTAACTGGGAACCAAAGGAGAAAGTAAATTGGAAGCCATAGTCTCTTAGGTATAATAGTGTGGTCCCTCCAAAACTGTAATTGGAAAAAGACCATGAGGTTCCATAGATTTCAGAGCAAATGCTGTTAAAGTGGAATTTCAGGATATCAAGTGTACCCTTTTAAAATCTCATTAGGTTTAAAACAAAGGTATTTCCTAAGTAAAGAGCTTAGGGTCCTTAGAATGAAACAAATAATCTAGGGGTCCCTGAGTGGTACAGTCAGTTAAGCATCCAACTCCTGGTTTTGGTTCAGGTTGTGATCTCTGGGTTGTGGGGTCAAGCCCTGTGTTGGGCTCCATGTTCAGCGTGGAGTCTGCTTAAGATTGTGTCTCCCCCTCTCCCATGCGCGCTCTCTCTCTCTCCATCTCTCTCTCTAAAATGAACAAATAGTTTTTAAAAAATTATCTATTCTAATGTTTCACTTATTATAGAGATAGAAATTAAGACCCGGAGAGACTATAAGTTGCCCAAGATTACAGACTTTTCCTAGTAAACTTGAGACTCCAATTCTGATCCTTAGATTCACAATGATTTTGACTCAATTCAGCAACAATATTAGCTTCTGCAGATGACAAAGCACTGTGCTTTGTGTAGCAATGCTGAAGCATCGCCAAGCCTTCCTGTATACTCTAAGCATAGAGCAGTTTGGGTCCCAGTTTCTTGGGAAGTATAAAGGTGATTTAGCCCCAGCCATTGGGGATTATAGAAGGGAAGGCAGATTTCCAAAAATATCTTAGGAATAAATTATTACAGCAAAAGAAAAAAAAGAAAGAAAGAGGCATTGTCCTTTCTGAAAAATTTTAACCCAGCTGTATATATTATTGGAGACAGTGCAGATTTCAGGTCTAGTATGCAATTATTACAACAGTATTTATCAAATACCTCCCACATGTCTAAAATTGTTTTAGGAATTGCATGTACAATACAAACTACATCCTGGCCTTACTGAAGCATTCTTGGAGAAGAGCAATGAATTTGGAGAGAAAGAAGGAGAAGGAAGACTTAGGGGCAAGATAAAAGGAGCTAAGAAGACAGAACTGAGAACAGACTACCCCTGTTGACTTTTTTTGCTACTCCTTTAATAAAGACTAAAATTTATTGAGCACTTACCATGTTCCAGGCTAAGTGCTTTACATTTATTACTTTATTAAGTCCTCATAGCCATTCCACTGGCCCAATGAAGTAGATCATTTTATTAATCCAATTTTGCAGATGAGGGAAAAGGTATATATGGAGGGTCAGTAATTTGCCCAAAGTTAGAGAGCCTTAAGAAATGCTGGACCCAGAATTCAAACATAGGCAAGTTGACATCCAGAGCCCATATTTTTCACCAATAGATCTCCACACTCATCTATTTCTGAGGTTATTATTTGTTAAGAGCTCTCTAGGACTGCTGTGGTTATAATCACTGCTATCTGATTTTGGACAAGCTAGTTAAATTCTCAAATGCAAAGCAAGAGTGGTTGACTAGGTCTAAGGTCCTTGAAAGTTCTAACATCCTCTGTCCCTGTGATTTCATATAGGTCAAGTCCATTCTACAGGACACAGAGCCACTATCTCCTAGAGAGTATTATTTTAGGAAGCTATAATTTCCCGTGTTCAAGCCATCTCTGCTCCAGATTTCAGATTCTGTCATAATGTCTGAAGTTGCTGAAGTTAATTCACTCCTTCCAGTCAAGGCATTTTCTATCAGAAAAGGACTTGAATTAATTATCAATAGTTATCAAGTTATTAAGTCAGTTGGGTCCCAAGGGGATGATGGTGAGGGCATTTATAGAAGGATCCCTATCTGGCATACCTTACTCAAAGATCTAGATAGCCACATTCCTGGAAACTTTGGAACATGGGATGATAAATTTAAAGAAGTGGCGGTTGCCCGATTCTGTTTCTGCCTTCATGATTTTATCTAGAGATAGCCTTCTTGCATGTACTAGATCCACACGCACTCTATTTCTTTTCTTCTCCTCACCTGCCCCCCCAACCCATCCTGATGTAGAGCAGAAGACATGCAGAGGTGTGCTTCCCAGCAGCTAGTTTTCAACCTTTCTGAAAGGGGATACAAATAAAAAAAAGAGATAAAGAGAAAAATAATAGGTATACCAAAGAAGCAGTTGGAACACAGAAGAGCACTTGGAACACACTAGACTTGCTGATGTGTATCCATAAGATTATAAAAAGAAAGATATATCCCTTATCTTCAGTAAGAGGGGCATGTAAAATGTGGCAACAGTGGAGAGGAACAGACTTACAGGGGCTATTTAAGTAAAAAGTAAGGACAAATGAAGCAGAAATCACAATGTCCTTTTCCCCCCTCCTGTTTTGCATCCTATCAGGTCATTAAGTGGTTAGGCCTTTCCCTAAGGTATAGTCGTCATCAACACCTTTGCTTACCTCAGTCAGCTTGGTGCCCCTGCTGCTATGGATATTAATGATGTTGTGAACTTATTTAGTATAAGTGTGGCTTAATGTGTGTTATTACATTATCCATCAGTTGTACGTTGCCCTTAGCAACTGGCATAAAGTTATCTCTAGTCCAGTGCTAATTTTATATCTGTCTTTGTTGGGTCAGCTTTGCTGGTCTCTTTGCTTCAGACTGCTTTCAGGGCTACAACTCATGACAGTGTTATAGAAGTCACAACCTTATTACTATAACCATAAGCACTGATTACAATAGACCAATGACCCTTGGGTGTGTGGGATCATAACAAAGGTCTTTTGTGGCCTTCCGTTTTTGTTCTTAAGGCATTCTTTCGGTAATACGGTTTAGTGTAGATAAAGAGCACAAACCTGCCTTGTGTGAAATTCTTCATTTTGAGGAATCTACGCATGGAAGCTAATTTTTTGTTTGGATGTCTCTCTTCCTTTAGTATTTGAAAACTGACTTGGGGGAGTGTCTGAGTTAGGATGGAAGACTATATAGCTTTTCTTGGGAGAGTTTTAACAAAAATACCAGTAAAATAGCTTGTAGATCTAGCTAACACACATCAATTAGAGAAATTTTGTAGTATGATCATCGTGAGAAAATGTAATTCCTCGTATTTAGGGTTGAAATCTGTGCTTGATTGGTAAAGCTTACGGTAAAGTGTATATTTTAGTCAGTCTCATGGTGTAAAAATCATTTTTTAAAGAATTATTTGTTTATTTGTTTGACCAGATGTGGAGGGAAGTGGGTGGTAAAAGCCATTCAATCTGTGTGAGAGCAAATCATCTCAATTTCACATTTTGCTCTTTAACCTCTCTGGGTCTCTTTCCGCAACTGTAAAATGAGAAGATTAAACAGTTGATCTCCTAGGTTCTGCTTGGACTGTTATACAAATGAATGTAATTTCTTCCTTTTCTCCTTATAGTTTTGCAGTGTGCGTGTGTGTGTGTGTGTGTGTGTGTGTGTGTGTGTATGTGGTGTGGGTGGGGGCACTGGCAGGGAGGTCCCGTTACTCTGTCACATAAAGAAAGCTATGGTTTTGGAATAAGACATTGTGAGTTACTGTTGATGATGATGATATTATTACTATTATTATTATTGTTATAGGATTTAAAATAATGTATGCTTATAAAATTTTTACAATGAACTCAGCTTTGGTAATAATTCTGAGATGTAACAGTAACTACTTCCTATATCTTAATTTTTTTTCTTAATGACATTGAACAAAATTGAATTAGATGCTTTTAGTGGACAGGGTACTTTCTAGTTAAATGGCAGGATGCCCTGCCAAAAATTCCTGGCATATACGTGCTCAATATTTGATCCATGGTAGCAATTAGGCATCTTTGTACATTACCTATTAGACCATTAGTATACATTGTAAGCATGCAGAAGGAATTTATGTAATTAAACTGAACAGTGTCTCACCTCATTTTTGGCTTAAATGGTCAGTTGACCAGTGTACATCCACTGTATGTTTTGACACACGAGGTCACACAAAAACTTTCCTGAAAGAATTTGTGTTCCTTGCCACCTCCATTATTTGACCCCTATAGTAAAGCCTGAAGATATGTTTCAGTTGCTTTATGAATACTGTTTTGCATGTTTCTGCATAGATTTGCATGCTAAATTAAAGGACTTTAATTCCTAGGTTTGTGATATAGAATTCAATTATAAGTTCAGGCAAATTATTCCAATTATATTCAAAACCAGTATTCAAAGTTGACATTTGAGACTCAAGTTTGAGTATCTTCTTAGCTTTTGTCTCTTGCCATTTCAGCCCTCAAGTAAAAAGGCAAAAACAATGGGAAGAAAAATTCTATGGTTTCACAGACACAAATTTATAAAACTCCCTTGCATTCCACAGATAATCAGCCCACGTCTTTATTGTGGTCTATACGGCCCTATATGACATGATCTGCCCCCAAACTTTATTTTGTTGATCTCTGCTATGGAGATTCCCGCCCCCCACCCCCCGCCCGCCTCAACCCTGATACTGAAACCTTAACCCCCCAGGTGACTGTATTTGGAGATAGGACTTAAGGTGGTAGTTAGGATAAAATGAGATCATAAGGGTGGGGTCCTGGGAAAGGAAGCTTTATAAGAAGAGGAAGAAAGAAAGATCTCTCTTTCTCTACTTATGCACTCACCAAGGAAAGGTCATGTGAGCATACAGTGAGAAGCTGACTATTTATAAGTCAAGAAGAGGGGTTTCACCAGAAACTACCTCTGCTGGATCTTGATTGGGGATTTCTGGCTTTCAGAACTGTCAGAAACTGTTGTTTACGCCATGGCACATTTCTGTCGTGGCAGCATAAGCAGACTAAGGAATCATATCTTCTACTATCCTGTACTTACTCACCCCAATCTAGAAACATTGTCTTCTCTCCTGTTCCTTCTGTGTCTCATGTGTGCACCTGTCTTAGAGACATTGCACCAGCTATTTTTTCTGCCTGGAATTCTTTTCTGCCATGTATTCTCCCTGGCTGGTTTGGTTATCTGCTTCAGATCCTTGATCATATGTCACTTTCTCAATGAAGTCCTCTGAGCTCAGACCTACCACCTCCTCAGCCTGAGCCCCCTTGAGCCCCTTTACACACTGCTCCACATTTTACCGATTAATTTTTAGAATGGCCATCACCTTCTACCAAGCTATGAATCTATTTGTCTCTTATTTGTTGTCTTTCCTTTTGTACTTTATTTGCTGATGTATTCTGCCCTTGTAGAATAGCACTTACACACAGCGAGAGCTCAATACACTTTTGGTAAATGAATGAACTTGTGTTTATAACACAACATTTAAAATATACTTCTTGGTAATGCTCTGAATATCCCTTATTGGACTTAACTATAGCACTGTGGATAATACTAATTCATTTTTTATTTATTCATTCATCTATACAGCAATATTTCTTAAATATTTTTGGGCAGTAGTGAGAAGTAGGGATGGGAGGTGTGAAAGACAGGCATAGTTTATGATCTAATGGAATTTAGAGCTGTATGAGATCATAAAGATCATCTTATTCAATGGTTTTCAAAGAGAAATTTTAGAAGACCCTTTAGTCAAACAAATTTACATAAAATTTCAGATAGAACATAAATCAACAAATACCACTTAATTGAAGACAGGGAAGAAGTAGGAAATAGACCATCTGGACTTGGAAATCATGGATAACTCTTTTCATCTTATAGCTTGAATTCATGCAAGACATGAATGATTTGAAGAATTTTTGGTTCCTGCAGAGGAAAGCAAAAACATACTTGGCTTTAGGGTAGTTGGAGTTTTAGGTCATGAGTTTTTACTGTGATGTACTAAATTTGCACACTCTTCAGACATTGCCTTTTTGAACTATTTGAAGTCATCTAAAGACTCAGAAGAATGTGTTGGGTTTTTTTAAATGCAATTTGTTGTTGTGAAGGCCTTTTACATGCTAACTATCATTTGTAGGCTCCTATCAACTGATGCGGGTGAACCTGGTGTTTTCTGCAATATCACAAATAAATGTCCTTATACAACATTCTTACCACATGGGAAAGTTACTGCTAGGTCTAGGAATTCAGAAGCAGCAGTGACCTGGACCATTTTCCCACTACTGGCCTGGGCAAGTACTAAAATTATTCCATGGCTTTTATACAATTTAGTTTTGAGACAATATATTACTAAGAATATCTCAAAAGGTGTTTCATGTCTTATCACACTTTACTATTCAAATTATAAATTTCATGTGAGTTAAGAAACAACCTGTATTCAAGTGTGTAATTTCTATTTCTATAAAATTCTATATACAACCTTATTCATTACAGAAATGGCATTATTTAAAATTCTCTGTCATGAAACACTGTTACAAATGGATACTATAAAAATATGGAAATAAAATATGAAAAGCAATACTCAAAAATATAAAGTCCATTGTTTAGAAGAGACTGTAATACTCACTGGATCTGATAGCACTTCTGTATCACGTCTGCATATCAGCTATCTAGTTTCTACAAAGATAGTCCAGGTCATAGGGACCTCACCACAGAGAGAAAACTCAAACTCATTTCCTATTTAGGCTATTCTTGTTTTGTTTTTTTAAATATCTATTTATTTATTTATTTATTTATTTATTTATTTATTTATGAGAGAGAAAACACTGGTGGGAGGGGCAGAGGGATTCAGAATCTGAAGCTGACTGTGCTGAATGTGGAGCCTTGATACAGGGCTTGACCTCACAACCCCTGAGTTTGCAACCTGAGCCAAAACCAAGAGTCGGCTGCTCAACCAACTGCCTCACCCAGGTACCCCTTATTTAGGCTATCCTGATAGTCAGAAGGTTCTTCCTTATATTACTCCAAAGTTTACTTCACTGTAATTCTCCAAAACTGATGGACTGAAGACCAATTTTCTTCACTCCTGAGTCTCTCCGCTAGGATAAACTTTTCTCAGTTCTTTTGCCAATTTTTGTAAGCTCCCTCTTCCATTTTAAGATCATCAATATTTTAATCACCATGCTTTGAGTTGGATATATTAAGGTTAAGACTAATACATTTCTTAATTTAACTTCTTGCCTTCCTTATAAACCTATTTCTGATTTATGTTGGCCTTCTCTGAACCCTCCAGCACTTTTTTTGTTTTATTTCATTTTATTTTTTAAAAGATTTTATTTATTTGACACAGAGAGAGATCACAAGTAGGCTGAGAGACAGGGGTAGCAGGCTCCTCGCTGAGCGGAGAGCCCGATTTGGGGCTTGATCCCAGGACCCTGAGATCATGACCTGAGCCAAAAGCAGTGGCTCAATCCACTGAGCCACCCAGGCATCCCTTGTTTTTACTTTTAATGTATAATTTCCTGTGTTTTATTGAGTAACTCTACTTCTCTGATAAGACAGTAGAAGATAATTTTTTAAATCCTTTTGTCTTTTCTAGATGTTTAACCAGTTTTAATTTAAAACATGTTTCTTGCCTAATCAACTTTCCAGACCCACTCTCTTGGTGTAACATCAAGCTAAAAAATGAATTCTAAAGCTTTTGATGTTTAAGTGTTGTGTCAACAGGAATATACCATGCCACCATGCTTAAAAAAGGGCAAGATTCCGACAGCTTCTAAGACTCTTCTTTCTCATGTTTTGCCCCTCAAGAATCTAATAATTTTTTCCTTCCAAAGGACTTAGGCAATCAGATAGCAATTTCCAACAAATTACCAGAGCTTTTATCAAGCTCTTTAAAAAGCCTGTTTTCTCTAGTAAGTTTGCTTCCTCACATACGTTTGGCAATTCCTGGAATGCATTTTTTGGGAGTGTTCTCTTGGTTAAAATCTTCCCATGCATTTTTCAATGATCAGCTCAGCTGTCACATCTATAAAAAGTCTTCTATAAAAGTTCAAAACTCCAGACCAGTTTAACTGTCTTTTCTCTATGCACAGGTTTATCATGGAACATGTGATAATACTATAATCTAATTTCTGGTGTGCTTGTCCATAGCTATACTAGATATTGAACTTTTTGAAAAATCAGAATTGTCTATTCAATTTAACATCAATAAAATGACAGATTAAAGACATTCAATGACTATGTGTTAAATTAATATAGGAGTAAACTAAATTTGGATGACATCTTATTATTCTTTATTATGAAATATACATATGACAGCATATAAAACATGTGTCTATTACAGTTAAAAAAATAATAAAATAAAATTTCCTTTTAGCTATCACATAGCCAAAGAAACAGAACATAACTAGTCATTTAGAATCCCTCAATCTAACTCCTATTTACCAAAAAAGTTTACTCTTTTTTCTGAATATCATTTCAAGCATCCTCTTGTTTTTACTTTTATTTTTTTTACATTTGTATTAAACACTAAGTAACATAGGGTTTAGTTCTGTCTAGGTTAAAATGGATACAAACAGAAACGTATTCCAATTGGTTCATAATTTTTTCTGTAATCTACATAGATGTATAAAGTTGAAATTTAATTTTGTACTAATATATAATATCCAATTTTATGATATTTCAGATGCATATCTTTATTTTATGCTTGCTCAGCATTTTAACTATTCTAAAATTTTGTTACATTAAACGAAGCTTCCATAAACTTAGAAAAAAGTTTCCATGGATTCATACAAGATTTTCTTTATGGCATATCACAAAGTACATACTGATGATGAGAATGTACAAATGTCCAACTTCATTAGGTGGTGACCGAATATTATTTCCAAAGGGTCGTACAATTACACACATCTCCTGGATATGTGAGAATTCCAGTCAACTCACATTCTAGCCAATATCAGCATTGTCCATATCAGTTTTTCCCTCACACTTTCTTGCTTGATAACCAGGTGGAGCATATTTTCGTATGATTAAGAACCTGTTGGGTTTTCCCTTCCGTAAAATGTCTGTTCCTTCTTTTGCCCAATTTTCTACTGAGTTGTTTGTCTTTTTTTTAATGACTTGTGGATATTAATTCTCTGTGCACTGTATATATAATAAATGTTTCCTCAACTTGTCTTTTAACATTTGTATAGTTTGCTAATCACAAGTTTTTAATCTATATAGAATTGATTTTTGTGCATATATGAATTATGGGTTCAACTTCACTTTTTTATGGGTAGCCAATTATCTTAGGATGAATTATTTTAAAATAAGTCTAAAAAATATTCTTCCCATTGTCACCTATAATGTCAATATTGTCATAAATGAAATTCCCATGTAAGCACATGTCTATTCTGGTATCTGTTCTGTTCCATTTGAATATTTGTTTAGTACTTTGTCACTACACTGTCTTAATATCTTAGCTTTATATGAGATATTAATATTTATATTTTTTCTTTATATCTTTATTCTATCTATTTTGATCTTCTCTCTCAGAATTATCGAAACTATTTATGGTTTTTCAATCTTCCATTCAAATATTAGATTCAGCTCTTTAAATTCTGTAAAATTTTATTTTGGAGTTTGGTTAGAATATCATTGAACTTAAAGAAAGTATATTTTTTATGGCATTGAGTCTTTCAATCATAATCATTGGCTATATTTCAACTTAATTAAATTTTTTAAATGTATTTTGATAAGACCCAGTACCTAATGACATCAAAAGCTTGCATTTTTTGGCTGGATTTCTTTCTATGCACTCTAACAGTTTGATGTTAAATGCAATATTTTATATTTGAAATATATTGTCTAACATATTGTTGCTCTTGAATACAATTTAATATATTTATTTATTGATTTTGTATTCAGCCATCTTGCTAATCCTCTTATTAATTCTAGTAACTGACATATAGATTCTTCTGCAATTTCTACATTGACTGTCATATTATCATTCAGTAACTACCAGTATTTTTTTCTTTCTTTATAATATGTATTTATTTTATTTCTTTCTTATTGTGCTTTGCAGATCTCCAATCAAGGGATGAATAAAAGTCATAGTATTATTACTGATTTTCTTATTTCTACAAGTCCTTGGATCATTTTCAAATCCATGTTATCATTCTTTACAGTCTTTTATTGCATACTCATACTTTGAAGCTTGACTTTATTTCTCATTCTCATATAAGCTAACTATGTAGTGGTTCACAGATCCTACCTATGTAATAGGTATCTTATTAGACATTCCATCCTACAATTTATTTCCTGTTCTTCCTTGTTCTCCAGCAACACGAAGTCACAGGTTTTCTAAAGTTGGGCAGAAACTCAAGGGCCAACCAAGTGCCTTCCTAAATGTCCTGCTTTTATATTGTTCTTAGCATCTTTGAATTTTTTTTTTAAAGATTTATTTTATTTATTTATTTGACAGAGATCACAAGTCAGCGAGAGGCAGGCAGAGAGAGAGGAGGAAGCAGGCTCCCCACAGAGCAGAGAGCCCGATGTGGGGCTCGATCCCAGGGCCCAGGGACCATGACCCGAGCCGAAGGCAGTGGCTTAATCCACTGAGCCACCCAGGCGCCCCAGCATCTTTGAATTTTTGTATGCCAAGCTGATAATGAAATAAATATATGCCTGCGTGTGTACACATGTGTATCTATATACGGATGTCTATTATATACCTATATCTTACTGCAATAGAAAGATTTATAAGAAATACATACTTGATCATTCAGATGACCAAACCATATTTTTTGGCTATATTTGATCTTCATCTGGAGAAACTTTAAAGCAATAAAGGCACGATGGGTATCTTATTATTAATGAAGGTGATTTGGGGACCCCACCCAAAGGTGGGGACTGATTGCCCAGGGTGAGCCCAATCCTGTGATTAAGGCTTCAAACTTCCGGTCCCAACCCCTGAGGTCTGAGGGTGGGAGACGGGCTGGAGGTTGAATCAGCCAATGGCCAGTGACTTAGTTAACCATAACTAAGTAATACAGCCTCCGTAAGAACTCAAAGACAGCTTTTTGGCCTTCCTTCAGGGAGCGTCCACGCTTGGGGACCCAGAACATTCCTATCTGCCAAGGAGTCTGGCTTCGAGCTCCATGAAGATAGAAACTCCTTTGTTTAGGACCTCGCCCTGTGTATCTCTTTTTCTGGCTACGATTGGTATGTTTATTATATCCTTTAATAAACTGGTAAATGCTGAGTTCTGTGAGCTGCCCTAGCAAATTAATCAAGCTTAAGGAGAGGTCATTGGAAACTTTAACCTAGCTCATTAATCAGAAGCACAGGTAACAGCCTGAGGCTTGTCATTGGCATAGGAAGTAAGGGGTAGGGGGTTGTCTTGTAGGACTGAACCCTTAACCTGTGGAATCTGATGCTATCTCTGAGTAGACAGAATTGAAGTGACACCCTTCTGGTGCCTGAGAATTGCTCAGTGTTGTGTGAGGCGGACACCCTCCCATGTTGGAACTGGACCTAGGAACTCTAGAAGACTTAAATATAAAATATCTAGATATATAATATATGAGCCATCTCTCTCTCTCTCTCTTTCTCTCTCTCTCTCTCTCTCTGTGTATCTATGCATAAATACAATACATCACACATAGGTGCATGCATTATATGTAATTCATATGTATTCTCTATTATATGTGTAAATAGATTTTATACAAATATATATACACAAGCATACAATTTTTAGTCCCCAATTATTATTATTTCTGTCAGAAGCATTCAGAATATCTGCCAGCCTATCAAATATTCAAGTCAGTTTACATTTATGAAACTAGCACATTTGTATGTTATAATCTTAAAGGTCAACAGTTACTAGCTGCATAACATTGACTAGTTGACCATGAAATAAGAAAGTAGTTGAATCGTCATTTTAAAGCCAAGCAAGGCCGACTATTTCTAAAATTTGACTCTACTAAGTATTTCTTTACATATTACTTGATAAGAACAATGATTTGCATTTGCAGAGCAGGCTTCTCTGCCTTTGCTACTTTGAAACGCTTGCTTACTCTTTGTGATAGGTTAGCCTGCTCTCTATTTCACAGATAAGACAGTCCCTAAATGACGGGCCCCCAAGGCCAGAGAGCAGGAGAGGGATAAACCTAGGCCAGCAGTCTTGGTACTTCAAATGCAGTGCCTCTGTCTCTTCAGGAGTACTAACTCTCTGAATGCTAGAGATTTTTTACTTCTCTGCCCACAGCTATACTATGGAGGGTGTGTGTGCGTGTGTGTATGTGTGTGTGTGTCTGTGTAGAAAATTAATTGCTATATAGTAGTCCTCCTAACAAATGATAAAAAATATAATCCCACTATAAGTTTGAATTGCAAAGTGGACTTGTAAAGTGTGAAATGTGTTCCTCACAGTGCCTAATTCGAGTGCTTTAATTTCCAACCCATCAACTCTTTTTAACCACATGCACAAGATTGAGCCACCTTTTATTTCCTCAGCACAGATCTGTACCCTGTATAGCTTCAAAGAGGGCAGTTTGATCACCAGTCTATTAGATACATATGCACATCAAAAATAGACAATAATTTCAGAAAGGAAGAAAACATGTTCTTATGGTCTAAGGGCAAAGGTCATTCACTCAAAGACAATATACTGTACATATGTTATTTATATGCCATTTTTTTACTGTTGTTCAATGAAAAACATCTTGTTACTATAGCAACTGCCACATTGCATGCTATCTTTGAGACTACTACATCATTGTACTAGACACACAGAAAGACATTCACTTCCTTGAGCTATTTCAAAGTCAGTCATTGCAATAAAGTTTAAAGAAAAATAATGAGTATGTGTTAGTTAGCCCCTTTTTACTGTTTTGCTTTAGAACCACTCAATTTTGCATGGACCTTATTTTTTCCTTAAATTTTCACTGATAAAGGGAATGTTGACAATGTATATTTCACCATGTGTTAGGGGAAGCAGACAACTAAGTCTTTTAATGAGAAAAAAAATTACGATCTGGAAGTTCTGCTAGATCACATCTATTTGTGTTTACACCGAGAAGTTCATAGCCTGCGCAGCAGTGATATCTCACTGAGCCATAATGTGCTGTTGTACGTACGTGTTTTCATTCTTCAATACAGACTGTAGACATGCAGTCATATCTTCCTGCTTAATCCTCATTCTGCAACTATTGTCATCAAGTCTCACTGATAAGGTATATCTTTACCTGAAAAGGTATAATAGAAATGTGTTGCCTATAAAATTTTATTTTGGTCAAATGAATTGTAATTATAGCGAGTAGTGGAAAATTATATTAATAATGACAATCACTAATGTTTGTTGTTTTCTATATGCCAACCACAATGCTAGTACTTTAGTCATTATCTAGTTCAATCTTCAAATGATTTAACGAAATTGGTGCTATTATTATGCCATGTTCTAGGTGGTGAAACTGAGGTTCAAAAAGTTAAATAATTTCCCCAAGTGGCTGATCTGGGTTTCCCACTCACATCACCCTGGCTCCAAGGCACAAGCTCTTTACCTTTGTGCTATATTGAGTTCCTTGCTAGACAGGCTGGTAAAACTATTTGAAAAGAAAAAAAAGAAAAAGGAACTTTTTATTCATCTAACATTTTCTTAATAATTCCTTAATTTAAAAGTTCTGATATATTTTTTTAAAGTTCTGATATTTTTAAGAGTAAAATCTTGCAAAATCGCAATGAAATGGTGAAACTGAGTACTTATGAATGGTACTCCAATCAGATAAAACATTCCTCTTTCTATTCCACATACCCCCTTGTGATTCTAATAGTGTTTCCTTTAATTCTCTACATCATTAATATAAGAACCATAGAGATCATGATAACAGGTTCATGCTAACTCTTAGTAAAATTGTTAGGTGGTCTTGGATTTTTGTCAAAAATATTTACTGCTAACAGTAAAATTTCTGACATGAATTAGAAATGAGGCCAACCAAGTCAACTAAATAGTACCCAAGGATTCCCTTTATTGCCTCCCTAGAAGAGTTCAAGGGACTCCAGGTCTGAGACAGCACTGTGGTTTAGATCACACAGTAAAAGTGGAACTCATATCTCTAACAGTGGAACATCTGCTTGGATAGGGTACCTTCTATAAATTGCCATTGTAAACTCTATTAACATCACTTTATTACAAATGCAGACATAAGGAAGTGAGGAATTGAGAAAGTTGAGGTTCACTATGTCATGCCCACTGAGTATAAGCACCCTGTGACTACAGGAAGACAATTAAAAACTTTGTAGCTGAGAGATGCCTGGGTGGCTCAGTTGGTTAAGCAGCTGCCTTCAGTTCTGGTCATGATCCCAGGGTTCTGGGATCGAGTCCTGTGTCGGGCTTCTTGCTTGTTGGGACCCTGCTTCTCCCTCTGCCTGCTCTTCCTGCTGTTCCCCTGCTTGTGCTCTCTTTCTCTCTCTCACAATTAAATAAATGAAACCCTAAAAAAACCCAAAAAAACAAAACCGAAAAACTTTGTAGCTGAAAATAATGTGAAATACAAGGATAGCACTCCATGTATTTGAAATTGTTTTCTGTTCATATATCTGTGTGACTCGAACATTCCACTAATTAAATTATTTTGATTTTGTATTTAAAATCTTAGTTGACAACCTAGACTACACTAAATATTATATAAATTATATTTAAAAATGAAAAGTAATTTTTAAATAATTATCACTTTTTTAGTTCCTACTTGGTGTGGGATACTATACTATTCTTGCCACCTAAATTATTCCTATTCCTTATATATTCCAAATATTTGCGTATTAGACTATTCCTTATAATAGTCTTGCTCACTGAAATAGGACCAGAAAATTTAGTACAGTTTTTCACAATCACACAGACATAAAATAATTCAATTTGGATCAAACCTAAGTACTAGAAATTCCAATGTCCTTTCTTTTTTTGGTAAAAAAAAAACTGTTTTTCAGAAGGATATAATTCCAGTCCAAGTTCGTTTGTTTGTTTCTAAAATTCCATGCTTTGGAAAAAAGCGGTAAAAATTTACTTCATAAATATCTGTCTAAGCAACTTATAAATACTTAAAAAATTAGTTAAATAGTTATAACTGAATTTATTTCCACAATGTTAATTTTTCAGAAATAATTAAAAGACGAACAGATATACAAAAATTTTGTTTTGGTCACATCCTGAAGCCACTTTTCCCTTTCTTCTGTACTTATGAAATGAACTGAAATAATTATTTTAATAATTTAAGTAGCCTGTGAAATAAATTTACTTCATAGCAGCCACTTTTTTCAGAAGAATATGTTCTTTTAGTACGAATCATTTAAATGACTGCTTCTACATTACTTTGTAAGCATACACAACCAACATTTCTCTTAAAACATTAACTATAAAGAGTAGATTAGCTTGCATATTTAGACTATTGTGCCCGTAAATGATCTGGGTTCATAATGAATTAGTGCAAATGCATCGTCAGAACCAGTCTGACTTCTGTGAGCACCTGAGCCAGATAGGGCAATGTGGCCTTTTCCCTTCCAATTTCATTAGTTTAACTTTGGAGGTTATCTTTAGGGGGCTGGGCACAAAAAGACACATGTATCCAAACACAGCATTCCATTTATGCGTAGGTTACTCTATGATGGGATTTATTTTTATCTAAAGGAACAGTTTTAGTAAATAGTGACTTGATAAGTTGGCACATTTATGAATCACATTTATTTTATTAAATTTTGACAAATATGCTAAAAACTGCAACAAAATGTGCCAAATGCCATGCATGCATATATACATTAGATAGTTTACCCAGAAACATTTTCTGCATACTTATTCTTTAGTTTGATACTGCATTAAAATATTTGGGTAAATATTTAGGATTTATGACCGTACATATAGGATAATGATAGATGTATGTACAGTTTGTAAGAATTTAGCATTAGGAATGTGTATCATTTTGGAGGTTAATGTATGTTAACTTCTCCAAAGACTATAATTAAGCACAAGTTTCCTTCCATCCTTTGTGAAAACCTCTGTTAATTTTCTGGGAAGTCATTGATTGTGTTATTGAGTCAAAACATACAAGGCTAGACAGATGGCTTAATGTCACAAAGTTATTGGCTCATATAACTAGATTTTTATTACTAAGTTTCAGATGGAAAGAGAAAGAGCTGTGAATAATAAATATAAAGCAAAATCATGTATATTAGATCAGGCTATTCTCCAATATTAAAAATATGGCACTGAAAGTTTTAAGTGAAAGATTTGTAAGGGTAGAAGAATCAGATCTGAATATGTATGACTAAATCTAATCCCAGTGTATAATGAGAGTGAGACGCAAGTGCTTGTTGTGTATAACCTTGAGAAATACTCTGACCTTAACCCACTGTCCATGTTACATGATATACAGGAATATTTTGACCATTGGTTTATTATGGAGAGTGAAAGTGATTTCTAAACTTGTGAACAGGAAAATATTCATGGTGTTCTAAACTCCTTTTAAGGTTTAAGATGGTCTTTATTTTATATAGATTTATTAATATTTGTAAAAGAAATACCCAATAGTTGAAACTATATCCATTTGTGTTCATTTCTATATATTTATTTCCAAAACATAAATCAAACATGTTACCTTTATACCTCTGTGATTATTTTCCTATTAACAAACTTTGCAACACACTTCCTGTAAATAATCCTGCTCAGAATATTCCTATGTATCCTTCAACATTGCTAATTAGTTAAGAATGCCGACAGAGTCTTCAAGGTTGTATTCAACAACAACAACAAAAAAAACATTTTTTCCTTCTCTTAATGCCCGTTTTTGACTTTCTATGTTCTTGCCACATATGTTGAGCTACATGAGGTAGAAGATTAAACACAGTTATTTGACTATATTAGACAAATTTTTCTTTTCTCTAAATAAATTCACATTTTCCCATTCTTTATTGGAAAATTACTCTTGAATTTGCTTAAAGGAAAATAAAACAAAAGCAACATCAAGGAAAGAATGCCACTGTATGCTTTTGCTTTTAGAAAACCTGAGTCCTCTATGTCCATTTTCCACCAGGAAACTGATGTCATAAACACATTTTTTTTCTTCCCTTTTTTATTACTCTGCATTTTAAAACATTTTGATCTGTCTCCAGAAATTTTCCAATGAAGTTAAATTTCTAATGTCTGGTCCAATATGTTCCAATGTAATTTTCACAGAATCGAAGGATGATTGTTGCTTTTTTCTTTCTCTAGTTCTTTTTAAAGACCATTCTGTATAACTTTCTTTTCAAAAGAGTTGACATTTTTTTTCCAATAATTATAGAACTTAATACAATCCTTAACCCTTGATCTTTTTGCCTTGACTTCCTCCTCCTAAGTTATCTCCCAGTTGTACATGTGAGTCAGACACAAGTAAGGGAAATGGAATGAATGCATGGAAAAAAAAAGTGGTTTTCCTGGTAAGGAACAGGCATGTGAAAGCTTTCAGAACTTTTTTGATGATTGTGATAGCATGGGTAGTAGAAACAGATGCTATCAGATCTATACTTTTTTGGCTCAGGATAAAGCGAGCAAAGGCTAACAGAATCATGCTGTTTTGCAAACTGACATACATACTTCATCTTTCCAAAATATATCTGTGTAAAGAAGCAAATTGTCAGGCTTGATGGGGCTGTGGATTCCACTGTTCCTTTAGTTAGGGGAACATAGAGAATGGAGATTAGAACACCGACCAGATTATCAGTTTACGGTCAGCAGAGTCAGCTATCTCTACTATGTCCTGCAGCTGCTTTTAAAATTCCATTTCTCTGAATTTTAAATCTGTATGCAAAACATTTCTATTTCCAAAGGGCCTTTGAATGCTATTGCTGCCCCTGGTTGGTGGTAATGGCAGAGTTTTTTGAGAACCAGTACAGAAGGCAGGAAAATCCAAGTTCCCTTCTGAGTTCTGTCCTTGATTATTTTGTCCTTGAATGAATCATTTTTAACTCTAGTCTCAGTTTCTCCATTCACATAACCAGTACATAATTGTACTATGACTCATGCTGCTTATCTCATGTAAATGTGATCTGAATGTTTGTGTATTACTTTACAATGGAGAATACCTAATTAATTAAGCTTCCTTTGTGGCTGATAAGGCTTCCCATTAAATATATGATAGACATGATTGGCTGATAGCTGTCATATGTTGTATCAGTAACCTGGTAATGATAGCAATTAAAAGTTATTTGGTTTTGAAGGCGATGTTTCCAAATAAGCCCAGCAAAAATCCTGAGACCACAGGATAGGATCCATTGAAAGATGTTGAGAAACTAAGAGACAATGTCCCTCAGGATATAAGCTCTGACATCACTTTTTTTTTTTTTTTTTTTTTATGTCTTTGGTTCTCCAAGCCACATATATCAAAATCAGGAGAGCCGAAGCCATCTTGCTATTTATGAGCTTTGCTTCAACTCTTTGGCTCCATCCTCTGTGCTGTCTCAAGAGTTAAGAAGCTGTGAGCCATAGGATTTAGACTAGGGGTACCACAGGCTGGATCCTTATCAGATAAAATAAGCTAAAAACGTGTTGTTTGTAAGGTTTGTTGCAATCATTGTTGTTACACTTGGTTTTGTTTAGAGTTGTGAGCACAGTTCCCCAGCCGTATTGACACCTTAGTGGCTTACCAGCTGCCATTTCACACTTTTGGGTTTGTAGCTCCTGGGCTTAGGCAAATGGAGAGCCAAGAGTGGGGAGAGATACATCTGGAGTCAAATCAAGGTGGCAAGAATATCTGTGATTTATTCAAGAAAAAAAAACAATACAGGAGAACAGTAAACTTGAGAGAAGTTTTTGGTTAGAGGACTTTAGAATCACATTTGAAAAATATTAGAACTCTAATCAACAGAAAAACCTTCTACCGCAACAAAAATATTATCATATTTAATTCTCTGCTACCATTTCAAATTGGGTAAGATTTGAGGGAAGCAACACAGGATTTGGATGTAAAAACACAATTTCTTCATCCTTACCACCTTGTTCCATTGCTCCAGAAGACAGTATTCATGTGGCATCCCAAAAAAAAGACCTTTGTTACTTGGGATGCAGTTTTGATAATAAGGAAGTTGTCCTGTGAGACGGGATGGATATTCCTAGCTTTATTTATTTTTTTTAACTCACCTTTTTTTAAAAAATGTCCTCTGAAATGTTATCTTTCTGGGAACAGGAGCAAGAAATAACCTGTGTATTGCTAAGATACACAGATCATCAAGATCTAAGATCAAAGAACCTTTGTAATTAGACAAAGTCATCATTATAGCAAAGATACTATGAGTAATACATAGTTTTTAAGTCATTATACTTCCCTTAAAATATAATTTTGTAAAATACAGTGTCACATGGAGCCAAATTAGACAGGAGTTTTCCACTATAACTTTCAATTCCTCAACTGAAGAAAATTAAATTTATAGACAAAGCTGGGTTAAAATCCATCTCCAAGAAAAGTATTTGAGTTCACTTTCCTTGTAATTTGTATTTAAAAATTTATTGTATTTTATAATTGTTATTCATGAGCAAGCTTAAGCAAGCCACTAATAAAACTAATGGTATGCCACAAGATGCAATTAAAATTGCTTAGGTAATAGGATGACCATTAGAGCTTCCTTTGGAGAAATAACAAGTGCCCAATAGTGAGAGTGCTTGTTGCATCTTGGCTAATTAGTGACCTGAATTTGACAGGCAGTTACTTCAGTTATGAGAGCCCTGTGGTTTCTACATTATCCTTTTTCAAAGGAAAATAATGTGACATGAGGACTATTAACAGAAGGCTCACTCAGAATGCAAAGACACAAAAATAGAAGGATATCGTTTTTTTCCTTTGAGAGTGTGTCCCAGCTGGGACTTGTTCCATCTGTAGGCTTGAAGAATAAGCCCTTTCTTCCCATCCCTTTCCTCTCTCCCGTTTTCTAACCCAAGACTGTCGAGCCAAATGGCAGCCGATGCTGTCTCTACTGAATCATGAATCTTCATACTTCACCTGAAATAGGCAAGAATTAATCAAAGTTCTACGATTTGAAGAAAAAAGAAGAAATAGAAGGTGAAATTGTGAGAGTGAGAGAAACCAACCCCTACAGGCAGATCCTCATTTCTCTTGGAATGAAGGTGGCAAAGAGTAGGTGGAAGAGAGTTTTATGAAAGGACCTAAACAATAATGAAAAGCAACGATGACAACAACAACCGCTGCCACAACAAACAAAACTCTCTGAATTTAAGTTTCTAGGAGACTCCTGTACTTGGCTTGCTCTTGCAAAAGGTCTAAAGTCCAGGACTAAAGATGCTCTTTGCCGGGCGAAAATTCCTTTTCATTGAATTGGCGGCATGATGGTGGAACACCTAGAGTTTTTTTCATCTGCTCATCTCCCTACCAGTTAGGCTCATGCCTGTGGATTTGCCGGCTCGGGGGAAAAATCTGAGGTCTCAGAAAGGAGGATAATATTACTCTCTGCTAACTGGAAGCTCATCAGACTTTTAGAACACAGCAGAACAGAATCAGTTCCCTAGGCCATCTATGGAATCCACAGAAAGCAAGGGGCTTATGGTATCTTAAAAATGTAAAAAAGTTGTTGAATATTTTTTGTGTTGTTGTTCTTACACAGTACTATCAAGCAGGAAGTTTAGAAGCAAGTGACATTGTATGGTGGTATTTATCTGTTTACTGCCAATTTGCAGGTTTTGTGAGTTATTAAATGTGCGTGAGAACATGTGAAGGTTGCTCGGGTGGTCAATGAAGAAGGTTTCTTCCGGGTTCTTAATGAGAAACTCTTGTGAATAGTGAATAATTAGAAAACTAATTTATCTTAATACAACATACATCCTCCAATCGGAATGTTTAGAATGGCATAGCTATTTCTTCAAACATTAAAAGGATGGCTTTCTCCGAAGCCATCATACAATGAAAAAAAAATTTTTTTGAACATTTATGCTCATAACTCTCCATTTGCATTTAAAAACTGGCTTCTATCAGTCAGCCAGAGAGCTGGTTAGGGACCACTGTCTTTGCAGGTTACCTAGCATATAGAGACAGAAATAAAAACCCTTTGAAGTCTACTTGGTTTTCCCCCATAGAGTTTCACATATTTGGCCACACATTTGACGTGTGAAACACAAGCATTGTACTAAAGAGGAAAAGCTTTTTTTTTTCTTTTGTACAGAATTTGTTCAAACTTGTCTCTACACATCTGTATGTATTGTAGATGAATGCAGCTTCTTTCATGAAATCCCATAAGGTGTTTCCGCGAAGAGCAACACTCATTTAACAAGTGCACTCTGCCATGCAGGCGGGACCTGCCAGGAGCAACAGCACGCCTGGAACGGAAATGTTGTTTAATGAATATTTATTGATTATGAATATTCATTAAATTAACATCTTTATGGCCGGCCTCAGGCTTTGTAACTTCTGTGGCAGTAAAGTGGTTAAGTAAAGTTTTCGATCTAGTCTTGGAGCTCCTTGAGGCTCAGATAACTATAAAAATTACCAACACTAGGTTTTCTTCTGGAATGGAAAACAACTCTGAAATATTCTGATGTGGTCATGATCGGTATCGAAGCCTTTGGTTGGTATCAAAGCCTTTGGTTTTCGAAATACAAACCATCACCAAAGTGAGGGGACCCTTTATCTCATATGTTTTCATCCTCTTCCTGGCAGATTGCTCTAGGGATAAACTCACCATGCTTTTTCATTTTCTCAGTCCTCTTGCTTACTCTACTAATCCTGGGGTATCTTCATGTTTGGCACGGATTAGTAAACCAGTTTAGTTCTCCAGATCTCTTTGAAGGCAGACTTGCCATCCTCCAACCCATTTAGGAGAGTGTGAGCTTCATAAAACACACTACTGATCATATAACACCCCGCTTGAAATTCTTCAAAGATAGCCCATGGTCTTTAGCATTAAATCCAAGGTCCTCACATTGGAGAGGGACCTTGCTATCCTTTTAGCTTTATGTCTGAACGCTTCTGCTCTGAATTTCCTTCAGCCATCATGAAAACCATGCTAACTCTTGCCTATAAGCCTCAGAATACATTTTACTTGGGGCCTAGAAATCTGTTCACTGTACCCTAACTTTCAATCTGGTTTACCTTCTACTTATCTTTCAGATACTTCTTATGTCTCATTTCTCCTGGAAACAATTTCTAGATCTCTAAAGGGCATAGATGTCTCTGCTCTGTGCTTTCATAACATCCAGGTTTACTCCTATTTTAGGACTCACCACACTGCACTGAAATTTTCTCTTTAGGCTCCACCATAAACTTACAGTCTCTCCTTGTAAGTTAGGACTGCATCTTGTTCAACAGGGGAACTCCAGCACCGAGATAGGTGTCCCAGCCAATCACTTAAGAGGTGCTTCAAGTATGAGTAGGTTTGCTAAAGTGAACTGAATCAACATGCTTGATTCTGCCAGAAGGCCTCTCTGAATGGTGCCATCCCCCTCAACCACCACAGGGTTATGCAGGGCTGTTCAGACTAACTCCAGCAAGTCCTGGTAAGAAACCATAATTTTACATCTGAAGTTGGTTCTGTGGAAAATCTTGCTCAAAAGTAGGAGCACAGCTGTATTCTATAGTATGTAGGACTCTAGTTATCCATAACAACAACAAAAAAATATCCAGATTAGATTAAAAAAAGAGAGAGAGAGATTTATTAAAAGAATATAGACATAGGTCATGAAAAATACCAGACGGCATGTATGGGCCCTTCATCTGGGAAAAAATTGGAACTCTAAAGTAAAATTAAAACCATAAACTAGAAAGGATTCTGTGTACCTCTTATTTGCCTCTTTTTGCATTCTCCTCACAGATTCCTTTCTCTGAAGGCTTTTCCTCTGCTTCTTGGGCCACATGGCAGATGCCTAAGTTTCTATCATCCCATTCAGAACACAAGCCCAGAATGAACTAGAATTCTTTCTGCTTAATTTGGATGGGAAATATAATTACTATTGGAGACAAATATAAACAAGGTTATCAGGGGCTTGTTTCAGAAGGTAGGAGCATCACCAAGGAATTTGTTTCTGAGTTGAGAAACCAACCCAAAAGACATAATTTCTGAGAAAAATGTTGCCCAACTTAGTAATATAAAAACCACCAAGAGGAGTATGATGGGGGCACCAGAGTGGCTCATTTTGTTAAGTAACTGCCTTTGGCTCAGTTCATGATCCCAGGGTCTTGGGATCGAGTCCCACATTGAGTCCCACATCGGGTTCCCCCTGCTCCGAAGGGAGCCTGCTCCTCCCTCTCCCTCTGCTTGCCACTCTCCCTGCTTGTCCTCTCTCCCTCTCTTTCTCTGTGAAATAAAATCTTAAAAAAAAAAAGTATTATGAATGCAAATTTTTTTTTTCATGTTTGGCTTTACTTGAAAAATTCTCTACCCTAATTTTAATAACATTTCATTTATAATCATACAGCTATAGAAAATACCATCAGCTTTTCCTTCTGTGGGTGCTGTACCAACATTATTGAGGTTATTATCTGATGTTTGGACCCACACAATTCCTATCCCTTTCTCGCACTAGGGTTATGTACATGTCCATCAGGATCTATCTTAACAGTCAGAGAACCTACCATTTGGTGATTTATTTCCATTAAACATAACTTGACCCTTGACATATTGCAATCCATGTGTGTTTGTTTTGTTCTATATGACTGTGTCTGTGGTTGTATTTTTTTTTTTTAATCTGGGGTTAATTTCTTAAGTATTTTGCTCCCTCCCCTTTATCCAGTGGGTCTATAAATGGGTAATTTTTCTAATCATAGAATCAAAATAATGACATTCAGCTGTTAGTTGCCACACCTTAAACCTTGCTCTCTGTGCTCTGTTCTCTATGTCGCAACTTCAACTTCAGCTGAAAACCTGTCACTGAAATTTTGGAGGAAAACAAAATTTGTCCTTTTTGGTAAGGAAAATATTATCTTCAGCATGGGTCCCCTTCTTGTGATTGAACCCTGAGTTCACTAAGATCCCCAGGGTTGCTGTCCCTACAGCAGGGCTTGTCCGCCATCTTGGGAGCTATCTCTGAGCTGCCCTTAGCTGGATGCTCCACTGTGCTCACCATCTTCCAGGCTTCTTCAAGAATTCTTTAGTCCCCCATCTCTCTGAGCAGGTCAGAACAATGCCTTGGCGTGCAGACTTTCTGCTTCAGCTTCACTAGAATCAAACTATTCCAGTGTCACTGAACCAAACTGCAAATATAAGATACTGCCTTACAAAGTACGTCGGAGACATCAATCTTTCCTGTGCATGTCAGAATACTTCTGCCTCAGGCTCCCTTGGGCAAGTCTGACCCCATTTGCAGTTGTTTCTAGTTTCCCTGTGGAGATGGGCCTCCCTGTTTAATGTTTAACAAATGCTCTACAACACAGGGGTCCAGCTACAGCATTTTCTCTAATCAGGATGATGTCATAGCTACTCCCAAAGCTGCATTCCCTCTGAGGGATGGTCTGCTTCTGCCGGCTCTGCTTCTGCTATGATGGGTACCTTCATGGATCGGGGTTCTGAGAGTCTGAGGATATAGGGCTTTAGGTTCTGAAGGAGTTTCACGAGAAAAGGGAAGTAGACCTCTCTTGGTAAGGCTGGGGGGAGAATGAAGACAAGTGAGTAAAAGTTATTAGAAGGCAGATTTAAATTCAACATAAGGAGAAAACTGAATCATATATTAGATGTATCTAACAATAAAAGGGCCTGGGTTCCTTTTCACTGTGATGGATAAAGAGGAAGGTATATGAATGGTATTGGGGAAGAAGGGATTACCAAACTGATGATCAAATTGGGGCAGATCACTTCTAAGGTCCCTTCAGTTTGGGGACTTTAATAGTTTTCTTGAAGACTTCTCTTTTTCCCTCTCTCCTTCCTTTCCTCCCTTTTGCTTTCCTTTCTCCCCCCCTCCTTCCTTTCTTATTTTTAAGTGAATTTAACTGTTTGAAATTAAATTATACTCAGATTAGTATCATTGTCTCCAAGGTCAGCAGGAACAGTAAAGAATGAATCTCTTTTTGTTTCTCCCCACCCCCGCCTTTCCATCTCAAGAAGTCAAAGTAAGCTATCAGGTGAATGATCCTACTCTCAGAATATTTCACTTTCAAGGTTTTTACTTCGCTCCAATATGTATAGCCAGTGGAAGAAAGCACATCAGTCTTTGAACTCCAGGGCTGTCAAACATCTCTCACAACACCAGCACGGAGGTTTCGAGTCAGTTTTCAGTAGCTCATCACAGTTGAAAGTGTGAGCAGGTTACCTTTAAGATCTTTCATGGTCTAGGAAGCCCTTGCCTGCAAGTATAACTGTGTTCCTCCTCATAGAAATTCAGATTAGTAAATGGTCTTTTAAGCTTTCTATTACAGAGCTAGTACAAAACCTGCTTACTGAAGAGCTACTATTTTAGAAGTTGGCTTTCCACCAAATTGGTAGAAATTCAGAAAGTTCTGGTTTTCGCCTTTTCTGCCCAAGTGTTTTGCTTTTCGCCTTCATTCTCTGTTTGGATCCCTTCACTTGAATTCGAGGGCTCATTGCGACTTTGCTAGGACGACGTGCTAGCCCACCCGGCATTCAGAAGTTGATTCTTTTGTGCCACGACCTCCAAGTAATTTCTCTGAGAGGAAGCTATCATCTTGGGGTCAGACTTTCTTGGTAGGAAAGCAGAGAGGTGGTAATGAAGCAGTGTCAAATGAAGAGCCTTTGGTATTTATCTTTGTGTTTCTCACTGGAAGAGCGTCAGTGTGTTCTGTTTGCCAAACATACTATGTTGATGGGTGGAACCAAAACAACTTTGAAGAAACAATTCTGTTGTACTGCCTTTTGCCAAACTGGAATGTGTCCAACAGAGCTATGGCCATCTCTTGTTTATTGGCTGCTACTTTCAGCCCCCAGGTAACACACCTCCAACAACTGTTTCAACAATGTTTTAAAGATCCTTTTATTAGATTCATGATCGTGTTCCATTAATACATTTTTGTGATGTATTAATCTTATCTGGAAAAACAAACAAACCCACAGCTTGTGATGTATGTCTGCAAATTTTGATGTCATTTCTCTCTCTCTCTCTCTCTCTCTCTCTCTCTCTGTTGGAAGTCCCATGGGCATTTTATCCTCCATGTATTGAAAATGGAACTTATGACCTCCTCAAATCTGCCACTTTTCTGGGCTTCTTTTTCCTAATAAATGCCACTTCTTATGCCTTTTAAATACTTTAAAATTATCTTTATGCCTTTTATATTTAAAAAATTATATAATATATAATTGCTTCTTATGCCTTTTATATATTTTTAAATTATATTTTAATATAATGTGTAAGTGTATTTATATGTATGTGATTATTTTTTAATTCTAGTCTAGGCTCTGAGGTCTATAAAAGCAAGAGCCTGGAATGCAGGAGTCTGTCAATGAAAGTTTGCTGAATAAATAGTATAAATAGAAAGTCATTCCATGATTTATTCATTATTTATTAGTTAACCATCATTGCCTATGATTCCTCCATTTTTTGAACTTGTCAAACCATGTAATTTAACAAAAACACAATGATCTCTGACCAATCCTTAATGAACACAAAAACTCATTCCAAAGTATTACAATGATGTTTCTTTGAAGAAAAATTAGTAGATGGGGGAGTTCCAATAATTTCCACTTGCTGTTTCCAAATAGAAAAGGCAATAATCTTGAGGGTTATGTGGTGGTTCTCTAAGTTACCAAGTTTTTCTATTCCAGTTATGTACTAAAGAGTCAGGAAAATAACTAGGGAAATTTGGAGGTTTCATTACACTCATTTTAAGATAAATGCAAACCAAAATACAGTTATCATTTGACTTTTACAACTTGCTATTTTAAATTAGAGCCTGTGTATGATAAATTCTGAAAAAATGGATAATTTTCTTTCCACTGATAGAGTCACACAGTGACGTTGGTGTAGTGTAGACCAAACTGTCTGCTGATTGATCTCGCCAATTTATTTAAAAAAATTTTTTAAGACTTCTGTATTTATTTGAGAGAGGGATATGGGGATAGACAGAAGGAGAGGGAGAGAGAATCTCAAGCAGACTCTGCGCTGATCCCGGAAACAGATGTCACAACTCCATGACTCTAAGATCATGGACCTGAGCTGAAACTAGGAGTTGGATGACCAACAGACGGCACCACCCAGGTGTCCCTAATCAGATCAATTTCATCTACGGATCAGAGCAGAGTTCATCGCACTGTATGTGTACAATGGCATGCAGATGACACAGGTTGCCATAAAAGCTTTGAAGTCCCTCTAGCCACACAGATTATTAAGCAGAAACTTATTTGGCTGCTTATTATAATCAAATATCAAAGCCACCCAGGAATCAGGATTACTATTTCTTAATAGAATAAAAGATACATGTGGGTAAAAGTTTTTGTTTTGTTCACTGCTCCTTTACCCAATGCTTTAGGATAGATTCTGGCACAGAGGGAGTACTCAATAAGTATTTATTAAATAAATTAATAGGACCATTGCAACAGCAATTTTTTGAGTTGGCCTATTCCCAGCTCCTTTTTGTTCCATCGCTTTAGTCGCTATTTAAACTTAAATGGAATTTCAACCCTACTGAAATATACCTTCCCATTAAGCCTGGTCATCAAGCCAGGTGTGGGTGTAGGACAATAGGAAGTGATTCAAGGGTCTGATGTATGAGGTGTCTTGAACCCTTTCAGATTCCACCAAGTCCTCTCAGATGTCCTAAATGAAAGAGTGAACCTGACATTTTTCTCAACCAGTAGTCTGTTCCTCAGGACCCCCAGGGGTTCATGATTCCTGTGAGAGACTCTTGGGGTAACTATAACTATCTTTTATCTTTTTTATCTTGCTTTATCGTTTTTATCTTGCTTTCATTTTGATTCTAGCAACTGGGGAAGTAAATTTATTTACTCATGCAGATTTCTTGGTGCCATAAAAGGTATCCCAGAAGCTCTGCATTCCCTCACCCTTATTTCTTTATGTCCCGTTAAGATGGCAGCTCCTCTAGACCTCAGTTATACTCTTCAGCTTATAAGCAAGAGGGTAGTTACCATCTATAGCACTGAGACCACACAGGATTACTTTTCAACAGGAATGACAAGGAACCTGTTCATCTCTTCTAATTTGCCTGTTCTTTAACCCACTGACCCACCCAGGCGCCCCTAATTTGCCTGTTCTTAATCTCTGAAGATTCTTTTTTTTTTTCTTTTCTTTTCTTTTCTTTTTTTTTTTGGGTGTGTGTGTGTGTGTGTGTGTGCATGTGTGTGTGTGTATACATTTTAGCATTTCAGCTCCATTTCTAATTCTTCTCAGTGTTGGTCTAGTTACAGGAAATGACTCTGAGAACCAATAGGGTTATTTATGTTTCTAAGTAAAAGGGAATACAGAAATCAACCTGGAAGAATCTTTTCCCCTTCCTTTCCACACCCTCCTTTCCACACTTTCCCCTTCCTTTCCACACTCTTCCACACTAGTCTTGTTTTGATTACCTCAGCATGGCTTACGGGATCTTAGAGATTTGGTTTTTGTCAGTCTATTTAGCCTCATCCGGAGCCACTTTTCCCTCCCCACCATATGCTAACTCTGTTGGCCTTTTATTTCTGTTGTGCTCTATTCTACTCCTTCTCACACAATACCTTTACAACTGCTGTTTCCTCTTTCTTCCTCCATCTTCACCTACCAGCTCCCACTCAAACCTTAAATGTTTCTTCTTCAGGGAAACTTTCTGTGATTGTCCAAATTTCTGTTATTGTCCAAAATTGCCCTAGTTGCCTCATTACAAATTCTCACAAGCTCTCCACAATTAGCAGGCTCACCTAGGGTTATCTTAGTCAAGCTAAGTAGCACATTAAGACCCCAGGAGCTGTATTTACCCCCACTGTACTCTGGTGATTAACTGACTTCTGGTTTCTCAGAGGGAAAACATAAGGATAATACAATTGTCTTCTGTCTGACCTTATAAATTTGGTTAAAGAAACTCCACCAGATCAGCTAGGAAATGATAAAAACAGAACTTATAACAGTCAATAGTACTTACTGAGCATTTCCGTGTGATGCTTCATACTAAATTGTTTAGATTGTACTTATGATCCTTGCACAGACTTTCTGTGAGACACATGAGCCCCATTTCAGATGAGAAGAAACTGAGACCCTAGTGTTAAGTAACTGTTACAGAGTCACAGGGCAAAGAAGTGACAGAGCCTTGATTTAAACCTGGAGAATCTTCCTTCTGAATTAGCTCATGCTGGTACATTGCCTCCCAATCTGTGGAATATTAGCCATCCCCATCTGTTTGTACATTGGTAACTGAACTGCTAGATTTCTCCCAAAGGAGGAGTTCATAACAGACACTGGGCCCAGCCTTGCCATTTCTGGTAAACCCTTGCCACTCACTGTGGTTCTACCAACTTCACAGCTGAGCCCTCATAGGATGTGACCTTGGCAAGGTATGTCTGCCTAATGACTGGGAAGGAAGGATTTGCCACTGAAAGGAAAGAAGATTTGGGACAAGAAGGGTAAGTGTAGTATGGGGAGACAGAGAGTCAGCTAAGTAAAGGAGGAGTGATTATCTTCTCATCTAAGAAAGATTGGTATAAATGTAAATTTGAAAATTAATCATTTTTCATGTTTCTTTGAATATTTTCTGTGTTCAGGAGAAGGAAGGAGGTAAATAGTTTCATGTATCTAAAAAAAGTGAAATTAGTGACCGTGGGGACATCATCTTGAGAGGGAAATAAAGACAGGGACTGGTAGATAATGGAATTACAAGGAAAATCAAGTAATAAAGACATGTTCTCTTCTGAAGTTTGTGCTTGAGTAGGAGGCCATTTCTTGTCTTTTGGTCACTAGTTGCTTTGGTTGAGGAATTACTAGCCTCAAAATCATAAGCTAAAATCATAAGCTACAGGAAAGAAAACAAATAATCTTTATATTATACTTCTGTTCATTTACTGCTTTTCATTAATTTATATATATATATATATATACATATATATATATATATATATATGAGAACCCATTGTAGAAAAATGAGAAAAAAACATGCAGATAAAATTTAAAATGCTAACAACATACATAATAGAATGTGAAACTTGGAATATTTTCACTCTTTTTTATGTATATGAATACATTTGGAATGTATAGCATGTTTCTGTCTTTTTGAGATTTCATTTTTTAAAATTTCTTAATTTTTTATTTTTTTATAAACATATAATGTATTTTTATCCCCAGGGGTACAGGTCTGTGAATTGCCAAGTTTACACACTTCACAGCACTCACCATAGCACATA
>NC_081570.1:69342557-69373571 GCF_022355385.1 Mustela nigripes
CTTTGCAGAAATGTCTGTTCATGTCCTCTGCCCATTTCTTGATTGTATTATTTGTTCTTTGGGTGTTGAGTTTACTAAGCTCTTTATAGATTTTGGATACTAGCCCTTTATCTGATATGTCATTTGCAAATATTTTCTCCCATTCTGTCAGTTGTCTTTTGGTTTTGTTAACTGTTTTCTTTGCTGTGCAGAAGCTTTTGATCTTGATGAAGTCCCAATAGTTCATCCCCCTCAATGGGGATGAAGTCCCCATAGTTTTGCCCTTGCTTCCCTTGCCTTTGGCGATGTTCCTAGGAAGAAGTTGCTGAGGCTGAGGTCGAAGAGGTTGCTGCCTGTGTTCTCCTCAAGGATTTTGATGGATTCCTTTTTCACACTGAGGTCCTTCAACTGATCTCATTTTTGTGCTTATTTTGTTACAATATTCACATACTTTTTAATTTTACATTTTTAATTTTACATTTTCATTTTTCTTCTCTATAAATTAGTTATTCTAAATTAATTTCATGTGGCTAAAATAAAATAATACTAATATGACATAAAATAATACCAATATAGTAAAAAAAATTAATATCTTCCCCTCTATTCTCTTCCCTTCTCCCAGGCCCAAGAACAACTATTCTGAACTCTGTTTTTTTTTTTTTTTTAATTTTGTTTTTGTTTTTGTTTTTTAAGATTTTATTTATTCATTTGACAGAGAGAGAGATCACAAGTAGGCAGAGAGGCAGGCAGAGAGAGAGGAGGAAGCAGACTCCCTGCTGAGCAGAGAGCCTGATGCGGCTTCTGGGATCATGACCTGAGGTGAAGGCAGAGGCTTTAATCCACTGAGCCACCCAGGCATCCCTGAACTCTGTTTTTTAAGTGATACTTCTATGTCTCTAAATATGTGGTTGTTGCTTTTTATTGACTTAATTATTTTAGATATTATTTAATAACAATCCACGGACAGATGAAGATTTATCATTTGAATAAAACCTTCCTTACATTTCCTTATCTTTCCAATATAGTTATATTGCTATTTTTAGTTAAATCAATAAAGACTATTCACGTTATGATGATGTGGGTGTTGTTCTATTCCAAGGCAAATTGTTTGTATGTTTGCATTTCTTTACTTGATATTTTCCCCCCAGGAATTTCTAATCACTTTTTACTTATTCATGCTATGTCTTTCTTATATTCTTAGTTATTTTTTTCCAATATGATCATAATATCTTTTTTTTCCCCTCAGAATCATTCCCTATAGGTCCATGTGTTTAACTTTTCCAACCCAGGATGGTTGTTTCTAGACTTTCTGCAAAGCTGTCATCCTGAGCATCCTTTAGCTACTTCCTGAGAAGAGTTGTCTTCCCTCTTGGACCCCATATCTCTGTTATTCTTCCTTTTGTTATCATTAGCTTTCTATTGCTACTATAATTAATTACCATAAAATTAGAAACCTAAAATAACATAACTTATTATCTTATAGTCCTGGAGATTGAATTCCAAAATCGGTCAGCAGGACTGCATTTTTTTCTGGAGACTCTAAAGAAGAGTGTTTCCTTGCCTTTTCCAATTCTTAGTGGCCATTTGCATTCCTTGGCCCATGGCCTCTTCTATCTTCATATTCAGTAGCATAACATCAATGAAACACTTCCTGCCTCCTGTGTCCCTCCCACAGTCTTGTAATTACATTGGCCCACCTGCCTAATCTTTCCATTTCAAGATCCTTGACTTAATCATGTCAGCAAAATCTCTTTTGCCAAGCCATATATAGTAACGTATAAGGGAATAAGGCATAGGCATCCTTCAAGAGCAGGGAAATGGGGATGCATTGTTCTACCATAGCTGTGTTTTGTTTTATGTTTATTATCTTTTTTTTTCTGAATATCTTGAAAAAACTCCTTAAGCAAATGTGCATAAACCATACATTTTCTGACTGTGCATATTTGAAAATCTCTATAATCCACACAGCTTGTACTGAGATATAATATAGTTCAAAGTATTGACTTCAATTTAAATTTTATTGGGCTTGAATCATGACTCTCTACTTACTAGTTCTGTGCCTTTGAGCAAGTTAAACGTTCATTTGCTCAGTTTCTTTATCTGCAAAGTGGCTATATTAATAGCATCTATTCATAAGATTGTTAGAGATTAATAAACCTTTCATTAGTTCCTGCCCCTTAGTAAGCACAGGGTGTTGGTAACTTCACACTTGATTACTAGGATGGCTAGGCTTAGAATTTCAGGCTGACCATTGTCAGAATCTGGAATTCAGTCCTTCATAGTCTCTTAGTATATACTACTGCTAAGAGAAGTACTACTTCTAATTGAGAAGTCCATTGCATTTTGATTCATGTTCACAATGTTAACATGTTTTGCCATGTGAAATTTTTAAACTCTTGTCTTTATATTTAGTGTTCTGAAAATTCAGAACACCCAAGTATAAGTGGGCCATTTTTCGTTAATTTAGTAGGATAGTTTGCAGTGTAAATTTTGGGTTTTTTAAAATCAGTGTTCAGAAATTCTCTTCCACTTTTTTCTTGTTCTGTTCACTTTCTAGATTCTTCATTTGATGTTGGCCCTTCTTATCAATACTTTATGTCTATTATCTTTTCTGTCATACTTCTCAGCACAAATAGTCTATTTTTTTTTTAAATCAAGGTGAATTTTTTTCAAAGGATGTTTTACTGTTAATACCTTATTATTCTACAATTGTTCCTTTTAAAATTAAATTTGGAGAGCTTTTAGTTTGGGTCCTCTGAGAAGCAGATGTCAAGGCAGGATAAGATGTGCAAGAGGTTTGTTGGTAAAACACTGGTGCAGGAAAAAGTGGAGGTAGGGACATGGTCAGACAGTGAGATCAATCTGAATCCTTCCATAGAGAAAGGGAAGGAAAGAGCACAAGGGAAGTAGTCTCAGATGATTTTTTAGTTCTAAGTTTGACCTTGACAATGGGGCGTTCTGGAGCAAAAGATTCACTTTTAAAGAGTCCTGCATTTCACAGGATTAAGCTTGCATTGGAAGACCCACTGAACTCAATCATTAGGTTGAATCAGCCCAAGGATAGTGTGGCCCTAGTGTAAATATGACAGTGAGAACCACAAGAGCCATAGCTAAGATCAATCAAATCTGCTTACTACAGCAGGAGATCTGACCAGTGTCTTTAATTATCACCATAGTCCTTCCCATGTGTCTCACAGATCTGTAGTTCAGAGAGCAGCTCTTCTATGGCTCATGTGGGCTTTTCTTCGTGAGGAGAAACAGAAGACAAAGGTTAAAAGTCTGCACTGTAGCCTCCACTATTCAGGTAGCCTCAGGGTCACAACTGGAATTCATTCTCTTCTCTTCTACTATCCATCCAAATTATCTTCACTCTCTTATCTGTCCCCTCAGGAGGTGTTGGTGGCTTACCTCATGGCATGACCGAAACCTTCAATTCTATGGGATCTGAGCCCTGGGTTGCTGTTTTAGTTTATGCTGCTTTAACAACTCGCCATCACTTGAGCGTCTTACACAACAAATATTTATTTCGCACAGTTCTAGAGGCTAGAAGTCAGGGATCAGGATGTCTTCATAGCTGCCTTCTGGAGAGAGCCCTCTTCCAGGTTGTGGATAATGGACTTCTCCTTGCCGTCTCATATGACAGAAAGGAAGCTGGCCCTATGGTCTCTTCTTAAAAGGACACCAGTATCATTTATGAGAGCTCCGCCCTCATCACCTCATTAGCTTCAAAAGGATCCACCTCCGAATACCACCATATTGGGGATTACATTTCATATATGGATTTCAGGGGAGCATAAACATCCAAATATTTGGCAGTCATACCCTTTAGGCTGGGGTGGCTGCCCATGTTCATCACAATCACAGTATTTCAAGAGAGTACTGTGCCCATTGTTTAAATGGAGTCCTACTTTTGCATGCTGATCAGAGTCAATTATTCTTATTACAATAGTGACTCCTTTCAGCTGTTAATCTCTAGATACAAAGAGGTCCTAAGTGTCTTGGCAGCAGCTATAATGTACAATTCAATGAGACCCTGGCTCTCACCGTCCTTTATATCTAGCATTCCTAATTTCTGTCTGCTCTTGGTTAGGAAAAATAAATTGGCTGAGGATTCCTTACACTCTTGACAGAAGTTTCCTCTTGCTTGTTTCTTGTTTACTCCTCCTGCACTTGCTTTCCACATTCCAGAAACTTGATGAAATCTCTTGAGGTTTATTTGTCATTCCTGGCCTGACCCTGCACCCAATTCTTCAAGTCACTTTGATTTAAATGATTTTATTTCTTTTCTATCATTTCAAAGGCATCTTTGGTAAGTAAGAAATAATATCTGTGGTCAGTATGCATTTCTTGAAATGGAAGTTTTTATCTTGAATTAGAAATCTACAAATAAGTTTTTTTTTTTAAAGATTTTATTTATTTATTTGACAGAGAGAGATCACAGTAGGAGAGAGGAAGGGAAGAGATCACAGAGAGAGGAAGGGAAGCAGGTCCCCTGCTGAGCAGAGAGCCCGATGTGGGACTCGATCCCAGGATCCTGAGATCATGACCTGAGCCGAAGGCAGTGTCTTAACCCACTGAGCCACCCAGGCGCCCCTACAAATAAGTTTTAATACGAAGAATTTATCTTTTATTATGGTCTAAGAGTCTAATTTTGTCATTTTATTTTTTTTAATTTTTATTTTTTAAAGATTTTATTTATTTATTTGACAGACAGAGATCACAAGTAGGCAGAGAGGCAGGCAGAGAGAGAGGAGGAAGCAGGCTCCCCGATGAGCAGAGAGCCCGATGCGAGGCTTGATCCCAGGACCTCAGATCATGACCTGAGCTGAAGGCAGAGGCCTAACCCACTGAGCCATACAGGAGCCCCTAACTTTGTCATTTTAGTGTCCTCTTGAACCCAGTAGTAATTTAAGGAAGGATTTTATTGGTACTCTTTTTTCAAAATTCTCAAAGTTGTTGTAGTGTGTGTGTGTGTGTATGTGTGTGTGGGGGGTTGTTTGTAAGCCTTATACTTTTAAAAATTGTTTATTTTATTACACTGTCATTTCAAAAATGTAACGAGAATTTACTCTCTGTTCTTTTTGTTACTTGATGAATTTCTGTGGCACAGTGTAGAGAATTTCTGCTTCTCAGTGAAATAGTATCAAGGATTTTTCCAATTTTGAAAATTGTTCTAACTAAACTGCCTAACAGTTTGTGAGAATACTTATTTCGACATGTGCCGGGGTTCCTGGTGGCTCAGTGGGTTAAGCCTCTGCCTTCGGCTCAAGTCATGATCTCAGGGTCCTGGGATCGAGCCCCACATCGGGCTCTCTGCTCAGTGGGGACCCTGCTTCCCCTTCTCTCTCTGCATGCCTCTCTGCCTACTTGTGATCTCTCTCTGTGTGTCAAATAAATAAATAAAATCTTTTAAAAAAAAAAGTGCCAGCCTGCACTGATTATTATAACTTAAATAAAACACAAAGAAGCCAAAAAATTTAAAGATTAAAATAAAATTTTACCATGCTTACATATAAAATATATAATATATGTTCTCCCTGATATGAGGAAATAGAGATGCAACATGGAGGGGTAAGGGGATAGGAGAAGAATAAATGAAACAAGATGGGATTGGGAGGGAGACAAACCATAAGTGACTCTTAATCTCACAAAACAAACTGAGGGTTGCTGGGGGGAGGGGGTTGGGGAGAGGGGGGTGGGATTATGGACATTGGGGAGGGCATGTGCTTTGGTGAGTGCTGTGAAGTGTGTAAACCTGGCGATTCACAGACCTGTACCCCTGGGGATAAAAATATATTATATATTCATAAAAAATTAAAAAATAATAAAATAAAATATATATTACCATGTTTATAGATAAAACAATATCATCTTATCATTTAAACTGGGTTCTAGTCATTCACATTTTTGATGTGTGTGTGTGTGTGTGTGTGTGTAGTGTTTGTCTATTTTTAAATTCAATTCTAGTGGGTTTTTTTTTCTTTTAAGGAAACGAGCTTATACCTGAATTATTGTTATAATTATTTTACAGTTTGACATTCTGGTTTTAATTTATATTCTGATGTTTTTGACAATCAAGAATTTAAAAATATATGCCATCAAGTGTGTCTGAATTTCTAATTTAAAATACTTTCCCTATTCTGATATAGAAAGAGAAATACATTTAAGAAATTTCTCTTCCTTCTGTTCTCCCTTGATTCCTCCCATTCACCATCTTTGGGACATTCAGTAAAGTATTGGTACTTCATACTGTCAGAGACCACTATCCTCTCTGCAACATATGAGTTTTGATGAAATGTATTGCAAAATAGAGCATGTTAAAAATGCTAGACTATCCCTAGAAGTTTTGTGTTGATTGTAGAACCAAAGAGGAGTCATTGAAGACTCCTCTTTATAGATGCTTAACATTACTAGTTACAGGCTTGGTGGAATAGAGGTTCAATATGCCATACAGGGTATTCCAGGAAGGCTGTATGCTAGCAAGAGAAAGCTATGCCATTGGCATCAGTGGCATCATTTGATTCCTTTCTTCTAATGTAACTGACAGAGCATACTACATCACAGAACCTAACAAGGCTATACCAGAACAGGTCAGAAATCTCTCCATTATTCACTCAATAAGTATCCATTGTGTTTTTTACGATACAGCCAGTATATATAGTATGTGTGATGCTAAAAAAAAAAAGTATTTCTTGTTTCTTAAAAGTTTAAAATCTGACCAGAGTTGTCACTTATGTATGTAGATAAATCATAACACATTAGAATAAGTATAATGGCAGAGCTATAAAAAATGTATTATGGGAAAACAAAGGAAGAAGTAACTACGTCAGCTAAAGGGATTAGGGCCTGTTTCAGAGAGAAGATGGTGGTATGTCAAAGGGATCTCAGAAAATGAGTCATGAAAGCAGATCTTTTCATTGACCACTGACAGACTTGCACATGGATTTTTCCACAGGGAGTGAAGGCAAAAGCCACTCAGTGAGTGGATTATTCCATGCCTTGGGGAGGAAATAAGAGATAGAAAAAGTGGCAATCAACTCCACAGTTTCAAGAGCTGTGTTTCTGCTGCACAGGGAGGATGGCAATAGCCACATGACATGTCTCTGAGACCCTCTTATTTTCTTGAACAAATTCTGGATTGTTTGCGGTTTTTTCATGGCCACATGCCCAGTAGAGTTGGTACCAGAGGAGAAGTTGTGTTAGGCTAACCTCTATGGTTTGGATAAGAAGCAGACTCCTTTCCTCTATGCAAGCAGGAGCATTCTTTGCTATTTTTCTCAAAATCATGGAATACTTTGAGGACATGTAACATCCACCTTCAAACCCAATGTATATTATCTGAACTCTACTATGTGTCAAAAGCTTTCCTGGATTCTTCCTCTTATATCTTCTTCTAATCAACACAGAACCATGGATTTTCAGCCAAAACTCATGCTTCTCAGCCAAACAACAACAACAACAACACTTCTTAAACATGAAACTTTCTTTCAGTTGCATACCAACTCCTTGGATCTGTACAGTATTTTAGTTACTAAAATATACATTAAGGCAATTGGACCTGCAGTCATTTTGTTCTGAAGCTGATGGGCAAGCATTTTGTTGGCAGATGGCTGAACTTTACAGGTCCTTTTGAAAAACTGGTTTGCATTGTGAAATTAAGACTGTGGGGGAATCTCTCTCTCTCTCTCACACACACACACACACACACACACACACCCTTCAAGTCCCCAAATCACTTGGCTTCAAAATAAATACTAGAAATGTCAACTGCTGACTCTCAGAGAAAAGACTATGTCTTCCTTCTACACCTGCTTGTGAGGACTCTCTCAGTAGTTGTGTAGGATTCACTTGTTGGCCAAGTACAGCTGAGATAAAATGAGGAAACAGAAAGTGGAAAGCATTCACCAGTTCCTGAAAGCGGAAATCACTTTATATCAATTTTAAATTAAATGTAAAAAAAAAAAAAAAAGAAAGAAAGAAAATGGTGCAATATATTTTCCTCTGCTTCATTTCTTTTACATTGCCTTCTCCTGGGCATTTTGCTATGTAGAAGGGTAATGTGTTTATACATTTTGGAACTAAGCAGTCATAAAGCTGTATAGACACAGCTTGGAACCACCATGCACAAATTAGAAAGCTCCCCTAGACTTGCCTATTTTATAAACACTTTATGAAGAAAGATTAAAAAAAAAACAAAAATAAACAAAACCCCAGTAAAGTGGCTTAGGTTTTTCTCCCCCACCCTTCCCCATGTAACTCCTAAATAGTTTATTTGATAATTATACAGCACAAAAATATGATACAAAGCAATGTAAATATGAACTCTCATTATATAAGAGAAAATCTTTACAACTTGCCTTCAGCAGTGTCAGCTGGAATTCAATAGACTCTATACACTTTTGAAATAAAACCCAAAATGCACTCTATTTTTTATACTAAGAGGCAAAGACTAATTGAAAGAGGCATCAGTAAACACATTTTTGTTTTGTTTCTAAAATATTTTTCTTGTTGTGAACTAAAGACTTCAGAAGTCATTAGTGGTCAGAAGTAAAATTATCCTTTCCTAAATCTTTTTGACGCTGGTCTGTACTTTCTAAACAATCTTCTTGCTATTTGACCCATGTGATTTCAGAAAATATGCTGAGCGTTGGTGGCTTTGACAAAGACTCTAATGCTTTGTTTCTGATGTACTCCCAGATTAAGATGGCAAGTCATTTGCATCCAAACTGTAAAATAAACAAAGTTTAAGGCATTGCATGTTGGGAGTGTAACTCCCTCAACAAAACAATGAATAACTTATTTATTTGCGACAGAAGTAATTTCCTTGAGATTGCTGCCTCATCACTGTAGGCACTGAAATGATATTAAGTAGAACAGTATTAAGTGCTGCTTTTGCTTTAGATCAGATGAAAATAAAAAAAAAAAAACAAACAAACTTGGATTAAACATGCAAGTAAAAAAGATAAGTACATATTGAAGTACCGTTATTTCAGGCTATGCTGAATAAGTTTAAAGACCCAATATTCTACTAGTACACATGCTTCAAATAAGAGATTTTCCATGTTTTGTAGCTTGCCAAATTTTGTCATCTAGCTCATCTATCAACAAATGACAAATTGAATTATGGTAAGAGCTGGGAATGGTTGTGAATGCTGGTCAAAAAATACATGGTGATAAATAAGACTGATTTTAATACACTACTCTATTGAAGACCTAAACATGTTCCAAAATTAGACTATGTGCTCGGCATATTGTAGCTACTTAATAAATATCTGCTGGATGAATGGATAAACTTTATTCATTGCAGAAAATGCCAAAATGGTCCCTAAGGAAAAGAAAGTACTGTCTGTTACGCTTCTGACCTCAAGTTTCATTTCATAGGGAACTGAGCATGCTTTTAAGAGAAACTGAATGTTCTGTAGAAGTTTGGGGTGTAGGTAGATTGATAACCACTTTTGATGCTCAGCAGGGAACTCATAAATAGTTAAGCATATGCAAATTACTTGAGAGTAGTTGGTCTTCATTTGTGGTTTTAGGTCAGACTAATGATTTTCTCTTTCAAACAGAACCAAATGGATGTGTCAAAAGAGGTAAAATTCTTAATGGGAGTGGACATAAATAGTTTCTAACCCGCTGCTAAGGTTACAAATGTCACTGGTAGTTGTCATTATAATAGAGCAGAGGGTCCTTCATTATTTCAAATGCATTTCCATATCCACAGGTAGTCGGATAAGTGACCATTACCACATGTACCAAAAGGACAAACAGATGGTGTTCAGATCATTCATTTTTTTGTGTGTCTTATAGGATTCAAGCATTTTGGAAGTCATTCAGAGTCATGTGTTTTATATCAACTTGTGTAGAAACATTTACATATATTGAACCCTTGCCCTCCTACTTCTGGCTTTGTTTCCTCCATCCTCTCTTTCTTATATCCCAAGTGGGCAAGTGTGAAAGAGAAGTATAGACTTCTCCCAAGGGTGATTGGGAAATCGTCCACTGAAGTTCTAAGTGAGCATTTTCAATTAATCTTCTGGCCTCCCAGAAACCTCCGGACATAATCAATAGCCCAGTCCAGATTGTACTAAAAGCCTTTCCCCCTACTTGAGTTTTCCACATTCAACAGTTTTACCACAGAATTTGAAGTGAGGATAATGACCACATTGACAGAACACAACAGATCACCCTGGCATAGCTGATTCAGAACTTCTCGACAGTTCTCCTCCAGCAGAGTTTCCAACGGATTGTACCCGCAATCCAAACAGGCAATGGATATGGCCAAGGAAGCAGAACTGACTGGGCAGAGTCCATTTTAGGGTTGTTATGTTGTGCCTGGTCATATAGATAAAGCCAGTGGGTGTCATTATGCATGGTCTCTTCCACATCTCCAGCAATTACTATGCTGCAGCCCACCATAGAGCAGGTTGTAACCTTATCTGGCCCAGCCAAACCCAGCTAACACAACTGATTTGGAGTATTTTCAGATGTTGTTGAGAATTGTGGATTTGACAGCCAGGCATAGTAGTTCTGGGAGAGGGGAATGTCAGATTTTTTTAAGGATTGATTGTTTTCACCTGCAACTCTCTCCGACTCATCCCTCAAAGCACACACCCAAATAAAGTTGCTCAGAGGGCCTTGAATTGATTGACCTGTTCAGTAGAGCGACATCAAACTTAGGTTTTTCTGGCTCAAATAATGCCTCACCTTTTTTTCCCTAACCACATTCCCTGTCTCAATTTATGACCTAATCCATTCTTCTCTTTAATTTGTATTTTCTAGTTAGATTGCCTGATTGAAAATACAGTAGATTTTACACCTATGAGATCAATTACCACCTACTAAGTTCAATTTTCAAAATTCAACCATATCAAAGCCTACTCCCACCTGGTCCTACCTAGTTGAGAAAGGCCTTTTAGGATCAGCTTTAGAGATAAACCAGTTCATTTCATATTTAGGTCCTAGAGAAATTAAGCTATGTGTATCACCTGTTCAACAATCACTGAACTTATCAGAGCTTGTGGAAACTACTTTTCCTATCTCAACATTCTTTCCAATATATGAAAAAATTTAGCAGAAAGAACAAAAAGTTCTATACAGAAGTTTACTTAAATCAGTAATATGCATTTCAGTAATCTGGGATGTTTGAACTAATGCACCATATGAAAAGCATTAAAGAAGCCCACAGCTATGAGTAAATCAGAGCATGTGAAATTTCCTTATGTAGTTTTTGTTGCCACAGGATTTTGTTTTAGGTTTTTAGAAATTTTTGTCATAATGAATATTTTTTGATGTTGCTTCTCTACTTACGTGGAAGGATAATACTGTGTCATTTGAAACGAGTACCCTAAAGCTTGGTGGAATCATCAGTGCATCTCTGGCTCCAAACCTTCCTGGTCAGAAAGACTGTATTTAGGTATTACCAAGTTACTGAAGTTTAAGAATGTGCTTTTCAATTCAGAGAATTTAGACATTCACATTTCTTTAGGTCCTGACTAAAACCTTTCTCTGGTGGTGTGCTATGGATAGTATCTTTCCTTATGCAAATTTCTCATGTGAATAGTCCTGTAGTCTTGCTTCAGAGAGAGGGTATTGGGATTTACATGATGGAGGCATTTCCCCCCCCGCAACTTTTGTTTTAAGTATTGTATTATTATGGATCACAAGAAATGTTGAACCAATGGTAGATAGTTCGATATCTCTCTTGTCATCAACTTGCATACTTTTCTACTTCCCCATTTTCTTTAAAAGGACTCAGTAGGAGAAGGATGGCGTGGAACAAGAACCTATTCAGTTTAACTAGATAATTATCTTTCTTGTCTTGCCCAAGATTCCCCCCTCACACCAGATACAGTCCAAAATATGAGCTAGGGCTCTCAGTTATGGAGAAGAGGCTGCTGAATCATATAGTCACTAGGATTGGGAGTGAGGACGTTAACACTAGACCTTAATGCACCTGTGAGAATAATTTGGATGTGGATAGACCTGTTATTTGGATTAAATATGGGCACTTAGTCCATAGAGTTACACTGATTTCTCATTCATTCTTCATTCATTTAACAATATTTATTAAGTAATTTCTATATGCTGGTCATACCACCAACTGCTAGAATTAAACAGTAGAACAAGAGAAACTTTCTTTCAAGGTACACATATCTTTTCTCTGTCTTTACTTATTATTTGATTATCACTCATAATCCATGACTATCAGTCAGTTTCTATCTGTGACTTTTTCATCAATCTCAATTCTTGCCATGCCTACTATTCTGACTTTCTTCTATCTTTCTTTAAAGCACTACTTTTAATCCAAAAGAGACAAAGTCAAATAATCAAAGTTTAAGCAAACAAAATATTTGTAATCCTCAAATCTCAAATTGAACCATTTATTATTCCCAAGAAGTCAGTGTTCTTTTTTCTCAGTCTTATGATTTCCTGAAATACTGCCACATGCATTGCACATTGTAAGAAATATGGCCAACTATTCTCAATTTTCATTCCACACAATGATAATCATTATAGTGCCTGGCATCATATCATATACTCACTGACACCAACAAAATTTAACTCTTTTTAAGAAATACATTTTCATAGGTATCAAATTTGTTCTAAGTTATTTAACATTACTCAACATGATAAAACACTGAAACAGTGGTAAGTAAATAGCATTGTTAATTTAAAAGCAGATTTCAAGAGATAATTACTTAAAGATAATATAAATGTTTATCTAAAAAAATTTATTAGTAAACAGAGAAGCTGAACAAAATAGTTAAGTCATTGAAGTGGTCCAACATTTGGTTAATGTAAAAATTTGATATTATAAAAAAATATATATATATATAAAATTTTGATAATGTAAAAAAATAGCTTTCTTATATACTACTAATAGCAACTTAAAAAAGATAATAGGAAAATATAATAAGAAAAAAACATTATTGCAGCATAAAAAGAAAATAACATATAAGATAACTACATAAAACCCAGGACCTTAAAGAAATATTTATATAAATGTAAGATAAAACAATCATAATATTTATTTAGTAGGGAGATTCAATATAACAAAGATTTCTATTTGCCCCAAATTAATCTATAAACTTAACAGTAAAAAGCTATGTGATAGTAAACGACAAAACTCAACATTTTCGTAGGTGTCATTCAGAAGAACACATTTACATGGATACCCAGAAATCTTGACAATAATGTGTGTCACTGATATTAAAACACTATAGAAAGAGAAACTGAAGCAGTAAGCAATTGTGGAACAGAATAGGGTCAAGATACAGTGAATCTGATTTTTCCAAGTTAGTTGAGAAAAGATGCTTTAAAAAATAAATCACAGTGAATCGACTGCCCATCTACTTGAGAATAATAAAATCTCCATCACATTATACACAAAATTAGTTCCAGATAGACTGAATATTTATGTAAAATATAAACCAAAAAATACTGAAACAAAATACAGAAATTTTGAAGTATTGAACAGCAGGAGCATAAAACCAAATCAGAAGTATAAAAGAACAATAACAACAAAAGCAAATTTTACTCCAAACACTTTAAAATTATGTATGGGAAACATACATTATAAATAAAATTAAAACAAGGTGCTTGTGTAGCTCAGTGGGTTAAGGTCTGCCTTTGGCTCAGGTCATGATCCTGGAGTTTCAGGATTGAGTCCTGCATCTGGATCCCTGCTCAGAGGGGGTTCTGCTTCTCCCTCTGCCCTTCACCCCCTTCGTGCTCTCTCTCACTCTCTCTTTCTCTCTCAAAGAAATAAATAAAACCTTTAAAAATAAATAAATAAATAAATACAGTTAAAAGAAAATTTATTTGTGGAAATTATTTAGTATAGACCTCAAATGCTTAATGACTATTATATCCCATTGCTTATAGATATAAAATAAAACAAAATATAAAACTTCCTGATAGAAATTAAGAAATATTCTAAAAAGAAAATTCGAAAAAAAAATACAAATGTTCACTGAACATAAAAAAAAATTCAACCTCACTAATACTCAAGGAAATGCAAATGGAAATAACAATACAGTTCATTATCAGAATGGAAATTAGATGGAAAAGTGGTCATCCTCCAATGCTGGTCCAGACTGAACTACGATTTATTGGTTGGTTTATCCATTTATATTAAAATTTACATGAACCTATATTTTCTTCTGCAATTCCCTTGTAGAACTTTATCCAACAGAAACTCAAATGAGTCATTAAAGGGCATTAATTATAGCAATGTCAACAATAGTGAAAAAATTAGAAATAATCTAAATACTCAGCAATAGGAAACTGGCTAAATAAGTTTATATTTTCATACAAGATGATACAGTAAAGCCATAATAAAAAATGTACTTTTTATCTCTAATACAGAAATGACTACAAAATGAGTGATCTTTAATGAAGCCAACTGATATTCTCTCCTGAATCCTTCCTGAATTCCTGATCTACCAAATCTTGAGAATAAAAAGTAAAGATGTTGTTTAAAGTCACTAAGAAATGTGGTGGTTTACTACATAGCAATAGAAACTCTAAATAGCCACTAAGATAGAATGAAAACAATTTGCCTATTAGACATAGAGAATGGAATGAGATTAGCCTGACTACTGTGGAGAGAATTAAAATTAGGAGATATATATATAGTGAAGGGCAAAACGTTAGCATCTTAAAAACTAGGCAAAGACACTCTGTGTTTCAAAGAACAGAGAGATAATTGTTGTGTACCAAAATCTCAATATCACAGTTTTAGAAAAAGAAAGAGAGAATTATATTCCTGTATCTAGCTGTTTACTACAGATCCTTTCTCCCAGGAAAAAGAAGGAAAAAGAATTTCATTGGAAGGGTTAGTCTCAGCAGGGACAGTAAAAACTTCTGTGTTGCATCTGAAGGAGAATTTGAAAGCTCTTGTAGCAAGCAGTTGGACCAGATGACCTTTAGGAGTCCTTCCAATTCTTTGATTCTCTAGGAAGAAGAGTTTTCTTTTTCTAAATTGTTTCTTAGATGACTTGGCCAGAGCCCCCAGTATGCTGCTAACTCTCTGTGGATGCTTTTTGTTTGTCAATGGCCCTCCAATGAGACATCAGGAACTAGGCACTATATTCCTGATCCGTGGCCTGCATAGGGTGGAGGGCACTGTAACCCAGAGCATCCTACTTATTTTGCATGCCTGTTTCCCCAGAATGTCTAAGCACTGAAGGGCAATATTGATAAAATATTTAAATATTAATTAAATAGCTAAGTGTTGATAATAATAGGGAATACAGAGTTCTAGATAAGATGTTCTAGACATATTAGAAAAAAATGGTCTTATTATAAAGGTAGGTTGTTCTGCTCATATTAGCCTGTTGATAATCATTTTATTGTTTGTTGTAGCATCTAAATAGCATTCTCCCTAGAATCTTTATCATTCCATTCATAGCAGATTATTTCACTTCTTCCTCTCTCTCTGTCTCTCTTTAAAGATTTTATTTATTTATTTATTTGAGAGAAAGAGCAACACAGATAGCACATGTCGGGGTGGGGAGGTCGGAGGTGGGCAGGGAGGAGCAGAGACAAAGAGAGAAGCAGACTCTCCGTGGATCAGGGAGTCCAATGTGGGGCTCTGATTTGGTATTCGGGAATCACAACCTGAGCAGAAAGGAGTCACTTAACTGAGCCACCTAGGAGCCCCTCACTTCTTCCTCTTATTAAAAAAAAGCTATTTAACATAAATCCCCTAAATTTCCCTTCAGTCTACCTGGATGTGTGCTTGAGTTGGAGTCAGGGTCTCTTCTAGTTCTCACCTTAACCTTAAATGTTTTCTAGATTCTGCCCTATATGTATCCTCAGTCGTGCTCCACAATCACTCCCTGGCTTCCTCAGTTTGTCCTTCATATTAACACCTTCCACTGGATCAACAAACACATTCTCCAATCCACTCACAAAACTCACTCATTTTGCCAGATGTCCATGCTTTTATCTTCATACTTCCTTAACTGAAATCTGTCCCTTGGTTTAAAAGTATTCATTGTAGATCAGAGTAAGCAATTCTTCAAAACACCAGATATCTGTTATCTGTGTCTAGAAACCTACACTTCAAATATATTTAAAAACATTTTTTTCTTATAGACCAAAAAAGGAAAAAACAAAACCACCCTCGAATTATGTTAGTGTTGGAGATGGCATTTGGGTAAATGGATTGTAGAATGGATTATAGACTTGTTTGTAGAATTCTTTCCAAATAGGGCAGTAGTTAGTAAGCTTCCTATCTGGGAGGAAGAGAGAGAGATTTTAAGCACTCTTACAGCATTTTATTTATGTATTTATTTAAGATTTTATTTATTTATTTAACAGGGAGAGAGATCACAAGTAGGCAGACAGGCAGGCAGAGGGAGAGGGAGAAGCCAGCTCCCTGCTGAGCAGAGTGCCCGATGTGAGGCTTGATTCCAGGACTCTGAGATTATGACCTGAGTGGAAGGCACAGGCTTAACCCATTGAGCCACCCAGGTGCTACATAGCACTACATTTTAAAAGGGTTATTATTATTTATTTACTTAGTGTCTGACTGCAAACAGTTATGGAAAAGTACTGTTATAACCACTTTAAAAATAAAATAAATGGGGAAAACAGAGAAATGACAGTAAGACCCCCACTCCAGTTACAGGATGAGTTAATGAAAAGGTGAGTAAGAAACTTACTTTCTAAGTGCCCTCAAACCCACCAGCACAGACTTGCCAGCATCAAACCACATTTCTGGAGAGAGGCAGACTCAATCTGGTGATGCAGGCTTCATCAAAAAATGACAATTTTCAGCCTTATTTGTAATATCCTATGCTATAGAACTTATTATAGTTGATTTGTGGCTGGTTAAGGCAATATTATCAACATAAATTTGAGAATCTAATATAATCCCTATTGTCACTCTCAAAATGTTTTGTATTTATTTGCATAAAGAGTCTTATTACTTTACAAAATCATTTAATGTGCTCTTTCACTTGTAGGACTTTACTGTATTTACAAAAATAATGACATGGATGGACATGTGACACAAACTTTAAAGAAATGCATAATTTAAGTAAATTAATTAAAATTATGATTTAGTGAAGAGCTGTCCATCTAATTAGTTTTCTAACACAGAAAATGCATGAAGATTCTGGGCCAGAAGATAGGATCATTGAGGGATACTGGGAAGAGGTAAATAACATCTGTTACAGAGGATAATTTACTGGAAAATGGATAAATGAAATGACATGGTCCTTGAGAAGTTGTGATCATAAGGAAACACATCCTTTGGATATATGTGGTGGAAAATTTAGAATCACTGTATTGAAGAAGTTTCAAATACTGTTCCTACAAATGTCATCCTTTGAAGTAATTAATTTGCTAAACCTCAACAGAAACCAATATTCACCATAAAATAAGTACCTACTGGACAATTGGTTGCATATGAACATTAGAAGTGATCACAGTTCAAAAGTCATTAAAAGTGTTGAAAAGTACAATATTGAAAATAAGCTACTTTAAGAAATAGCAACTTCTTCCCATCCTTTGGTTTTATATTAGCTACCATTTATTTGAAGAAAATTGTCCAGTACTTAATCATACCTGTTTATTTATTTATTTATTTGTATTTATTCTATTTTTTTTTCCTTATCCTTAATTTTGCATTTATAACAATCAATACTATTTCTGGATGAGAATTAGGAGTCAGAGCATGGAAAGCTGAAATATTCTGCAATCTAGAGGGTTACTCTCTGTGAGCATTCACCATCTAGGCATAGAACAACTTTTGAGCAAAATTCAGGGAGAACGTAAATAAAATATAAGGACTTGCACTCATACATGATAGATATAAGAAGAAAGGTAGAACAACAAAGTTGAAGCATGCTTTTTGCTAAAGTCAGCATGATACTGTTCATTTTTACCATAGACAATCCCTCACCATCTCTGATTTCTTTGAATTTCCATCATTTCATGCATTTTGTGTGTGTGTGTGTGTGTGTGTGTGTGTGTGTGCACATACACACAAATACCAAGCTGATTGCTATAACAGTGTGCTGGGAAATACATTAACTTAAACACCTTGGAACCTTAACTTACATATAATTAGAGAATGAAAGGGATGATGAGTTTCAAACCATGGGGGCTGTCCAGCATGGACCTGTGAACAGGACACATCGCCTAGAGCCTCAGGTGTCTCATGTATCTGATCCTGTTGGAAGCAAGCTGCTAATTCTTGGAATTTGAATTAAACTCTAAGTGGTAAGTTCTAGTGAAAATAACCTTCACCAGAAAATACAAAACCCATATTCTTACATTTCTGTTGGTGACTCACTGTGTAAGTAGATAAATCACTCAGCTAGATTTCTGTCCCATCTATCTAATAGGGCTTTGACTTCTATTTGTCATTGCACACTCCCCACATCCACAAACCACCCAGTACTGTCAGTTACTCCTACATTTTATATTCAGTGAGGGCAGGGCCTCCACATTGCATACAAAGTGGCAGTAATGGTAGACAGTTAAATTATAAAAAGGAGAAAAGTGAGGCAAGGAGGTCTTAATTCACATTAAAAATTATTCTGATATATAAGCCAACAGAAAAAGAATTAATTTTAATCCCAGGAATCTTTTACAACACATACGTGAAGTTTAGTTGGGGATGAGGTATGTATTTTCAAATACATAAAAGTATTACTTTGTTCATTCATTCATTCAACACGTAATTTAGTGTTTTCTATGTGTTATTACCCCGTGTGTTCTTGGGATTATTTCACTGAATGGAACAAAGATTTCTGACCTCAGATTTCTTATGTTCAAGAAAAGGAAGAAGACTGAAAATAAAACATATTAGCAATAAGAAACTTATTTAGCATGTTAATAGTTATAAGTTATAAGGTTAAGTTATAACATATAATTTATAACTATATGAAAGTTATCAGTAAAGTAGGACAAAGGGAATCAAGAGTGCTAGGGTTTAGGGAAACGAATTAAACATCGAGGTTTGGGTAGCATCATTGAGAAGATGACTTTAAAATAAAGAATTAGTAAAAAAAAAAAAAAGAAAGAAAGAATTAATCATAAAAAAAGAAAGAATTATTGGTATATAAATATGGAGGAAAAGTATCCGTTTTTGTTTTGTTTTTAGGATTTTATTTATTGACAGCGAGAAAGAGAGAGAGAACCCAAGCAGGGAGAGCTACAGAGAGGGGGAAGAAGCAAGCTCCTCTCACAGCAGGGAGCCTGATGTGGGGTCCAGGGATCATGACTTGAGCCAATGGCAGATGCTTAACTGACTGAGCCACCCAGGTGCTCCAGAGAGAGACGATTCTAAGTGGAGAACACAGTCAGAGCAAACACCTTAGACTGAGGCTAAGTTCATCATGTATAAGGAAAAGAAAGGAGATCTCTCATAGCTATACTGAGGGGAGAATATTGGGAGATGAATTAAAACATATCTGGATTCAGGTACAGATGTAGGGGCCATTTAATACTTTTAAAGAATTTTGGCTTTCAGTCTGCATTAAAATGAAGCCATTAAACTTTTTTGAATAGAGGAATTATATGATCTGTCTCAAATGTTAAAAGCATTTCTCTGGCTACTTATTTAATGAAAAGAGTGTCAGAAGACAATAGTGGGAACCAATCAGGAAGATATCACAGTTATCAAGTGACAGATGATGGTAGCCCACACCAAGATGGTAGCCCACACCAAGAGGGTAACAGGATGAAGAGAAGTGATGAAATTCTGGATATATATCAGAATTTACTGGCAGGATGGATGTAGGGTATGAAAAAAGGAGATTTCCTTAACTCTTCTCTTTTTTTCCCAAGAATTCAGAATATATATATTATGTCCACCAAGCAATTAGATAGATGGAGTTTCCATCAATTGATATGTAGAAGGAACTAATTTATGATTTTGTAAAACCATGGATTTCATTCCACTTCTAAGACTCCAACTAATTAAGATTGGTTTGTCTAAAGGGCTTCTAATGAAACTACTAATATCTAGAAAGAATAGCTTTTTAAGAGTGAGAACCTATTCTTATATAAAGGCCTCAGAATGAATGGCTTCATTGTATGAGGCTATTCATGTTGTGAGGAGATACTCCCTTGGCATTTAACTATTTCTTTTTCCTTTAATTTTTTTTTCTTGTACTCTGTTCCTCTAAATCTCTTTCTCTTGTAATCCATTTATGAAAACATGGTCAACTTTAATTTTCCTAAATTAGTAGAGCTTTGTTCATGTCACTGTCTGCTTAAAAGTCTTTAGTGGTTTATCATTTTTTAGAGAATTAAATCCAAATTGCCTTGATTCTGTAGTCTTGTTTTCACCCTCACTACTACTTAGTCCCAGTTGCCATTATCACTTATTGTAACAAGCCTGAAAATCATTCCACTCTTATGTGCATCATATACCACTGCATATCCATTTTTTATTTCCCACTGTGTCAGCTATCTATACCCATACTGATGCTGCCTAACAACCACAAATCCCAGCAGCTTAAGACTTTAAATATTTATTTAGTTCACAAATCTGTGGATTGGTTGGGTGGTTCTTTGGGGCTCCTCTGAGGAGCTCTGCTGATGTGATGTGTGTTAGCAGAATTCAATCACTAGGTACCAATAAGTGAGGTCAAATTGTTGATCTTGGCTGAACTCTCTCAGGTGTTTGGCTAGAGAGTCACATGACAACCTCAGAATCATCATGGGAAGGCAGTAAAAGAAGGGCATGAATTTAGGGAGGTGTGACAGAGTGAGGCCGTTAGTGCAATCAATCTCCTACAAAAACCTAAATTCTTCACATGGTCTCTGGCTCACAGACCCATCTCACACAGTCCTCTCCCACTGTCTAGACATTGTTTCCTTTGTCTCATCCATTTAGCCTAGTTAATTCTCATGTGCCTTTATCTCAGTTCAAATATCCATTTGTACAAGAAAACTTTGGCTTTCCAGTCTATGTTAGAATTCTTTGTTATAACCCCTCATAGAACCACGTTCCTGTCACAGAGCACTCGACGTGGGTTGAATTATTAATGTGATTATTCAATTAAATTTCCACTAAACTAACACCTCCCTAAAAACAGGAACTTTGCCATCTCTTGTGCAATAGCTAGTATTCAGCATCGTGCTTGGAACATAAATGTTCAATAACTATTTCTTGGATGACATTACTTAAGCTATTTAAATTTTCCTGATGTTTCTTTCCTTTTATTTTTTTTCTGAAAAAAATTCTTCTCTAAGAAATGTTAAGATTCCTTCCTTCCTTCTTTCCTTCCTATTCTCCCTCCTTCCTTCCTTCCTTCCTTCCTTCCTATTCTCCCTCCTTCCTTCCTTCCTTTCTTTCCTGCTGTAACTGGCCTATCTTACTCTATGGAGCTAATACAGCGACTACTTTCTTCTTTTTTGCCTATTCTCTCAGACTTTGAGTTAGACCTCATTTCTAAGTTCCAGGTTTCTCAGCAATTATATCTCTATTAAATAGTACAATTGAAGGGAAAAGTAAGTAGGAAATTAGTTGTCCCTCAGGCCACACCCTCTCTACTTCATTGTAGTCTTGAGAAAAGAGCAATAAAATGCAAATTGGCCTTGTGAATTAGGGATGTGCTACCATGTACTTCCCAAAGAGGTGTCTGCTGTAGTCAGTAGAACATTAGATTTGCAATTTGGAGATGTGAGGTAAATGAGGTGTGGGTCCCAGAATGAGTCATTTTACCTCTTTGGGCTTCAGTGTTATCCATGATATTTAGAAAGGGCATAAAGTCAGATGAAGTCTCACATTCTTCATAGCTTAAAGAAGTTCCAAGGAGTGTTTGGGTATGCACAAATCACATTTCTTCTGTGTTCTTCCTTAAACAGTGTATATTTCTCCAACTGAACCTATCTCACTATGTTGCTTAAATGCCTGATTTCTGTATTAGGCTATGATTTCTTTTTAGCACAAGAACCATGTCTTCTTCCTGGCACTTGGCACAATTAGGTGCTGAATTTTTTTTTTTTTTTTTTTTAAGCTCGATGAAGTCTTTCATCCAATTCTCATTTATGCTTATACATTTTAGGCACATATTTTCAGAGAACTCCCTTGTGTGGAGTCTGTTGCCTTAGGTGTAAGTTAGACACATTGGAGACTCCAACTGGGAGCTGTTAGCTCTCATTCATTAGTCCTTCCTTGAGCATGATAAAGTTATATTGAATAGGTGTCTTGACATGCTAATTTGAGAAACAAATGCAAATCTGAAATGCAGAAATATAGAGAACATTTTGCATTTACAAACTTGCCTTTTGGAATCACACATATTGAAGAGGATGCCCTTAAATTCAAGTCTCATAATATTTAAGATATACTAGAGTGACATGGAAAATGTTAATTTCAGATTGTGAGAGTTCCAATTATTGAAGGCATCCACCAATAACTACACTGAAGTAATGTCAGAGAATCCCAAGAGTGTTCCAGTGAAAAAAAGAGTTTATTATGGAAAAACTAATGGACCGTTTTCTTTAGCTGCTCCTGATGGTACAGCTATGATGGGTAACATACACCAACTGAAATATCCTTCTCATATATTAAACCACTCATTTTCACCCCAGGGAAATAGAATGGGCTTCTTTTTTGTTAAATACGTTTGGTTGCTTTGAGATATTTTCTCTCCTTTTCTGTTTTTTCTATCATTGTTTTTATTTTAATAAAAATGTTTTGTAACATTCGTGTAAAAAACAAGTAAATTGCATCTTTTTTTCATAAATAACTTTACGTTAGGAATTGAGTTAAATGGCTCTCCTGTGACCTCCATCTTGTTATGATCCAGAGGTCATTACAGTTTTGCCTTGAGGGTGTTAGGCTAATGAATCCAATGCTTACGCTGGTAAAGATGGCTGTGTTCTAGTGGTGCAAGCTGAGTGTGCACTATTTTCTAATAATGTACACTATCCCACCCACCCCAAGAAAATTACAAAGGTGTTTGATGCTGGTCAATCTTTGCTGAAAGAATGGGAAGTTATGTTGGTTTGTAAAAGTTTAAAGTTTTATGTGTGTTCTCCATTTGCTATACTTTTATGTTAAGAAAATAATTTCTTCAGGAGACCATCATAATCTTGATCATTTCAGTATAATAAAGAGTTAAGAAATCTAAGATCTCCTAGTCCCTGAAAATAAAGTCACAATGAGTATTATTTTTCTAAACATATTGCATTTTTCTTTGCAGATGTGTAGGGGGAAATGTATCACAATGAAAAGCACTGCCATTTGTAATTCTACAGAGCATGAACTGGAACATCAGTTCTCTGCTAAAGGTATTCTGTTCCATTCTGTGCTTGCTTCATGGACTCTTCCAGATCCTAAAAGAGCAATAAATGAGGCTACTTTAACCTATTAGATTAAGGAGGCTGGGTCCTTCTTTGTAAAAGGAAAAATTACTTTTAAAGATCTATGTTGTCTTTGAGGAAAGGAAGAATTGATCATTTCTACTTCCAATTTACTTCATCTGACAGCCTTAATTCTGGCCCCCATCTCAACAGGGTTAGCAGGTGATTAGACTAATCTGACACATAAAACCCATAAAACACATTACTGATTAATTTTTAACCCAGTGGAGAACTTTTACAATTGTTCCAGATGTGTTAAATCTCAAATGTCCTAGAACACCATTCAAAATCAGGATTAATGAGTTTGTTATTTTTAACTCATTATCCTGAAGAATTTTATTTTGTGGAAATTATTTCACCCTCAAATTCACTCAATATAGGATACAAGACTCATTTGGCTTTGCAGTGTTGATTATATATATTTTTTCCTGCAGTTTTTTCACAATTGTTTCTGGGTTTAATTCCACAATTTTTTTTTTAACTTATGGTGTGCTTCGTTGGCTTATTTCCCCATTCTGTCTCCATGGATCACAGTGTTTGACAGAACTACAGAGGAGAAAAAGCCTTATTACCAGATTTTCTACTTAAACTAAAGATTAAATCAATTTCAAATTGAAAATTCCTTAATCAAATCTGTCAGTTTACATATGGTCACTAGGCTTAATGTAGTCAAGTGCATCTATGTGCAATGTAAAGAACAAATTTAGGGTTCACATATCTAGAAAACAATTTGGGTCATAGGCAATTTTCATTTCCTTAGTGGAATCAAAAATAATAAAGGAGAAGAAGAAGAAGGAAAAGGAGAATAAGGGGAAGGAGAAGAAGAAGGCAGAAGGGGTGGGGTGAGGAGAAGGGGAAGAAGGCAATGATGGACAAAGAGATGTTCTCTAGGACAAAGAGAAGAAGGAGGAGGAGGTTTACTACCTTTCACTGAGTGCTAATTATAGCACCATTGTGCTAAATGTTTTAAGTGGGATTAGAGAGACTACAGTCATTCACACTTTATGGTAGGTAGAGATATGAAGTAGTTTATCCCAGATCATTCAGCCTTTAAGCCATTTAAAGCAGAAATTCTCACCAGACTCATCTCCCTTCAAGGTCTGTATTCTTAAACATTCTGTAATTCTACTCATTTAGATGATTATGATGATTGTGTCTGATGATAAATAACTCTGGAACTCAAGGATCTTCTAAACTCACAACTTTATAAGCCTATAATGAATCCCCTCTAAGGACTTCTCTGAATGTTGTCTGTCACCACAGAGAATCGATTAAACTAGGTTGGCTGCACAGTATGACAAGTATATTTGGCCAGGCACTGTTGTGAAGGTTTCTCCATGTTGACTAACTTTGAAATTACTCTTTGAGATTCTCCCGAGTAAAAATCAATTGACTCAATCTTAGATTCCACCCGTATGTTTTCTGCACTTTTAATCTCTCATAGACCCATGCCTAAGTGATCAGACCACCTTTATAGTTTGGTCATCCAAGAGGACCATATGCCTTCATAACTATGCCCTCCTGACATCTCAGGCCAAGTAGAGATGATAGGGCTCTATCTGGTAACATTATGGTAGTAAATTATGCAACATCTCAATCCTGACAGAAACCTTATAAAGATGAATTCTTTGTCCACATTTCAGTATCTTCCCCAAAGATTCAGTTCCTTCTACCCACCTAAATAAGCCACATCCAATAAATAACAGGTGAGTCATTTTCAAAATAAATGAAAACTGTGACCCTATAATGCACTGTCACTTACTCTTCAATAATAGTCCTAGGCCCTATCATTCCCTGGGGAACTCGAAGCTTGTTTGAATTTATAAGAGTTACCTCTAAACTCAGGTGCATGCATGCTGTCCAGGGAGTACGCAAAATGATTCATGGAGTAGGCTAAAGACTATATTAGGACCTCTCATTTTATTTTTTTCACCTCAACATTTAAGGCTTTTATTTGGGGGTACATTTTATAAAATAAATAGCATGTAAGTACAGTGCTACACTTACACTACTGTATATAAATAAATATACAGGGGTGCCTGGGTGGCTCAGTGGGTTAAGCCTCTCCCTTTGGCTCAGGGCACGATCTCAGGGTCCTGGGATTGAGCCCCGCATCGGGTTCTCTGCTAAGAGGGGAGCCTGCTTCCCTCTCTTTCTCTGCCTGCTACTCTGCCTACTTGTGATCTCTCTCTGTGTGTCAAATAAATAAATAAAATCTTTTATAAAAATAATAAATAAATAAATAAATATACAAATACTAGGAATTTACTCTCAAGAATGTGTGAAGCCTCCTGGTTCATAATACTATTAGGCTAAAGGAATTCTACATGGAAAATATGTGACCATTGTTATTGGACTACAAAACCATAAATATTGATACATCAATTATCCAAAATTATGTAAAACCTTTATTGTAAAGAGGAGGCTAAGACTCCTGATGTTATATACTAGTTCTCAATCAATAAGTAAAAACAAAACCTCTGAAGGTAAGGCATTCAAGGCTGTTTTTTAAGACAAGGGAAAATGCAGAATGAGGTTTTTCCATCCCTTTAATTATGAGGAAAAAGCAAGAGAGTGGAAGAGGCATGTCACATCTCACAATCATATTTCCCAGCAAGTGATTCTGAGTGTTGCTAGTTATTCTAGAGGAAGAAAGGGGGTTTGTTAAAAGATTTTTTTGTTTGTGTTTTTGTTTTTTTTTAACTAGGAATCTTCTTGGAGTTCTTAAGAGGAACTCATATATGTGTTGTCCATCTCTAGAGGCAGAAAATATTGTGAGAACTTCTTTGACTATGTTACCATGCTTTTGAGAAATATGCTATAAGATTGGCCTACCATTAAATGTACTTGGAAAATGTGAGCTAAAATAAATTGTTGTGTTCTCTGAAGTTTTCTGCCAGAATCCAAATCTTTACCCCTTAATCCATTTCAGTTCAAGCTCATTCCATTTTCACGTAGGCCTTACCAATAGCTGGGATATTCCTTCTCTTTTCTCTTTCTTCTTTTCGCTTCTCTTTATTCTTCTTATGTTCAATAAATATATACTAAGTACTTTCTATTTATCCAGTACTATGCTAGGTTTAGAAAGAAATTGTGAACCTACTGGTCTTTGTCCTAACTGTATTAGATTTACTTAGAGAGATAAACGTTATACTATAATTATTTACAATACAGGAACACTGGGTAAATTTGTTGAGTTAGGGAACCAGATGAGGAAGTGGTGTTTCGCTGAGACATGAAGAGCAGTAAATGGACATATGAAGATCAAGAGAAATCCTGAAAGAAGAAGCAAGTATGCAAATATCCTGAAGTAGGAGAGATTTAGTTCAGTCTCCATTACCTAGAAGGCCAGGGTGATCAAAACAGAGTGGGTGAAGGAGAGTGCCAGATGGAATGAGGTGCAAATCCAGTAGAAACCAGACTACACAGGTCCTTGAAGTCTCCATCAGCGTTCTGGGGTTTTAATTGAAAGCAATTGGAAATTATGAAAAGGTTTTAAGTAGGGAGTTAAAAGATCAGAGTTCCCGGGCACCTGGGTGGCTCAGTTGGTTAAGCGACTGCCTTAGGCTCAGGTCATGATCCTGGAGTCCTGGGATCGAGTCCCACATTGGGTTCCCTGCTCAGCAGGGAGTCTGCTTCTCCCTCCGACCTCTCTCCCCTCATACTCTCTCTCATTCTCTCTCTCTCTCAAATAAATAAATAAAATCTTGAAAAAAAATCAGAGTTCCCTTTGAAATGATCACTCTGGATATTGTATGGATAACAAATTGGAAGGAGACAAAAAAAAGTAAAAGACCTTTTCATATCCATCTAGATAAACCCTTCACAGAGGTTCTAAGCATCTGACAGTGCTTGGTACATGGTTACAAGTCCCATAAATAATGGCTGAATAAAGGAATTAAGGTATTCTTCCAATTAAGACCCTATTTCAGTAATTCAGGCAAGAGTCATTAGTATGTTGGACTGGAAGTTGACAGTGTAGAGAACCCCAGACATATGATAAAGATGCTTAGTTAGGGAAGCAACAGGACTTTGTGTTACTGGGATGGTGAAAAGCTACTTACTGCTTGGAAGAAATTCATTACATTATCCTCAGCTCAATTTTTCTGGTTGACAATTGGTTTGATCTGCCACTACTTGCAGAAATATCTGCATTTTATTGTCAGACAATCTTTTTGTAAAATATCAGATACTAGCCAGATACTGACAGTGTACATATTTTGGAGGTACAGTCTCTAGCAGCTCGAATGCATCTCAAATTGTAGGCAGTTGTCTACTTAGCCTATGAATTTGAATAGCAGTGTTCAGTCACTTTTCAATTCCCAGTTCATTTGAAAATTAAAACAAACAACCACAGATTCCATCTTTAAGTATTTCACTTATCATTTCAAATCTATATAATTTGTTCAGATTTTTAAAAATATTTTCCCCTTTGTTTCTCTTCTTCCTTTTTTTTTTTTTAAATTTTAATTTATTTTCTTGAGGAATCCCAACACTCAATGTGGTGACCAGAGTCACAAACTTGACATCAAGAGTTGCAGGCTTTTCTGACTGAACCTGCCAGGTGCCCCTGTTTTTGTTTTTTTCTTATTTTTCAACTTTATTGAAGTATGGCTGACAAAAATTGCATATATATTTACTTCAATAGTGTGATTTTTAAAAAAATATACCATCCCATGAGTTCATATACACATATATTATAAAATGAATTCAACAAGGAGTGATTCATAAACTTTAGACATTGACCCCTTCTCGGATAGATAGTTTGTAAGTATTTTCTCCCAGTCCATAGACTGCCTTTTAACTTCATTGATTATTCACTTTGAGACCAGAGCTTTTTAGTTTGATGTAGTTCCACTTGTTTATTGTTTCCTTTATGGATTGTGCTTGTTGTCATATACAAAAAAATTTTTGCCAAGACCAATGTCGAGGAGCTTTCCCCCTATGTTTTCTTCTAGGAGTCTCACAGTTTCAAGTATTAGATTCAAGTTTTTAATGTTTTAAGTTTTGTAAATAGTAGAAGGAAAGAGTCCATTTTTATTCTTTTGCATGTGGATATCCAATTTTCCTAACACTATTTTTTAAAAAGATTTTATTTATTTATTTGAGGGGGGGGGCATGAGCAGGGGGAAGGGCAGAGGGAGAAGGACAAGCAGACTCCCGACTTAGAAGGGAGCCTGACATGGGGCTCGATTCCATAACTCTGAGATCATGATTGAGCTGAAGTCATAACCGATTGAGCCATCAGGTACACCTCCTAACACCATTTTGAAGAGACTACCATTTCCTCATTGTGTATTCTTTTCTTTCTTGTCAAAGGTTAGGTCATTGTATATGCATGGGTTTATTGCCGGGCTCTATCCTGTTCCATTGACCCATGTATCCAGTTTTATGCCAAATACCATACTGTTTTGATTACTGTAGTTTAATAATATGGTTTGAAATCACAATGAGAAGTGTTATGCCTCTGGTTTTGTTCCTTTTTCTCTAGACTGTGTGGCTATTCTGGGTATTTTGTGATTTCATATGGATTTTATGATTTTTTTTTTCTATTTCTGTGGAAAATGCTATTGGATTTTTTTTTTAAGATTTTATTTATTTATTTGAGAAAGAGAAAGATAGCAAGAGAGAGCACAAACAGTGAGGAGAGGGAGAAGCAAGCTCCTTGCTGAGTGGGGAACCTGATAACATGGGGCTTGATCCCAGGACCCTGGGATCATGATCTGAGCCAAAGGCAGATGCTTAACCAACTGAGCTCCCCAGGTGACCCACCATTGGAATTTTTATAAGGATTTAATTGAATCTATAGATTTGGGTAGTACGGGCATTTATTTACTTATTTATTTAAGATTTTATTTATTTATTTGGTAGAGAGAGAAAGAGAGAAAACTAGCACAAATAAGCAGGGGTATGGCAGGCAGAGGGAGAAGCAGACTCCTTGCTGAGCCCTATGTGGGACTCGGTTTCAGAGTCCTAGGATCATAACCTGAGTTGGAGGCAGACGCTTAACCAACTGAGCCACCCGGGCATCCCTAATACAGCATTTAAACAATATTAATTCTTCCAAGGCATGAATACAGAAATATTTACTTATTTTTGTCTTCTTCAGTTTCTTTTGTCAATGTCTTATAGTTTCAGTGTACAGAAGTTTCAGACCTTCTTGGTGAAGTTTATCTTTAAATATTACTGGTTTTGATGCTATTGTAAATGAGATTGTTTTCTTAATTTCATTTTTGGATAGTTCATTGCTATTGTATCAAAATATAATTGACTTTTACATATTGATTTTGTTTCCTGCAACTGTATGAATTTGTTATTTCTAACATTCTTGGGGGGAATTTTTAAGTTTTTCTATATATAAAATCATCTTATCTACATACAGAGGTAATTTAACTTCTTTTTTTTCCTAATTTAGATGAATTTATGCAGTTTTGAAGAACTATCTGAATACTATTCCTAATATGTATTTTTTAATCTACAGATTTCAGATTAAAAATATATAAAAATTTAAATGGTGCTTCAAAGAGATATGAGGCAAATGGGTTGGATTGATGGGTTGGATTGTGCCCTTCCCAATATTCATATGTTGAAATCCTAAATCTCAGTACTTCCAAAGGTGATCTTATTTGGAGATAGAGCCTATAAAGAGATAATCACATAAAAGAAGCCATTAAAGTGGACTCTTATTGAAGACAACTTATGTCTTTATAAAAAGAGGAAATTTGGTGATAGACATATACAGGGAGAACATCATGTGTACATGAAGATGGCCAACTACAAGATACAGAGAGAAGCCTGGAGCAGACCTTCCCTCACAGCCTTGAGAAAGAACCCCCTCTTCTTCCCTGACACCTTGATTGTGGACTTCTTAGCCTCCAGAACTAGGAGTCAATAAATTTCAAACAGTTTGCAGTGCTTTGTTGTGGCAGCCCTAACAAACAGATGCAATATTTATAATAGCAGCTACTTGGTTAGGACTTTATTAAGTGTTATTTGTGTTTTTAACTCTGGTTGAATCTATAAATTTAACAACACATGCTAGTTGCTAGTGAGTATAGTGGGTAGCTCTGTTTTACTTACAAAGATATACAAATTGTATTTTTAGATTTTTTAAAAATTTATTCATTAGAGAGATAGAAAGGGAGAGAAAGAATAGGCACGGTGGAGGGTTAGAGGGAAAGAGAGAAGCAGGCTCCCTGCTGAGCAAGAAGCCCAGCCTGGGGCTTGATCCCAGGACCCTGGGATCATGACCTGAGCTGAAGGCAGACTCTTAACCTACTGAGCCACCCAGGCTCCCCTACAAATTATATTTTAAATGATATTTTAAATTTGGAAAAGTATGGAAAGCAGGAAGAGCAATTACGGTTTAGCCAAAGCCTTTTTCTGACTCTTTATTATTATTAGAAACATAAAAAAGCAGAAAGAGTACTATTTTATATTGAAAAGCCAGGGGCACCTAGGTGGCTCAGTGGGTTAAAGCCTCTGTCTTCAGTTGAGGTCATGATCCCAGGGTCCTGGGATTTAGCCCCATATTGGGGCTCTCTGCTCAGCAGGGAGCCTGCTCCCCCTGCCCCCTTCTGCCTGCCTCTGCCTACTTATGATCTCAGTCTGCCAAATAAATAAAATCTTTAAAAAAATTTATTTTAATTAAAAAAGGAAAGAACTAGATTTATTTAAAAAAAGAAGAAGAAGAAGAAG
>NC_081570.1:69684754-69686949 GCF_022355385.1 Mustela nigripes
GTCATGATCCCAGGGTCCTGGGATTGAGCCCCGCATCGGGCTGTCTGCTCCGCGGAGAGCCTGCTTCCTCCTCTCTCTCTCTCTGCCTGCCTCTCTGCCTACTTGTGATCTCTGTCTGTCAAAGAAATAAATAAAATCTTAAAAAAAAAAAAAAAAAGGAAATCAAACTAAGAGAGAGACTTCTAAATTGCATGTTTAAGGAAACACCAACACTTACTAGTATTATCAGTGGCAAGGATCCAGCAGTAAGATGGTGAGGAAACCAACACTATTCTTTCTGCATACTGTTTATGAATAGGGATGACCTACCCCTCTAAAGTGTTGTGGTCAGCTTCTGAGATGGCCTTTAAAGATTCATACTTGCTGGTGTTCAAAGCTTTGTTTAATTTTTTTCCCTTTGAGTGTAGGCTGGACATATTGATTCATTTGTAAAGAACAGAATGCAGTAGAATGTCACCTCCTCGGTTAGACTGTAAGAACACCGTGTCCTCAATCTTTGGTTCTCTCTCTCTGTTGGATTGTTCACTATAGAGGAAGCCAGCTGCCATGTCATGGGACAGCCCTGTGGAGAAGCCCAGGTGACCTTGGAAACAGAACTTCTGAATCTTGACAAAGGCCACATAAGTGAAATTTAGAAGTAAATCCTCCTTTAGTCAGTCTTGAAATTATCAGCCTGGTACCTCTCCTTGATTACATTCTCATAAGACACTGAAATGTAACCACCCAGTTTAATCACTCCTGGATTTCTGACTTAGAGTAACTGTGAGATAATAAATATCTGTTCTTTTAAACTGCTAGGTTCTGAAGTAATCTGTTATGCAACAATAAATAGCTAATATACCTAATGTGACTGGAGAGCTGAAATAAGCCTTGTAGCTGTAGCTTCTATAGCATGGAAAATGAATGATCTGATTTACCCCCTCAGTTCTCTACCAAAAATGATTGCCTTAAGCATTCAGTTGTGGCCAGTTTAGAATTTTTTAGGAGGTCAACTTGCAAAGAATTTTTGGACAAACAAACTTTTGATTCTCACCTTGTATATTCTCTCTGATCGCAAAAGTAGAACATTATAGATCATATACTAATATATCAGCAACTTGTACAATTTCAACCCAAAATCGTTTTGGTGCTAATCACAGATCCGGCTATAGTAGACTCTGGAGGATGGATACAGCAGAGAAAAAAATTCAAACAATGACTCCTGCAAGCCTTCCACTATATAAAACTGTGGCAATGCTTACCTGACCAAGAAAAGAGGTCCCAGAATTCTTATTAGGGTATCTTAAATAACCATCCTTCTCATTATACTTTTCTACTTGGTAATAATCTATATCAAATATGATGCTGGTCAAAATGTAGTATCCTCTTGGGTAACCAACACTCAAACTTATTCTATTGTATAAAACAAATCTGGCCAGAGTCTAAGCCTGTCAACAGTGTCTCCAAGTGTCAGACCTCAACCAGCTGGGCATTTGATTGGCATGACAGATACATTCCAGTTGTAGTCAGATCAATCATCCCTACATGGGAATAAAAACAATTCTGAGGTTGTGAAGTATTATAACTTCAATTATCACCACTCTTCCTCAGGAAGATAGCTTATTTGATACCAGAAAACAATTCATGGAAAACTCAGAGTGGCTGGATAATCCATTCTGGGCATCATGTCAGAGTCTCTTTAAGCAGATGGGGTAAAAATATCTAGTTACATAGGAGCACATTATCCCACCCAGAGAACTCCATTTATAGTCATGAAGTTCAAGTCACTGCCAGCTCCCATGGATCTTATATTTTAGTGGGCAACATAGACAATAGGGAGTTAATAAATAAACAGGACCATTTGAAGGAATTGTGAATGATTTGAAGAAAAAAAGAATTGTATATAGAGTGACTAAAAAGGATATGGGGGAGATATTAAATAGGGTTGCTGAAACAAGCTCCCCTAAAAGATAACACTTGTGTTCAGGACTGAATTATAAGGATCTAGTCTTAGAAAGATTTGGGAGGGGCATCTGGGTGGCTCAGTCAGTTAAGCATCTACCTTTGGCTCAGGTGGCTCAGGTCATGTCACAGGGTCCTGGGATCTAGGCCAGCATCGGGATCCCTGCTCAGTTTGGGAGTCTGCTTCTCCCTCTATCCCTCCCTGCTGCTCATGCTCTCTGTCTCTCTCCCTCTCTCAAATATATAAAATTAAA
>NC_081570.1:69686959-69985379 GCF_022355385.1 Mustela nigripes
AAAGAAAGAAAGAAAGAAAGAAAGAAAGAAAGAAAGAAAGAAAGAAAGAAAGATAGATTTGGGAGTAGAATATTTTAGATGGCCTGAAAGGCAAGATTACAATAAGGAATAAACTTAGTATGTCCCCAGTAAAGGAAGCTACTGTGCCTGAGAAGTAAGCAGGAGAGCACTAGGGGGGGAAAGGAATTCCAAGAGGCACAGGGCCATGTACGTCTGTGTATGTTTTGGTAAGCATTTTAAACTTTATTTGGAGTATGAGCTGAAACCACTGGAAGGGTTTAAGCTAAAAAGTGATAGGATCTGATTCGAGTTTTTGAAGAGATACCTTTCTACACTGGCTGATAAAGTATTATATAGTTTGGAGCAGGAAGTCCAAAGAGTAGATCATTGAAGAAGTTCAAACAATAGAAGACGGTGGTTTGGAATGGATGGAGGCAGTGGAGTGACAATATGTAGACATGGTCAGGAAATAGTTTGGAGACAAATCTTTAGAACTTGTTGATGTAGGGGCACCTGGGTGGCTTGGTGGGTTAAACCTCTGCCTTCAGCTTAGGTCATGGTCTCAGGGTCCTGGGATCGAGCCCCATATCAGGCTCTCTGCTCAGCAGGAAGCCTATGTCCCCCCTCGCCCTGTGCCTGCCTCTCTGTCTACTTGTGATCTCTCTTTCTGTCAAATAAATAAATAAAATCTTAAAAAAAAAAAAAAAAGAACTTGCTGCTGTATTAGAAATGAGGAGGAGAGAAGGGAAAGAGAAAAATCAAAGATGAATCCCAAAGATTTGCTTTGAGGAGGAGCACCGCAGGTAATAGAGGAGGAGGTGAAATAAATTCCACTATTTTAATTTATGTAATATTGAGACACCTGTTAATCATTATGATAAAGATATTGAGATGGAGGCAGTTTGAAGAGAGACCTTTAGATGAACAAATTTGAACTAATGATAAAAATATGGAGTTATCAGCACAAAGATGGTGTTTAAAATTATGGAGCTAGATATGGTCAATAAAGGGAAGATCCTTAGTTATCATCATCAGGATCACTGGGCTTTTCAGTTAAGATAACAATTCCTGGGTTTTCCACATCTGAATCACTGAGAGATCAAAGAGTGACTTCTTCAGTCAGCTAATGATATGCTTAGGTCATGGTGCCTTTGGGAACCTAAACTATCCATATTCTTCAGGTATGTAGACTCAGTGATAACACAGTTAGTATAGTTACTTTATGCAAGTGACTAGTATTTCTCTTTAATGCTATAATTTTCAAAGGAGAGGAAAAGGAATTACTGTGTTAAATCCTTATATGGATCCATATGATAATGCAGCCAGTTGTATGGAGGTGTTACTAAATGGTGTTTTAACAGAATGGCTTAGTCCTGTTGATTCATTTTAGAAAATACCATAAAATATGTGGCAATTTGAAGAATCTCTGTAATGACTACTTTAAATATTGTCTAAATAAGTATTTACATAACTCTTTTCCCTTTAAGCTGTTAGTGCCTGTTAATTAGTACCTGTCTAAGTGTTCCAGCGTAAGCAGCTGTACACCCATTGCTAAGTGCAATAAAAAATATGACACATTTCATTTCAGAGAAGTCTTGAGTTCTTCTCACATATTTTTAAAGACTGAAGATTGTTCTGATTTTTTCCCATTACATTACAAGAGGTATATTGCTTTTTTGCAGGAAAACCATCAAGCATTTGAGCAAGAAAATAATGATACGGTGGTGGTGATGATGATGATGATGATGGTGATGATGATGATGATGGTGATGATGATGATAGTGATGATGATGATGATGATAGTGATGATGATGATGGTGATGATGATGGTGATAGTGATGATGGTGATGATGATGGTGATACTGTTACCAATTATGATGGTGGCGGTATTCCTCATGCAGACGTTAGTGATCATAACTATCCTTCACTGACATACTAATATAGCACAAGCATTAATATAGGAGCTTGAACTATGTTGTCACAACTCTGCAAAATGCATATTATTTACTCATTTTGCCAATAAAGAAAATGGAATTGCTTTAGAAGATAAGCACAATAAATTACTTGCCCAAATTCACTTGGCTAGTAAGGCTAGGATCTGAATCTTGGTCCATCTAATTCCACAGTATTTATCCTTTCCACTTTATCCATCTTGTGCATCATCTTGTCTCAGTTCTCTGCCTTTATGCTGGTCACACATCTACATTTAAATGCAAATGAAGATTATTCCTAAGTCAAATTTGTGTGAATATATGTGTTTAAATTCCTAAGGATATAGCACCAGTTGCTATAAAATCCAAAAGAAATCTGGCTTCACAAGTTGTAGCCAATGCCCCATCTATAAACCCTGAGGCCCCACCATTTAAGACTCTTTTGGACACCTAATTGCCTGAAGGTACCAACACAACAAATCAGTAGTGTTAAACTGTAGTCTCTTCCCCTCCCCAACCGATGATAGACTCAGTATACAAATAACATAGGCTCCTGGAATGAGCTAACTGTGGGGAAAATCTGTCCTATAGGGACTCCAGAGTTCTGGTTTGCCCCAATGGTACTTGTTTGAAAATTTACCCTTTGCTTTGTGCTTTCCCTTTCCTTCCTCTTTTCTCCACTCTCTTAACAATATTTTCTGAGATGACTTGCCAAATAGCCTACTTCTCAAACCCTAGCCTCAGGGTTTACTTCTGAGGGAACTCAAATTAATCATGGATTTTTTATTTCTAAGTAGGATTCGTATTTCTCATATATGTCCACACTTTTATTCTGGCTTGGAAATTTTGGATCACCTATTGAGAATGTACAACAAAGAGAATATTTAAGCAGATTGCAGGCGATGTTGTATCCACCATGGTAAATTTTCTTCACCTTTATAATAAAATAAAGTTTCTACCTTGCTCACTATAGTCAGTTCTCAATCCCTGTCTATTAGGTCTGGGGCAGCTTTACTTTCCAACTAAAGGATATTTGATTTTTGGCCACTAACAGTGAAATTCCTGGAACTCTCTATATTTATCTGGTGTAGTCCTTTATGTGCAATAAACAAGAGTGTAGGGCACAATGGAATCTCATATTTCATCATGGTTGCTATAGCACTCCTGACCTCAACCCAAAATTTTGAGAGTATAGGGCTGCCCCCAAACAAGTGTAGTTGAGTTATTTCATTTACTTGACACTTTTGACAGAAGGGAGAGAATGTTTCATTCTTCAGGACTAATTTCTATTGAGGTTTGATAGACACAAGTGTAGCACTTAGGCATAACTCTGAATGCTTTGGGTTTAACTTCAACCATCCTTCTTTATTCTACACAATTTTAAAAGTCATTTTTTCATTTGTTTTTTAAATTAGCCAATGGGATGTTCATTACCTTAATTTAGAATAGTGGACAATGGTTTGTTTACACTAAGCTCATTTTGTGCTGCTATATAATTGAAGAGTTTTCTTTTCTGAAAGTAAGTTTCCCTGAAGGCATTATTGGAGAAAATGCATCTGCAGTATTTGCTTTTTGTAACTCCCATTTTAATTTACTAACATGGGGAAATTTTATTCTCTTAACACATCTTGAGTTTGTTTCCTTCCTTTGTCTCTGATTCAAATAGATATCATAATTACTAGAATTTTTTAAAAGAGCTTATTTATTTATTTTGTCAGAGAGAGACTGAGTGAGAACAAGCAAGGAAAGCAATAGGCAGAAGCAGAGGGAGAAGCAGGTTCCCCACTGAGCAAGGAACCCAATGCAGGACTCTATCCAAGGGCTCTGGAATGATGACCTGAGCCAAAGGCAGACACTTAACCCTCTGAACCACCCAGGCATCCCCATAATTACTAGAATGTTTAATGTCCCATATAAATTTCTTACATGCCTTACTCTCTGAGAATTCATATGGATGATTTAACCACAGGAAGAAGTAAACATTTCCTTGGACCTGTAAGAAGTAAAACATCCAAACCTTGAATAAAGAAACCTTCATATCATCTGAACATGTTCAAGTAGATAAGGTAAGCCAAACCATCCACTGACGCAATGGTCATATCTTTCACCTTTGGGTTGGAAATTGCATTCCAAGCAATATTTCCAACATCTAAAATATGGCTCCCATCATATTAACACTAGATATACAGCACTCTCTGCTAAAAGCGTAAACTGTATACAGTTTTCAGTAGCTCTGAAAAGGAAACATAAGTGCACGGTCAACAAGAACCTCTCTTGTGGAGGAGCAAGGCTACTCAGTGAGACCAATCAAGGACAATGCTAGGATGGTCCTGTTGTTTTGTCAAGGTACGTCATAAACCCAAGAGGTTTGGGAATCCAGTGGAAAGACTGTTCTATATGAAAAAAAACTCTTTTGTGTAGCTTTTGACATGCCTTGAAGAAAGGGGGAAGGGTGGAGGATAGAATAAAAGTTAGCATCAAATATATCTCCTGACTTTATCATTTATCAACTGTACGACCACTTGAACACTTGAACCATCTAAAACACTAGATTTTTAGAAAAACCTTGGTTTTCTCGAATGTACAGTAGAGAATAATCGTAACTTCTTTAGCCTACCCCCACAAAATGAATGTATGGGAAAACACTTTGTGTATTGTCAAACTGCATGTAGTTATAATGGGTTACCTTTATTGACTCAGCAGTGTGTGCTAGACATTCTTTTCAGTGTTTCATATATAATATCTCATTAAATCTTCATGGCAACTTTTGAAGAAGGTGTCATTGTTATTTTCGTTTTTCATTTAAGGAACTTGACCAAAGTTACCAGGTGAGTGGACTATAGCAGAGATGGAATTTGAATCTAAGCCACTGAGTACCAAAGACTATGTTATATTTTAAAGTAATGTTACTCAAAGAATGGCCCATCCTCCTGGGCATGTCCATAACAAAGTAAGTGCAGAAACTGAGCATAAGTATTTGAAAACTTTTGTTTTAAGTATTTGATATTGTCTCAACATCCAAGTTCATGATTATTGTTATAGAAATTTGTGTTTTTTGTATTTTAGAAATATTGGTTTGTAGTGGATCAGAAATAACAGCTAGCCTTTCATTACAGATAGCTCAAGAAACACTGTTCTAAGTCATTACACAATACAGTTGTAATTGATTATTTCATCGGAATATTGTGGACAGTATGTAAGATAGCTATGGAAATCAGAAGTTAAGGTTTTATAAATTATTCTACCTAATTTAAGCTAGGAAATGTGCTTATGAATACTATGAAAATAAACAATAATTCATGAAGCTAAAGCAAACTCCTGGATATCAGTCCTCATAGTCCAGGCAAGGTTGTGCTCTTTCTTCCTATGTCTTCCATTCTGGACATTAGGTAGGGTATTACTAGGTAAGTATTTCTTCTACAAAACAAATACTCTAATATACATGAACCATATGGAGAGTTGTGTGGGAAACTGAACTCTACGAGGAAAAAACTTGCATGTGACAAATATCCTCCAAATCCGAAAAAAGGAAAAGTGAACACATTTTTTGCTTGGAAATCCCATATTTGGTCAATTATAAAACAAATGAAAAATACCTTTATCATGCTTAAAGAGTTTATAGCAATCCTTAGAATTATATTGAAATCACATTTTCTCCATGCAAGTGTTTGAGGTTTGACTTGTTAAGGATCATACTTGGGGTGCCTGGGTGGCTCAGGGGATTAAAGCCTCTGCCTTCGGCTCAGGTCATGATCCCAGGGTTCTGGGACCGAGCCCTGCACAGGGCTCTCTGCTCAGCCGGGAGCCTGCTTCCTCCTCTCTGCCTGCCTCTCTGCCTACTTGTGATCTCTGTCTGTCAAATAAATAAATAAAATCTTTTTTTTAAAAAGGATATTAATACTCTTCTATTTTCTTTATATCAATTAAGTTCATTTTACTTCTTTGAATATTTGCCATTTTTCTTTTATCTTTGTGTCCCAAACTTTTCTCACCAAAATCACTCTCAAAGAAATAACTTCTGATAAAGCAATAAATTCCAAGAAATTACTTTAAATATCTTCTTGGGGTTATATAAAAAATATCTATTATGGGATATTAGATTATTACCAATATTTCACTGCTATAATCAACTGTTGAAGTATGGGGACATATTTAGACAAAAATAGTATCTGTTGTTTATCTGAACTTTATTTTATATGACAACCCTAGACTATGAAGGCCAAGTTCTTTGTGAAGTCTATGAGAAGTTATCTTCTCTGTCTAGGTCTTACCACTATAGACTAGACTTTAGTGGTAGGCCTGGAGCTGCTCTTGGTCAACATGGTCATCAATCAGGAAAGGGAGCTGGACATGGAATAGAGAGGAGTAAGAAAAAACAAGAGCCCATTTCTGCATTTGTTCATCCTGACATCCAACTAAAGCAACCTTTAAAGGATAATTCATATCCACTTTCCACATCTCAGGCAAATATCTCTTATTGGCCAACTGTAACCCAGAACCATAAGAGAAGGGAGTTTGAAGAGCTATACATCCTGGCTTTACCAAACTGACAAAATTGAAAACCACCACCATGATGATGATGATGTTGATGATGACGATGATGACGATGAGGATGATACGGGTATTTTCTCAAGGGAAGCTACTCCTTTGTAGCAGTTCAGGAAGACATAAAGAAGCTTTACTTTACTCAGCATATGGTAGACTAAATTAGAGTGTGACAGAGATCATGCTCAGTGATATAATAAAACCACATATGTCAAAGACATTGGATTTCCAGACATAGTCTGAAATGTTCCCCATCTGGGTTCTCAGTTCAAGTCTTGACTTGGCAATGTGGAGATTCTGCTTCTGAAAGCAACCTTGAACCCTGCAATGAAATGTTATATATTTGAGGATAAAATACAAAATTTATTTTCCAACCTACTGCGGTAATTGTCTCATATAGGATATTTAAATTGTTACCGATATTTCACTGCTATAATTAACTTGCATCAATATCCTTACAAAATAAACATGTAGAACTTCAAATATCCATTAGAGTAACTTTTATGGTGTAGAAATGCTAGGACAAAAGAAGTAATGTTTTCAAGACAAATGAACAATTTTTAAGCAAAATACCTATTACAAAATTGTTCTCTACTAAGGCTTTACCAGTTATATACCCACCAGTTCAGCAATGTAGGATTTATAACATTTCTGACATCCACACCCATAGGGAATTTTCATTAAAAAATAGATTTGCCATTTGAAAGGAAAAAACATGTTGTTTTAATTTTTATTTATATGGTGATTTCATATGTACATGAGATATATTTGTCATGTTATATATTATTTTTCTATTATAGCATTTAATTTTCTTTTTTTTTTAAAAGATTTTATTTATTTATTTGACAGAGAGAAATCACAAGTAGATGGAGAAGCAGGCAGAGAGAGAGAGCAAGGGAAGCAGGCTCCCTGCTGAGCAGAGAGCCCGATGCGGGACTCGATCCCAGGACCCTGAGATCATGACCTGAGCCGAAGGCAGCGGCTTAACCCACTGAGCCACCCAGGCGCCCAGCATTTAATTTTCTTGTTAATCCATAATTACTTTCTCCCTGTTTCGTGCCTTTTCATTTGTGACATTTGATAGCATGAGACTTTCTTAAATAAGTGGTCATAGTCAAATCTGGTAGAATCATCTTTGTTTTCAGCTTATAAATCCATGTGTAGGAATATCTCTCTCCCTCGGCAAGCATTTTAAAGGACATCTGTATGTTTTCTTTTTAAAAATTTGCATTTTATATCCAAGTCTTTAGTTCATTTGACATATCCCATGAATAAAAAAATACTTTAACTTTCTTCAAATAATATTCTATCTTTTTTTTTTTTACTAAAACTTCCTTATCCCATTTTAAAATACCACCTTTATCATAAAATGTGATGTATATAATCATAGTTCTGGCACAAGAGTTGGTAGTATGGGCCCAGAAGTCAGACTACAAGGTAATGGCAGTCACTTACAAGCTATAACCTTAAGTAATTTATTTAATCTCCCAATGACTAAATTTCCTAATCTGTAAAATTGGAATAGTGTTAGGATAAAATTGTCTTGAGGATTACAAAAATGAATTAATGTGTGTAAAGCTCATAGAAGAGTGCCTGGGAGATAGTAAACACTCAATAAATGTCAGTTGTCCTTGTTGTGTAATGGGATATAAAATGAAGCACTTACTAACACAAGGCCAGATGAGCATTTTTGCTTGTTGAAGGCTGAACCCAAAGGTCACCTTGGAGATAGTACCGCATCTGCCCCTGTCTCAGTGTGGTGTGACCCTCCAGTCTGATGTGATTTTGCCACTTAGAGAAATTATTATGTCTCCCATGGTTAAGGAAGCACAGTAGACTATAACTAGGTATTTGGAAATGGTTTGGAGATGGAGTGTGAAATAGAGTGTGAGAGATGAGCTAGGTCAGAATGAGAAACAGAGAGGATTTGATACTTGACTCTAAATTAGTCCTATATTTAAGAGATGAAAGGAAGAAAAAAACTGGTGAAGAACATAGAAAGCAAAAGTCCTTTGGGTTGGACACTGTTCTGGAATCAATTATGCTCCCCCCCCCCCATTTATAAGACGAAGTCCTAACTTCCAGTGTGGCAGTAGTTAGAGATAGGGCCTTTAAAGGAGTAACTAAGATTAAATGAAGTCATAAGCATGGCGACATAATCCAATAGGATTTATGTTTTTATTAGAAGAATAGAATCCATTGATGCATTATATTAAAATGGAAACAAATAGTATTTTTTTAAAAGACTTTATTTATTTATTGGACAGACAGAGATCACAAGTAGGCATAAAGGTAGACAAAGAGGAGGAAGCAGGCTCCCTGCTGAGCAGAGAGCCCATGTGGGGCTCAATCCCAGGCCCTGGGATCATGACCTGAGCCGAAGGCAGAGGCTTTAACCCACTGAGCCACCCAGTTGCCCTACAAATAGTACTTTTTAAAAAGATTTTATTTATTTATTTGAGAGAGAGAGTGAACATGCCTACAGGCCCAAGCACAAGTCAGGGGAGGGGCAGAGGGAGAAGAAGAAGCAGACTCCCTGTTGAGTGCAGAGCCCAACTCAGGGCTCATCCCAGGACCATGAGATCAAGGGCCTGAGCCCAAGTCAGGAGCTTAACCAACCAAGCCACTCAGGAGGTCTGAGGACAAATAGTATTTTTATTGAATAGTGTTGGAATGAATGAATACCCCAATAGAAAAAAAAATATATGCCTTGACTCTTATCTCAGACCATACACAAAAATTAACTCAGAATGGATCATGACTTAAAAATTAAAGCAAAAAATCAATTAAAGGATTATATGTAACAATTTAGTGATTTTTTAATCTCTTAGTATATGTGCTTATTTCCTGTCTCTCTATATTTTTCTTTTGAAAGCTTTGCTACTATGTACCTGCTTGATCAATATCTTTAAGTTCATTGGATTTTTCAATATTCTTAAATCTCAGATTTATAATTCAATGCTTTACACATATTTGCTCTTTAGTATTAATAAAATTCTGCTTTTATCAGTTCATTATCATAGTTCTAGAAAACAACGTCTGTATGTTTTGAGAATTGGATATAAATCTGTTAGAGAAATATTAGAATTTAAAAAGGTAAATGGAATGTTAATATATAAAAATCCTTAGATTGTTTATATTTCCATAATAACCAGTCAGAAAACAGAATATTAGAAAAAGTATATTGTTTCAAAAAATAAGGAAACATGGTAAGATACTTAGATATATATTTTATAACTGCTGCATTAAACCAAATTTTAAAATATTTTAGGGACACCTGGGTGACTCAGTGGATTAAATCTTCTGCCTTCGGCTCAGGTCGTGATCCCAGGGTCCTGGGATCAAGCTGCATCAGGCTCTCTGCTCAGCAGGGAGCCTGCTTCCTCCTCTCACTCTGCCTGCTTCTCTGCCTACTAGTGATCTCTGTCTGTCAAATAAATAAATAAAATCTTTAAAAAAATTTTTTTAAATAAAAGGATTTAAATAACTGAAAAGACATATGATTTTATTTTATTTTTTTTTTTAAGATTTTATTTATTTATTTGACAGAGAGAAATCACAAGTAGATGGAGAGGCAGGCAGAGAGAGAGAGGGAAGCAGGCTCTCTGCTGAGCAGAGAGCCCGATGCGGGACTCGATCCCAGGACTCTGAGATCATGACCTGAGCCGAAGGCAGTGGCTTAACCCACTGAGCCACCCAGGCGCCCCAAGACAGATGATTTTAGAGAGGAAGATATAATACCCTGGTTATGTCACTTCTTACTAAACTAATCTACATGTTCAACACAAACCTAATTAACAAATAGGAGGATTTTGTTGTTGTTTGCTTCTTTCTTTGTAGTTTTTAGTTTGGGATTTGATTTTGCATGCCACATGAAACTAAACAAAATACATTAAGTTCATCTTGTAAAATAAAGTTGTGAAGATAGCTAGGACATCTTTTAACAATGAAGGAGATTAGAAAGTTTAAATAATAGAGATGGATAGATATACAACTTTAAAATATACTAAAATATAAAATAATTTTTGAAACTTGCGCACTAGAGATGAATGAGTGTTCATAATGGCACTAGAGATAAGTTAGGCCAAACAATGAAACAGAGTAAAAGGAAAATAAATAGATTCAAACGTGATTGGCTTAACTTTAAGGTAATGATTGCTATTTCAAATTAGTGGGGAAAGCAGGGATAATTCTATAAATCATGTGAGATAAAAGTAAAGATGGATCCTCACCTCATTCCTTAAAACAAACTAAATTTTGATGGAGCGGAGATTTAAACTAAGCAAGAAAGACCTAGAAAGAAAGCACTGTGAATTTATTCAGATTATTGAAATAACTTTCACTTTTTTAAATTGGACATACAATCTAGAAGATTTAAAGAAAAAAGAGAACATCAACTACATAAAAATAAAACATATATTTAAAAAATGACCCTATATGAAGTTGAAAGACCAACAGCAGACTGGTACACAGTTTTTTCAACATGTATAACAAACACAAAGTAAATTTTCCAAATTCTCAAAATGTATGTATAAAATATTAGAGAAGAATCAAGAGCTGCAAATAGTCAGTGTACAGAAAAACAATTACAAATGTGCAATAAATGTGTGATGCAATATTGAACCTCACTCATAATAATACAAAATGATTAATTCATTCAACAAAAGTTATGAAGCACCTCTTCTATGTTTTCAGGATACATCATTAACAAAATAAACTTAAATCTCATCCGTAATGGAGCTTATATTTCAATAAGCAAACTATAGACAATAAAAATGAGTAGAAAAATAAATGATTAGAACATAGTTTATTTGACGAGGATTGGAGATGGCTTCCAATAAATATAACAATGTAGTACTAAATCTCACAATTTCATATCTAACAAAAATATGTGTGTGCAGCAAAAAATATGTATGAGAATGTTTATAGAGCCATTATTTGTAATAGCAAACAATTTGAAACAACCCTATCGAGTATATTAACACTAGAATAAAGAAAATTTTTAGTATATTCATGTGGTAGAATTATATACAACAGTGAATCTGAATCTACAGCAGTTATAATAAAACAACATGTTGGAACTTCAACAAAATGATAAGAGAAAAAAGTCATCTAAGAAAACCTCTATTATGTGGTTTCATTTATATCAAGTTTGAAAATAGGCAAAACTGATATAAGTTTAGAAGTCAGGATGATGGTTACCTTTGGGGAGGAAAGTGCATGGGGGATACCTTTAAGGGTACAGGGAATGTTCCACTTCTTAGCCTGAGTGGGAACACAGTTATGTTCTCATGGGGTAATTCACTGAGCTGTTCATGACAACTTGGAACAGAGCCCATTTCCAACCCATGTTAAATCTGTGGAATAAACAAAAAAGTAAAATCATCCTGCTTTAAGTCCCTGAGATTTTAGGTAGTTTGTTTCTGCAGCAAAACCCTGCCTATCCTGACTAACATACTATATAAACATCCCTTTTCCTAACATTTCAGCAAGTAATTTGTATAGTTTAATTCTATTGTCATAATCATTCTAAGATTGTCATTGTTTCTTCATAGTAACTATAATTATCTATTTTCTTATATTGTGAATCTCTTCATTGGTTCTGCATGATGTCTAGCTAAGAGGTAGACATCTCTAAATAGAGACTATCCTTGTCCCCCTTCACCATATCCCTGGCTCTACTTAGAATTTCCAAACATGCTAACAAACTTGGTAGATATAAATTCAATTTATAATTATGTAACAACCTGAGAGGAGAGAGTCCAAAATGAATACAGTTCCAGCAGAGGAACATTTTCTCTGCCGGTTTCCTGTGTTTAGTAAATCTCCTTCACCAGTGGTCAATTTTTGGTATCCAGTTTCTCTTTGGCTGGACTATGTTCACACTGACCCTGCACCCAGTTCTTACCTGTCACCCACCACAGAAGAAAGAAGCCCATGTTACCTCAGTGATAAGCCCTTATTTCTCTGCTGAGATTTCTGCTTTGTAAGACTCCCAGGCAAAATTGAAACCTTTGGGTATTGCTGCTTTAATTTTTGTCATATTTATACAGATGTCTATGAAAAAATCAAATAATAAGATTAGCCTATCATAATTTCTATACCTCCTCATCCCATACCTGTTCAAACTCTTAGTCCCACTCCCCAGGAGCAAGCTGCTTTACTGTTACCTTCAAGACACTAAATAATATACTTCTATCACTGTTTCAATTTAAATATTCCAAACAAGTATTGATTTCATAAAAGTAAAAATAGTTTTCCTTAGTTAAATATTTAACCTACCCTCCTTACCTTCTCAAAACTATCAGTAACGTGTGTGTGTGTGTGTGTGTGTGTGAGAGAGAGAGAGAGAGAGAGAGAGAGGAGAGAGATTCTTCTATTGGCTATTAGATTTTATTTAGTATTTTATTTTTTTAAAAAATATTTTGTTTATTTATTTGACAGAGAGAATACAGTGAGAGAGGGAACACAAGCAGGGGGAGTGGGAGAAGGAGAAGCAGACTTCCCGCTGAGCAGGGAGCCCAAAGCAGGGCTTGATCCCAGGACCCTGAGATCATGACCGGAGCTGAAGGCTGATGTTTAACAACTGAGCCACCCAGACACCCCTTATTTAGTATTTTGAATATTAGTGCTCCTCTATTCCCTTTCATAAATTCTCTGCCCTTCCATTTCTCATTGTCTGTGTGCTATTATTTTACATTTACACTGGAATTTTGTTAGTATTTACATTCTAAGTTCTGCATTTACAACTATGTCTTACACAATTTATCCATGGGCTGACTAAAACTGAGAAACATTCAGACATTATCATATTATTATGAATAAGCACTAAGATTGCATTCCTTTTCCTATGTAAACAGTACCATAATTCCTGAGCCACTTAGAAGAGGATATTAGGAACATCAAGACAAAGATGAATCTCTTACATTCCAATAATTGCTTGGAATCAATTGTTTATATACAATTTAATTTTTTCCCAGAATTTTGCATTGTTTTTCCTTTTGTCTTGAATAACATGCTTTATCTTGTTCTCAAGTTTGTTCCATCCCCTTAATCACAGAATTCATTTTAAGGTTTTTATCTTCAGAGACTACTCTCATAGAGCCCATCATCCTTCTGCATTCCAAAACAGCCACTGTTAGATTGGATAAACCACTGTCATCCTGAGGCTTTTTTCTTTATTGCTGTTTCCTTGTTCTTCGGTCTTTTTTTCTTTCTTAATCTATTTGCTCATTTATCGAGAATACAAACTCAGCTAACTTTGCAGAATGAGATTTGGAAGGTGTGGCTGCTCATTAGATTGTGTGGGACCTAGTGAACCTCATCATCCATCCTCCTTTTCTTACTTAAGAGCCAAGTCCCAATTTATTTTGTAGGCTGCAAAGTGCACAAATGAAAGATTCTACCTTGCAGCTAGGTAATTCTAATAATTTGAGGGGGCATTGAGTACAACTTCCGGGAACACCCTTTAGATGGATGGAATTGCTAGTAAGCACTCCACAGACACACATGCACCTACTTCTAAAAGGAATGCAGAAGTGATGGGAGGCGCTCCAGCAGTCATCTGAAACATGAGGCAATCCTGGGAATTGAAGCCAGGCACCAAGAATAACACAACAAAAAGCAGGGAGTCTATGTCCTCGTTGACATCATAGAACTGCTATACTAGGCATGTTACAATATATTATACTTACAAAGATGGATACTGGCTACAAATACATTTGACGGACAGAAAAACATATTCCATTTGAGCAACTGTTATTTCTGATCTCAGTTGCTAATTACTGAATACAACATGTATTGAAAATCATGGTAAGATTTCTAGGCTCTTAAATATCTATAAATATCTTAGTTTTATCATACTTGGTTTTGATTCTTGTGACTCTGGAGTTCAAGGATAAAACATATTTCTTTAATGCTGAGGGCATTGTAGGCATCTCTTTTTTCTTTCTGAAAAATTTTAAAATGCTTTAGTTTTTCTTAATATTCTAAGACTTTACAAGAATGTGTCTGGATGTGAGCTTGTTTGATCTTTCGTTCCTTTATTTTTGTGGATAGAAGTGCACCATCCTGAACCAGATGCAATTTTCTGTTTGTTTTTTCAGATTCAGTTTTTAAATGGAGTTGATTCATGGTGATAAAATAGAATACAGATTGTATGTTCCCTTTGTATTTCCCTTATCTCCAGACTTCTCTTTTCATCAATAAACTTTTCATTCTGTGTATTAAAAACCCAACAAAAGGTTGACTTGCTTAATTGAAATATCTCAGTTAGTCAAAATGTAGGCATGGCTCTATTCCAGGTTTAGATGTTGTCAGTCCTCATTTCTCCATCTGTTGGATCAGTTTTCTTTTTTGGCTTTTCCTCTTATGGTGGCGTCCAGCAGCTCCAGGCTTATGTTGACCCACCATTAAGTCTAGAAGAGACTTTCCCAGAATTTAGTCATATCTGTTTGGCTTGGTTTATCTATCATTTCTCTTAAAATAGCTGGCACAGTTTGTATAGGTTTTGGACATGAACCTATCTCTGAGCCAGTCAAAGCAGCCAAGGGGATACAGTACTCTGATTGCCCACTCTAGAACCAAGAGTGGTGTGGCAGATTGCTAGTTTCACTGAAAATCCATTTTCCATTTCTTACCTTATAAAGAAACCCTTGGATTTTAGTTACCTTTATGGCTTAATTATCCAGCCTCTGTTATAGCTAGATGTATGCTTATGGCTGTGTTCTGATCAACAGCAGGTAAGCAGTGGTACACGCCCTTTCAGAAAAGTAAACTTAATGGGACAGGATGGTAGATCAACAGAAATGTTGGAGCTTAGAGCTATAACATTAAAGGACACATTGCCAGTCCTGATTATTTTTGTTGGTCTTACTTGGCATGAAAAAATAAATTTCAACCCTATTTTAACTGTTATCTTGGGTTTTCACCATTTGCAGCTAAATCCAATCCTTTTTAATACAGATACATCAGCACCATTCTAACCACATGAACTAACAAAGGATATAAGTGGTTCACTAGGAGAAAAAACAAAAACAAAAACAAAAAACCCAAAACTAGAACTGCTAAATTCATTCTAAAAGTATAGGAAACTGGGATACTTGGGTGGCTCAGTCAGTTAAGCATCTGCCTTCAGCTAAGGTCATGGTCTCAGGGTCCTGGGATCAAGTCCCACATCAGGCTCCTTGCTCAGCAGGGAGACTGCTTCTTCTTCTCCCTTTGCCTGTTGTTCCCCCTGCTTGTGTTCCCTCTCTTTCTTACAAGTAAATAAGTAAAATCTTAAAGAAGTAAAAGCATGGAGAATTACCTCTGGTGAAGTAAATACAAAAGATGAATATGCAGAGAATACAGACAGGATCAACTATTAGTGAAGGAGTTGTTTTGCAGTGGGATGCTCCAGCATTCAGTTGTCCACACCTGCATACACTTAGATGTTCCCTGAAGGGTCCGCTATGAGGAAGGCAACCTTCTCTAGTTTCCAGTATAGATGCCAGCTTTTCTCTCCTTCAGTACTATTTGTCATTATAAATTGAATTTCAGCCCATACTCCCACCCTTACCTGGAAGCCTACAAAACATTTTCCCATACACTTTTATAAAACAACTCAATTAATAAAACTAATTGTACTTTTAAAATAAAAGCCTTTAGAAGCTTGTCAGCTATTTTGATATATATATTTGAAAGAAATTCTCTCCTTTTAGTTTCTTTAATGTATAATTAGTTCTCTTAAAAGTGTTCAGATTTGGGGGAAAGGAAGTTACATTTGTAAAAAAATGTCTACTTAGAAAACTAGAGTAAAATTTTTTCACTAGTCTCACATTTATCTTTTCCAAAGGATACATGTTTGCCTTATTATGATAAATCCTGAAACTAAATTTATATATGTGTGTATATATATATATATATATATATATATATATATACACACACACACATATATATAAACCTTATGAGGACAAAACTGTAAATAGACCAGCATTGGCAATAAAGAAAGCAAAGATTTATGACCAGCTCTCTTGCTCACCATCTGCATGACCACATAAGAGTTATTAGAGAACCCAAGACGCTTCCCATCCCTGACATCTTTTGTCATAGCAAGAATCAAACTCTTCCGACCCTTGGTCCTCATCCTCGAGCGTAACACCCGTACACCCACACTGCTCTGAGCTTCCTCTCTTCGAACCTCCCATCTCAGCTCTCTCAGCTCTCAGTATGTTGTTCTATTGAGATCCTTATTCTAAAGCAGATAGATTCTCTCATATTCTCAGTTTTCACAGGCTTTCCCCTTCACCTTCTTACCTTGATCCTACTTCACTCTTCCCATAACTAGGCCATCTTTCCCCATGACACACGCACCCATCTCCCCCCTTATTCTACATTTGTTCTTTGAGCTCCTGGATACAGGATTGGATCCCTGGATACAGGATTGGATTCTCTTCTCATCATTCAGTCACTCTATTCTCTTCTTTGCCCTTTTAGCTTAACTCCCATGGCCCATTACCCTGCTCAATACACAGGTATCTAGTCAATATACACACATCCTCTAATTTTTCAGTAAACGACCCTGGAACACACCATCTTTTAGCAAATCACTTTCTCTGAGCTGTTCTCCTTAATAATGTCCAGAGGCTTCTTTCTAGAGTACAAATATGTGCATGGCCCTCCTGTCTTGATTTTTTTTCCAGTATTCTGCATGGGTTTTTAGTTCAAGTCCAAATAGCAAAAGCAGGTCTTTAATGGGCTCTCTCCTGCTGTCCTACCCATGCATCCCTCACTGTTTCCCTCACACAGATTCTGTGTCTGACCTTCCCACATGAACAACTAATCTCATCTCCCTGAACCTGTCTTGCTCTCTTCAATTTCAGGCCACTGTTCATGGACCTCTGCCTAGAAGATTAATATACCTCCACCCTGTCCAAAGTTCAGCTTAGGGCTCATTCCTTTTGCCATTTCTGTCACTTCTCCCTTCTCACCCTCTATTCTGGAATAAAATCCCTTCCCTAGCACCTTATCTTACCCTTTTCCTAGTACCAGTCACACCTGACGTAGTTGTATATTATAGTCACTCCTCCCCACCTCCTAGTACTCAGTAAGTTCCTTGATGGCAAAATTTACGTGCGTTTTCCTCGTGGTTAGTATAGTGCTCAGTAAATATACAAGGAGCAAATTAATCCCATCTCTTCTCAGCTTTTGTTCTCTGCATGGTCCGATTCTCCCAGATGAAACAGTCAATGTTTTGGATTAGTTTCTTGCATTTTACTGTCACTTTCCAAATAAGTCTGGGTCATGGAAGATTTACTTAATGCAGGAAATGAATAGAATAAATGTGTACATAGATTGCATGCCGTGGTAATTAAATCATTAGTGCTGAACACTAGTATTTAGACTAGAGCACGTTAACATATGTTTTTATTTGTCAGAAGCAATAAGTAAAGATGAAACCTAGTAATTATAGACTGTGAATAAAAGGAGTTTTCCGGGTGGTCTTGTATAAATCTTGAAGAAAGGAAAGCAAAAGGCAAATGTTCACTAGTATTTCTCCTGACTTCTTTATTAAATGTAATAGTGACCTTCTGATATTCTGTGCAGCTTTTAAAAATCGAACTGGTAGTATTTTTGTATGTGTAATAATACTGTCTCAGATATTCATCAGTGGTTTTGTTCGCTTTTGTTGACTCCCTCTTCTACGTTCTCATCCTTGTCCTTCTCTGCTTTCTAATGACCTGTTCCCCGCTCTGATATCCTCAGTCACCCTCTCGTAGCCTCTCTTTCCCAGTCACCTTCTACAAGCCAGGCACCTCCTGCTACCCCCTTTGCCCTCCTGCACTGAATAAAGGGAGATTGATGTGGTGAAATGTTTGTGCAGAAATGTAATACATCGTTACTTTCACGTATTTTTAAATGTATCAATCTTGAACCTGCTTGTTACAAAAATACCAGTATTGCTCGTGATATTTTAGTACTGCATGAAAAGAATAGGGAAATATTTAGTGTCATTTTTTCTTTGGTATTAAAATCAACAGCCCTATCCAAGGGACAGGTGTTGTTATGGCTACATAGTTGTATTCTGTAGTGGGACTGAGTAGCCTCTCATTCTTTCCTACAGCCAGAAACGAATATCCCACTTACCAAACAGATACCTGGTTACTATTGCAGTAGATTGGATTTTCAATATTGAGATATATATTTTATAGTGATGAAGATATCTTGCCGTGGTTAGGACTTATCTAAGTAATGAACAAATTATCATTTTCATTTTTAAAATAAAGGGAATTTGATAGTTCAGCTCTAGGGGATAAGGAGAAAACTTATCACATGAACTACGTAACAGACAATAGAGAAGTTTTTCATCTGGTACATTGAAATGCTCTAGTACGACCTTCTCAGACTCTGCATATTCCAACAGTATTCCCCATAGACAGGGACGGGTGAATTTAGGGTATGAGCATCTAATACTAACCTCACCCTAACCATTCTAAACCCAATCCTACTGGGAAAACGAGAGAATTTTCCCTTTCTAAATCTCTAAAATATGGCTTCCTCCTTGTGACAGGAAGGCTGTACCTCCCTTTGACTGCATATTCCCACTCGGCTTTGAGGATCACCAAAGCTCAGGGTGTAGAGAAAGCGGAGTGTAAACTCCATCCACTCATTGCACAGACATAGTTTTCTCCTGGCCCACTTGGTGGTTTAACAATTTCTAGCTCAATACATTATAAATCACACATGACATCTCTTCTAAGACTGCAGTATCAGGGTGTGAGTTTGGGCCTCAGAGGAGAGTTGTAAGGAGAGCAAAAAGTTGTGAGCTGTGGACCTGAACAGCTGCTTGGTGGTGGCAACGGCAGCTGTTATGAAGAAATGCCTTTCCCCCCAATGTGCTTCTCTTGCTCTCCTGTCCCCTTTCTTGTCAATAGCCAGTCAACATTTATTGATTGTGCAGAGGCTAAGGGCTAATTCTTCTGGGTAAGCTTATCCATCTGCCCCTTTTCTTTTGGCTTACATTGTCTCTCCAGGGCTTTATTTTGTTTTTATAAACATCTTTCTATCTGCCTGCTCCTTCTCACCATATGGCAATTCTGATATATATCTTTCTTGTTGGAGGAGGAATGTGAGACAACAGGAGAAAAGAGGTCCCTAATGGGGAAAAAAAAAAAGGAGGGGGAAAAGATTTAGAACACTTATCAGAGGAGTGTATAGTTTAATAAGTGTTGCTTTCTTCAGCATGATTTTAATCACGTTACGATTAAACATTTTCTTCCAAAAGAAGGAGGACTGATTTCCATAAATACAAATATTGTCTATGACCAATGTCTCTAAATTCTTCCTTACCTATCAATGTGAAGCAATTCAATCAGGCATCTTCCCCCACTACCCTAATAAAACTCTTCTTGCCTAAATCCCACAAATGACAACTCTAAAGAGTATTTTTCAATTCTCATCTTACTTGATTACTCAGTAGCATTCAAGTCATTCAGAAGCATTCAGTCTTTCATGAAATATCCCATGGCTCTCACGACTTCACACTCCTGGATTCCACTGCCCCCCACCCCACCCCACGGCCCACTCTGTGACCAGCCCTTCTCATCTCTTTCCACAGCAGCATCATTGCCTCCAATTTCATTTCCCAGAGCATCTCCATCACTGAAGTCTTCTCTAGTTACACCTGTCTCTAACTGAGCTCAACCAGCACCACATCTTTAAATACCATCTATTGGTTTACAATTCCCCAAATTCCATGTCTAGCTAAGATTCCTGTTTTTGAGCACCAGACTTTTCTATCAGATTGCTTTCTTGACAGCTCCATGTGGTTTTAATGTGAATAAAACCAAACTCAAACAACCCCAACATCCTTTCCTTGCTCAGTTTTCTTATTTTGGGGGATATCAAAAACATAAAAGTCCTTCTTGATTCATTTTCCTTCAATCCCTATGTGAAAACTTCAGTAGTAAGTCACTATTGCCTCCTAGGTACATCACATATCACTTTTTCTCCCCATTGTTTGCTGTTACCACTCTAGTGGATACACTATTTTCTCTGGATTAGAAGATGGCAACAGTTTCCTACGTTGTCTCTGCCATTCTTACCCTTTCCATTTTGTTACTTATATAACATTTATATATTTATATTTATAAAAGCTATATTTATATTTATTTATATTTATCATATTTATATATTTCTATATTATACATAATATATATTTCTGTATTTTATATTTATATATATATAAACATTTATATTTATATTTATAAAAGCTATAATGAGCTTTTACATTTTAAGCCCTGAGGATGTCACTATCTGGTTCATAATCCTTCAGAAGTCTCCTACTGCACTTGCAATAAAATCCACTGTTCTTAACTCACCTCCAGGTTCCTGAGGGATCTAGCCCCCCTGACCTCAGCCCAGCAGACTTACTTGCCATTCTTCATATGGGCTGTTTCCTCCAGCTGGAAGCTTCTCCCCTCAACTCTTCACTTTCAGCTTCTTCTCGTCCTCTACATGCCAGCTGCAATGCCAGTTCCCCAGAGGGGCTGTTCTTGGCAATCACATCTGCATTAGATTCTCACCCATCCTCTTCTAGTCTCTATCATTTTATCCTATTCTTTTCCTTCATAGAACTCATCACAACATGCGTGTGTGTTTGTGTGCTCTCTTGTTTAAGGCTGTACTTACAGCTAATGCACTCACTCAACCTTGCAATGGAAGTTTTGTTTGTTTGGTGACAAAAAAGGAAAAACATGTAGTTTAGGGTACATTCATTAATTTATTCCTCATCATCAGTTAACTGTAAGATGTTCCATCAATAATACTAGTGATCATTTTAATAACAATAGAAACACCAATAACAATAGCAAACATTTATATAGGTCTGATATGAGTTGAGTACTACTGTAAGCTCTCAGCATATTATCTCCTTCAGTGTGCATATGAAGTAGGTATTAGTCTCCTACTGCTGACTAGGAAACCAAGGCACATGAAGCTTTAAGTGACTTGTTGAAGACCATCGTGCGCTGAAGTGGAAGAGCCTGTTTTTAATCTGACACTTGGGCTCTAGAAGCTGGGGCTTTTAAGTACTACCCCAAACTACAAGTTATCGCATGACTATAAACAGAAGGAGATAATGAAAAATTGATTTTGCTTTCATGGAGCTTATAGTTTGTTGTGTTCTCTTTAAGCCCAGCAACAAGAATATTTGCTTTCATTTTTAAATACAGTGGAGACTATGTCCATATTATGTCACACATTCAATACTATTTTTATGTCTTTTGGTAATTTCTTATTGATTACATATTTAATATAATTTTACATTTATGATACAAAGACCACTTCTTATTTTCAAACTACATTAAAATAATGAAGAACATATACCACAATAAGCATTCTAGAGAATTTAATACTTTCATCCTTAATTTAATCCTATAAGAGGATGATATATGTTTCATTTAAGGTTTTAATTATCAGGAGAAAAAATCCTTATATTTCATTATTCCAAAGACCTATGAAGCAGCTTTTACCACACGAGAACCCACGTCTCCTCTAAGAATCAGTAAGGAAGAGATTGTTTCCTGGTTCTACATAATGCATGGCTAAATTATTATTCATAAAGTCATTCAGGAAAACCTTACATGTGACAGTATGAGCATGTAGACTGTAAAATAACAAATATGACTCTATTTCACAGGCTAACAAGACTAGTCCATTCTGCAATTTAACCGAGGACATTAGATAGGTTTAAGTCTTTTGGACCTACGTAAAGAAAGACAATGCATTAAAACCTCTGCAAGCTACCCTTCAGACATTTAAATATGGCATCCCTGTCATCTGTTAGAGTGGATGTAACTATAATTCCCCAGCTGCAGTAAACATTTAAATATGTTGGTTTTCTGCTCCCAGAGGTTTTCCAAGCTGCTCTGTCAAATCTGTTAATGTAGAAAAATGAAGTCAAGAAGAAAAACTTAAAAGACCTGAGAGCAAGTCTGAGATGGAGGAGATAAGACAGGAGTAAGAATGAGAGTGATTAAAGATCCATTTATCATCATCCACAAAACTGGAGTCTTCCCATACAAGGAAATAGAATGGAAATGTTCCTTAAATTGGGAAAAATATGCTACTCATTATGCATAGATCCAAGAGAAGAGATTTTACATATTGACACTGCTTCTTCACAATACCACCCCTTTCTTCCAGTGATTAATATTAGAAAATGTATTTTTAAAGCTCAGAGAGGTTCTTGGGAATACAGAGACATTTAAAGACAAGTTGTGATTGGTGAAGAGGACATTAAGGATTAATTAATATTAGTTTCTTTGAAAAGTCTTGGTTGTGGCTATACCAGTCTTCCTGCCCAATTAACATGATCAGTTTATTTTATTAATAAAATAATAACCTCCTATATACTTCTCCATATCTGACCCCACCTACCAACTGCTACTGCGGAAGTTTAAATCTTATCCCTTACAGTGAAGAGAGCTCATGAGTCAGACTCAGAAGCTGTAGTTTTCAATCCCATCGCTGCTCCTTTTAACGGTTTGATTTGAGCTGAGCACTTAATTTCATGAAGCCTCCGTTTCCTTCCTTGGAAAATGGCCTACTTCTTTCGCAGAAGAGACTCTGAAATATGTGAAAGCACAGACATTTGGTAGGCCCGCAAAACGTGTTACCATTTCTTTCTTCCTTTTTTGCTTCCAAACCTTGGAAACAATTCTGGTCTTAGAGTAGTAAACATTAAGGAGAGTGACATATTTTTATAGTACTCTCCGTCCAATCATTCTGAGTGTTGCTTTACTTACAGTTTCCCATTTAATTATTAAAATAACCACTAAAGTAGTTATTACTTTTTCTAAGTTATATATCATAACAGTAAGACTCCAACAGTTTTACTAACTAGGCCATTTATTTATCTAACAGTATTTGTGGAGTGTTTACTGTGTTCTAGGCATTAAGCTAAGAACCCCAGACACAAAATGATTGTATAGGGTTCTGCCCTCCATGAAATTCCAGTTTGGAAGAGAGAAAAACAAAAGGCAACACACAACATTAATACACTCTACTCGTTGCCACGGCAGTAGAGGCAAAGGCTTCTGGTTGTTTGACTACAGCATCCTGACTCTTAGTTTCAGTAATGGGAAGTTAATCTCACTCTCACCCACTTTTATAGTATAACTGGGATCCTATGTTTTTCCCCCACTGGAACTCACCCCACAGTTAGAGATTTATCTTCCCAGGATAATATATGTCCCCAAAACACAGTGCCACACTTTCACTAGAGCCCATCACATGGTTTTGCCTCTTTCCTTGGACTGATTCTCTCAATGTAAAGAGACATCGAGAACTTTCTATGTGCCAGACCTTATGCTATATGCTGAGGATAAAATATTTTCATAAGGATAAAAGAGAATAAAAGTATATTTTTAATTGCTGCTTTTGAGAAGGTTAGACTATAGTAAGGAAAGACCTCCATTGAACAGAAAAGAGTAAAATACTGTAGATTCTAGGATAGAGGTCTGCAAAAGACAGCAGTGAGATGCAAATAAAGCATGGTCTACATTGTGTACTTGGTATCAGCGTGAGTTAAAATGCAAGATGAAGAGTTCAGTTTCAGTATGCTGTAAATGAGTGGGTTGTGGCAAAAGGAAGGGCCATCCGCAGAAGGATGTATTTAGACCTTTAGCTTAGGGGAAACATTTTGCTTAATGATAGACCTCTTCGGAGTCAAATACATACCAATATCACATGAAGCCATGAAAGCTGGATGACCCCAGAGAGAATGTTTAGAATGAAAGGAGAGAAGATCTAAAATACGGCAGAGAACTTGGAGGATCAGCCGACTGAAGGAACAAGGAGGGGTACACAGGGATGTCCGTGAAGAGGCATCCGCACCTTCAGGAGACAGGACGTAATCATTCCTGAGATCCTGGCAGGCAGCAATACAACGTGACTACATGCCTGAAAAGACCTGAATAAAGTATGTTCACAATACTGTCAAGAAAACTGAATTCACATCCTAATCAGGACACTTTTATAAGATTTTTAAAAAAAAAACAAGAATAAATTAAGAATAAAAAACCAGATGAGTGAGAAAGAAATGTCCCTTGAGAGATGAATAAAGAGAATGTGGTGTATATACACAGGAGTATTACTCAGCCCTTAAAAAGAGAGAAATCCAGCAATTTGTGACAACATTGATGAAGCTGGAGGGAATTATATTAAGTGAAATAAGACAGAGAAAGACAAATACTGTATACTTTCACTTCTATGATGGTGGAATCTAAACAAAACCAAAAACATAAAAAACAAACAAACAGGGGGGTCTGGGTGGCTCAGTCGTTGAGTGTCTGCCTTCAGCTCAGGTCATGATATCAGGGTTCTGGGATCAAGCCCTGCCTTGGGCTCCCTGCTTAGCAAGAAGCCTGCTTCCCCTCTCCCACTCCCTCTGCCTCTCCCTCTCCCACTCCCACTCCCCCTGCTGTGTTCCCTCTCTGGCTGTGTATCTCTCTGCTAAATAAATAAATAAATAAAATCTTTAAAACAAAGAAACAAGCAAAATGCTGAATTCACAGAAATAGAGAATACCATGGTGGTTGCCATGGGCTAGGGGGAGGGACAAATGAGGAGCTGTAAGTGAAAGCGTATAGATTTTCGGTTATAAGAATAAATTCTGAAGACCTAATGTCCAGCATGATGAGTAGCATGATACTGTAGACTTGAAAAGTGGCTGAGAAAGCACTGTTGCCACACAAAAGAGAGAGAGAGAGAGAACTATGTGAGGAGGTGGCTATGCTGATTAGCTTTATCTTGGTAATCATTCCACAAGCATATATATATCAAATCATCACATTGTACACATAGAATATATACAACTGTATTTGTCAATTATTTCTCAACAAAGTTAAAAAAAAAGGAAATAATGGAATAAACCCATGAACTCCAGACCCCAATTCATGTATTAATGTTCCACAGGAGCCTTAGTTTATATGTTAAATAGTGGTGTTTTAGGTCAAGGTAATATCTTCAAAAGTTTTTTTAAGATTTTTTTTTTTTTTTGACAGACAGAGATGACAAGTAGGCAGAGAGTCAGGCAGAGAGAGAGAGGAGAAAGCAGGCTCCCTGCTGAGCAGAGAGCCCAATGCGGGGCTCGATCCCAGGACCCTGGGATCATGACCTGAGCCGAAGGCAGAGGCTTTAACCCACTGAGCCCCCTATCTTCAAAAGTTTTATAAGTATTACTAGATTCAACTAGATATATCATTCAAGAGCTGTTATGATTTTAGCACCTTTCTCATACAGTTAACCTTTTTTTTCTTTCAAACCATCAACATTTTTGAATACCATAGTGATTGCTGATCTGTTTAATAACTATTCTGAACTTATTTGGAATAAATATGTTAATCTTTAAAACAGATGCATTGTATTTCTTATCTTTCAGTAATTAAAACAAATCATCTAATAGCTGTATGTGTATATATATGTATAATATGTATATAAATATGTATACACACACATATACATATGTTTAATTTGGAAACGTATTGCTAAGGGAAAAAATGTTCTTGTTTCAACCTTTTTATCAAGACGTTGCCTTTGAGAGAGAATTATGGGAAAGAGGGTAGTAGGGGGTTTGAAGATTGTTTAATGCAGCAGTTCCTAGAATGTGATACTCAGATAATAAGCACCAAAGGACAGTATCAGTGGAGAGTCAGGGTGAAACACAATTTGTGGTCAACAGAAGTTTGGAAAACTTTTGTTAAATTATGTTAAAGAGAGTTCTTAACTGCAGGACTTCTCAGAGCCTTCAAACAGGGTTTGTTTTCATGGCAAATACTTTAGGAAAAAATCGCTTTACACACACTGATCAAAAGTCCAAAAGAGACAAATGACAGAACATAGCAGAGATCAACATGGTTGTGACAGGGAGTGCCATGGTTAGGGACTGATTGCATTACTTAGTTCAGGAAAAATGAAAAGCAGGAACAGAATGAAAACCCTTGCTCAGGTATACACCTGGAAAGAAAGAAAAAGGGAGGTGAAGGTAAATTTTTCTGCATCACAAATAGAGCCTACCTCTAGCTTACTGGACATTTGCTACTTGCTTCACCAAAATTTCCCTGGGAGTCTGCTCCCTTATCAAAGTAGAAGGACATGGTATCTTGTTGGCCACTGTATCTCTAATGTGTAGAACAGTGTCTGTCACAGAATAAGTGCCCCCAAATCATTTATTGAATAGAGCAAATAGTAAATTAGTAACAGTAGAACCATAAGAATAGTGAAAATTCCATTATATGGAAACTTTCCAATGGTTGACCCACATGCAGAAACCAAGAGTTCCAGGTGTTTCCTAATCCTGTCTCTATTCTGAGAGATTACGCTTAAGGGGTTCCCCACAGGAAAAGTTTGCAAAACCTTGGCAGCTTGCCACAGGACATGAAGGCACAATCCAAGGTGGCTATTAATGGGAAAACAATACAATTTAAAGGGAGGCTGACTGTCCTTTGTGCAGTTTCTAATTTTTATTATAAACCTAACCTTAAAACTTGGATTTTTTTTTTCATAAACAACACCTCACATTTGTAAAATAGTTTACAAGTCTTTTCAAAATTGACTCTTAATCCTGAAAAAAAAAAAAAAAGTGACAAGTAGCCCATCTTAGAAAGAGAGAAATTAAAGTGGACCAGATGAATGATTTGCCCAAGGTCACAACATTATTTTATGGAAGATCTAAGATTAGAACCTAACTTTTCCATCTTTTAGTCCTTACAACACACAGAAGAGTAAACACGAATTCCTTCCAGTTTAAGAAATCTCCCTGACTTGTAATGGAATGGAAACTTCCTTTTAAAAATAACCTCTATAAAAAATTTTTAAAAAGAAGTCTACATGACTAATTCTCCTAAAATAATAAAACAATTATAAGACCACATAAAAGTCATCTAAAAAGCTGGGTGAAGAGAAGATCAAAGATGCTTATGTAAGGACAAGATAGAAGCCAAGCTTCAAAATTCAAAGCTTTTGTGAGCTCTAATCATTTCGCTTGCATTCATAAAATCTTAAACATTTTCTCTCTACTTTTTGATGTATAATATTCAATCGATTGTAATGGAATATAAGTGGATAGTACTTGTAATGGTCCCTGAGCATGAAAGTGAAAACCATGGCACGTGCACAGCACTGCCACCTAGAGGAAAGTGGGCCCTTTGCTGCCAGTCCAGATGCTTTCAGAGAAAAGAGAACGGGCCTGGGGTTAGTGCCATTGTTATTCCTCTCCTTCTAAGTTATTTAAAATAGAAAAATTTTGGATTTTCCTCTTCTCCATTCTAAAGTCAAAGGCAATGACTAGATCTACTGCTAGGAAATCTGTGTATGCTTCCTTTTCAATATATTTATAAATTCCGTTATGTTAATATCAAAAATATATAACAGATTTAGAAGGAATGAAGTATCCTGCTGGGACTTCCTAGGGAGGGGCATTTTTCCAGTTTATTGAGACTTTGAATTATTGGTGGGGCTAAAGCTTCATGACTGACCCTCCTCTTATGCTATTACCAGTGCAGAGAATTGGCATTAAAACTCCATGTGATTAAAAAATTCGTAAGTCCTTTAAAATTATACATATTGACAGATAAAAAGAAATAGAAATATTCACAAACTAGTTAGCTAGTGAATTGTGAGCTTTTAACAGGAAAAGAAAATCAAAGGCAGCATCTTTTCAAAGGATTGGTTGTATCTAACCACTTTCTTTCAATTTTTCTGGAGTATATTTATGAGATTAAATGTATTGAAGAGCAGTGAGGTGTGGTGGTCTTCAAACAGTAAAACAGCACACTCCTGTTGAGAAAACACTTTGTTGTAGCAAAATAGCTTTTAATCCTAAACTTTATAAATGGGTGGGGATGTGTGCATGTGGGGGGTGAGCTTTGATGGGAAAAGACAGAAGAAAGAAAATTTAAGTAATAGCAGAGGAGGTACAAAGTAGCACTCAGCTAGAAGATATTCATTTTCTACCCTTAAATGCAAGGAAAACCATAAAAGTTTCTGCCTTTGAAACCCAGAAAATTTTCACAAAGAATATTGAGTTTTTACAGAGAACAAAGATCGTCACATCTCCTAAATTTCCCTCTGTGAAACGTTTATTTAGCAGCAATTAGGAATAGACATCAAAATAGTTTCTAAGTTGTGAATAGTTTAGGCAGAACCTATCTGCATTTATGTGACTGAACAGCGAACCATTGCTAAGAACATTCTGTAGAGATTATATCTCCCTTGTCACAAAGAAATGATTGGTCCATCATGTCCCACCATGGGATCAAGAACTAGAACATTTAAATAAGAGAACATACAGAGAAAGATAGTGGATGAAAAAGACAAGAAGAGAAATATGATCCAGTCAGTCACCAGAATAATGAAGGATGGTAATCAACATTAAATCAACATCAAAAGTAATAGTAGTTGTTGGACATATTATTTATAATTTCATATATATGTGTGGTATTCCACAGTGGATATTCAGCTCACCTTGAGTAATCCCTTGGCGTGTCTTTTAAAAGCTCCTATTTGACGAAAGTTCTATCAAAGTTTATTAAAGAAAAGGTGCTGTTTACTAAAGAAAGGGTAGATCTAGCCAACATGTGTATTTTTATCCTGGCACCTTGTGTGAAAAATCACATAAGCGTATCACTTCAAGAATAATGTCTAAATAGAGTCTGTTATTACTTGAGTGACTTCAGTCCGAAGTACTTTGGGAACTATAAAATGTCACACATTCCTTCATCATAAAGGCAGTGTGCTGCAGGGGAAGTAATTCCTAGCTCTACAGGAGAAGTCTTGACTCCCAGTTCTGCCACTCATTGACCAGCTCTGTCTCTATGGTAAGGTCATTTGTAATCTGAAACTTTCCTTGGGTGTAAGAAGAGAATTATTCTGTCTATCTTCTAGGACCACAGAGACTAAAATAATGCCTATGACTATTTTTATTTTTCTTACTAACAACATAAATAATAATACCTCCTATTTCATAGCACTTGAAAAGCGCCTTCAAATACTTAATCCCATTCAGTGCTTACAGCAATCATCTGAAGCAGATTCTCTTGTCTCCATTTTTCAGTTGAGGAAATGAAGTTAAAGAGGTCAGCATATATGTCATGGGTGAAAATGAAGTGCCAGGATTAAAGTTCTAATTTTCTGATACTTTGCACCATTATCTGCTACACTAAATCATTTCATTGTAAATCTTCCCATTTCGTTCTACTTTATAGATGTGATGTTGGCCATTCCACATGTACTTGTGGAACTCTAGCAATGAAGAAACCCTCACTTTCTGAGGAAATCCATTCCATTGTTCAATACTCTCACTTTTAGAAAGGTATTAGCCTTGATCAAAACCCACCTCTTGGGGCACCTGGGTGGCTCAGTGGGTTAGGGTCTCTGCCTTCAGCTCAGGTCATGTTCCCAGGGTCCTGGGATCGAGCCCCACATCGGGCTTTCTGCTCGGCGGGGAGCCTGCTTCCTCCTCTCTCTGGCTGCCTCTCTGCCTACTTGTAATCTCTGTCTGTCAAATAAATAAAAAAAATAAAAACACTGATCCCTCCTTGCTATGCTTTAAAAAAAAAAAAAAACCACCTCTTCATAACTTCCACTTATTATTACTTTATTTCTACCCTCTAAAAATGTGCAAAATAAGTTAAATTCTTCTTCAGCTGGCTTTTCCCCCCACCCTACAATGGGTTTGTTGCCAGAACACAAGTGTCATGAAAACCACAGCTAAACCTAAAACAAAATGGGAAAGGAAAAGACCCATATCAGCATTGTCATCATTGGACCCCCATATTTGGACAAGTCTACCACTACTGGTCAACTGATCTACAAATGTGTGGGATCCACAAAAGAACTACTGAAAAAATTTGAGAAGGAGGCTGCTGAGATGGGAAAGAGCTCCTTCAGGCTGGGTCTTGCATAAACCTGAAAGCTGAAAATGAATATGGTATCACCATTGATATCTTCCTGTGGGAATTTAAAATCAGCAAGTATTATGAGACCATCATTGACATTCCAGGACACAGAGACTTTCAAAAACATGAACACACATGCCTCTCAGTCTGACTGTGCTGTCCTGATTTTGTTGCTGGTATTGGTGAACTTGAAGCAGATATCTCCAAGAATGGGCGGACTCGTGAGCAAGCCCTTCTGGCTTACACAGTAGGTGTAAAACAACTCATTGTTGGTGTTAACAAAATGGATTCCACTGAGCCATCCTATAGCCAGAAGAGATACAAGGAAATCATTAAGGAAGTCAGCACCTACATTAAGAAAATTGGCTACAACACCAACACAGTAGCATTTGTGCCAATTTCTGGTTGGAATGGTGACAATATGCTGGAGCCAAGTGCTAACATGCTGTGGTTCAAGGGATGGAAAGTCACCGATAAAGATGGGAATGCCAGTGGGACAACATTGCTTGAAGCTCTGGATTGCATTCTGCCACCAACTTGTCCAACTGGCAAATACTTGCGTTTCCCTCTCCAGGATGTCAGCAAAATTTGTGCTATTGGTACTGTCCCTGTGGGCCGAGTGGAGAATGGTATTTTTAAACCTGGCATAGTGGTCACCTTTGCTCTAGTCAGCGTTATAACTGAAATAAAGTCTGTTGAAATGCACCATCAAGTTTTGAGTGAGGCTTTTCCTGGGGACAATGTAGGCTTCAATGTCAAGAATGTATCTGTCAAAGATGTTCATTGTGACAGTGTGACTGATAATGGTCACAATGACCCACCCATGGAAGCAGATGGCTTCATGACTCAGGTGATAATCCTGAAACATCCAGACCACATCAGTGCTGGATATGCACCTGTGCTGGATGGTCACATACCTCACATTGCTTGCAAGTTTGCTGAGCTGAAGGAGTAGATTGTGGTCTGGAAAGAAGCTGGAAGATGGTCCCAAGTTCTTGAAATCTGGTGATGCTGCCATCTTTGCTATGGTTCCTGGCAAGCCTACATGTGTTGAGAGCTCTCTGACTGTCCTCCTCTGGGCTGTTTTGCTGTTTGTGACATGAGACAGATGGCTGCCTGGAGTGTTATCAAAGCAGTGGATAAAAAAGCAGCTGGAGCTTGCAAGGTCACCAAGTCTGCCCAGAAAGCTCAGAAGGCTAAATGAGTATTATCCCCAATACTCACCACCTCAGTCTTACTCAGTGGTGGAAAACGGTCTCAGAACTGTTTGTGTCAATTGGACAAGACTGGTTAATGATTACAAAGCATTGTAAAACTTTCAGAAGGAAAGGAGAATGTTCTGTGGACCATTTGTTTTTCTCTGTGTGTGTGTGGCAATTTTAGGTTAGTAGTTTTTAAGATCAATACCTTTTAATGGAAACTACTTGACCAAAAATATGGACAGAATTTTGAGGCCCATTAAAACAAATGTTAAATGAGGAAAAAAAATTCTTCTTCAATTGAATGACTTTCTAGTTACTATATAGGCTTTTCTGTTTTCTCGATACTAATTCTTTCCAAATAACTCAAGAGTTTTCAGTTTCTAGTCTCCTCATCATTATAATTTTCCTAACTCTATGAATATACTGTCAAAAACACCTTTTTTCTTGTGTCTAGTACAGTATTTAAAGTATTGAATTTGACTTTATATTTACTTTTCTATCTCTCCTATTAGATTATGCACTTCTCTATGTGTATAGGGAGGAAGAGAAGAATATTTATAATCAACCATTTTTGTTTGTTTCCCTGAGGAAACATACACAGATCTTGATACATAAAAACCTTAATCTATGGCATGTTAAATTAGTAAACTGAATATTAATTGAATTTAACAGTGTTAAGCAGCATCAAAAATGTTGATATCTAATCCTGGAAACTCAGTTTCTGGAATAAAAGAGGCTACAGTTCAACTTGATTCACCATTTATTCAGCTAAATGCCGTGGTACAGCAAAAGACTCTTGCTATGCAGAGTACACAGGGACATTTCCCTCCAAAACTGAGGGGAGAGCCCAAAGAGATTTCACCAGAGAAGGGACAGGTCATTGGTTATTTAACCTAGTAGTTATCTCAGTCCTTTAATTTGAGACTTTGATGATAAATAACAGTTATCCATGCAAAAAAAGGGAATGAAGAAGGCTTCAGGGGGAGGAAATAACATGTGAGGGCCCAAGTCACATCAGAGAGTAGACATACTCCAAGAACCAAGAGAAGTTGAGTAGGATGGAAGGGAACCGTAAGCACAAACTGGTGGACAGAAAGGCCAGTCACAGTCAGAGAGGGGGTCAGCAGCTCTGTTAATCAATGGAAAGGCTTGAGAGGGAGCTGAAGTAGTACAAAATAAAAAAGTGTTTTGTTTTGGTTTGGTTTGGTTTTTTCCCAGAGGTTGTTACTACTAAGACACATCTTTACTACTCTGTTCCAGTAGAGTCCATTTTTGACCTTTAATTAAATGATGTTCCAGTATTCTCTGTAAAATGTCCTTTTGTTGGAATTAGCACATCATTGTCCCTTTGCCAAACTTAGATCCTAGTTTCTTATCCCCTGTGAGTGTGATGAGCAGGAGCTCTTCTTCCTCACAGTTGTGCAAGCTTGAGACATAAAATCCCTTCGTCTATAGAACATTAAACTAGTAAACTGAATATTAATTGTATTTAACAATGTTAAGCAGCATCAAAAAAGTTGATATCTAAAACTGGAAACTCAGTTTCTGGAATAAAAGAGGCCACAGTCTAACTTGATTGACCATTTATCCAGTTACATGCCATGGTATACTGGAGGTCACTGGAGGAAAAAGGCTCATCAAGAAATGACATGAACACAGATATTTCTTGCACTTCATTGCTACCGTCTACTAAAAGAACTTGGGTGGCTACTTTGCCCAAACTCTACCTGGAAGCTTATGCTGAACAAAAAGTAAATGAATGGACCCCAGTAGGATACCAAAAAGAACCTCTCAGAGCTGCAGCAGAGCACGTTTTTTTTTTTTCAGAATTGGAATGAAGTAGATATTTTTTTCTTTAGTAAGGATTTTTTTTTTATCACATTGACATTTAGTTTATTAGAGCTAAGTTTACAAGACCAGTTCCAGAAGAGCTTTGACTTAAATCAGTTGCCATTTTATATAGATAAGATGAGAAAATGCTGAAGAAATGTGGCTTTTCCCTCTCAAAGTTTATTCAAAACAAAATCAAATCAATTTCTTACCACCAGGGAGTGGCATAATTTACCTCAACTTTCAGGGAAACAAGTATACTCAGCAATAGGTTGAATGCAGGCTAAAAGTTGTTTTCGCATTCCAACTGTTAATTTTCTCCTTCCTTGATGTCCTTTTTTTTTTTCTTATAAATGAGACTGAACACTCTTACATTTATAAATTCTTAAGAATATCAATAAAAGATAATTAGTAAGACTTTTATAAATGGATATGGAAAAGAAAATAGAAGACATATAAAAACTCTAAGAGGAGTATCCTATAAATGCCACTGGTTTAGGTTCCAGTAAGCTCCGTATAAAAGAGGACAGACTTTTCTGGCACTTCTGCCATGCACCAGACAAGTGGGATATGATTATTCCAATTTAATGTTACACCATCCCAGTGAAGAAGGTATTTGCACCCAGAAGAAACTGAGCTCCAAGGTGTTCACATAACTTGCCGGTTTCACACGATGGTGACTGAGATAGCCTAGCCTTAAACTCAGGTATGTCTTATTGCAAATGTAGTAATAATTTGCAGGATAGTATTTCACTACCATGTCAATATCTTATGCTGTGGTTCGTTCATCCTAGGCCAGTCAAAGCCACCATGTGGAATTATGGTAAAGATCATTTAATAAAGACAAGAAAAATGATTTTCATTTGTTGAGTGCCAGCCATTATATTAGACTCAATATTCATGATTATCAATATTGCAAAAAGCAATAGGATAGATTGAAAGGAATTCAGTGAATCTACCTGGGGAAAAAGGGAAATGGGTGCAGTTTGGAAAGGGGAAAGAATTAGGAAAGTGAAAATGAAAGGGGTGGCTCAAGGTCAAACCTGCCTTCCACCATATGGATAAAAAAGATGACCGTATGTTGTAAGCAAGACCAAGTGAAATTTAATATGAAAAAAAAATAACACTGCAATAGCAACAGTATGAAAAGCATAACCCGGAAGTGTGCACATACTTGCTAAATCCTGAATTTGCCCGGTGGAGCACCACACCCAAACTTCCAGTCTCCCAAGCAACCACTACAGGTTGTTTATCTGCTGCAAATGAGACGTTGGAGGAAAAAGAAGAAAGCAGAAAGGGATGTTTTAACCAGAATCTGAGGTTCAACATAATGCAAAAAACATGTATGGCTGCTTACTACATGCTGTGTTCTGGCGATAAAGAGAAGCGGTAGGAAGAACATCACAGTAGGGAAAGAGATCTGGGAGTTGAAAGAAAATTTCCTGGGATCAAGCAAAATAGATGTTTTCATGTTACTTGTGTTGCATGCTTCCAGCTTACGTCAGATTTCTTGGAACTTTGCATGTAAAGGTACTCTATAAATATTGTTAACTTAATCTACAAATAGAATGAATGGGGTGGGTGGGTAATGGAATCATTTTAGAACAAGGACCTAAAGGAGAACTTACTTTCACGTAGATAAGAACTTGGTTCAGGGCTCTTTACACTGGCCAAAAGGGGAAAAATAATTCATAAAAGGAGAAAGTTTGCCAATCCCACAAATAAAATGTTCAAAGATAGATGAGCTTTGAAGTGGAAGATATATGATCATATGTGTGATTTCCTCAGTGAGAGGAAATATCAGATTTATGAATATACTATGTTCTATCCTCATCCATAAGAGAAATTTAAAAAGGAAATATTATTCTGGGTCATGACTTATCTTCTGCTTATAGTAGGAATGGTTGGAAGTAGACTTAAACTCAATAACCTAAAAAAGGTAGAAGGAAATTTGATTGGGGAAAATAAAAAGTACTATATGGACATATTGAATTGCAAACAAATCCAAGGATATAGGCATAAAGATTGTCTATTAATTCCTGCCTGTGTAACGTGAGTGGCCTAAGGTACTTCTAGGTCTTAGAATCCTCATCTACAAAATGAGCAAACTAAGTAGATAGTCACTAAGATCATTTTCAATTAAAAAAAAATTATTTAGGTAAACAGAGGAGCAGTCTGAAATGTACTTAAAAGAAAAGAAATGAACTAGTCACGTTGAAAAGATCTATATAAAAGAATTACTGTTGTACTATATACAGTAACATACTCTGTCTTTTTAAATAAGGCTAGAGTAATGACAGAAATTAATTTCTATAAAGGTTGGAAATGTGGCATATGTATGTGAAGGACGAGTAAATTGCCATTATAATAGGGATGACTTAAATTATGATATGAGGATGATAAAGAAGAGAAAATATTTTGTCCTTTCGAGATGTCAAAGCTTAACTGAACATGGTTTAACGAATTAAAAGTCTCAAAGCAGAGTCTACGGTAGAGACTATTAATTGCAGAATCCTGATACCTATAATGCTCTTCTTCCTTAATAACCAAATCTCATTTGTATTCAGTTAACAAATAAATTACTACATTTCCCATCATCCCTTGTAGCAAGATGAAATTATATGTCTAAGTCGTAGACAATGAGACGTAAGCTTATGATTTTGCAGCGGCCTTCTGGGAACACTGTGTAAAGAAAGAGAGCCCACTGATTCAAGAGCGAGAGATGCTCTTTTATCCTTCCCACCTCTTCTGCTGTCACAGAAGTGATGAATGGACGTCGAGCAGCCATTTTATACTATGAGGTAACCTCAGAGAAGGAAGCCTTATGTTCAAAGTGGAGTAGTATAAAGAATATAGACTGGTTTCTTTTCTTTTTTTTTTTTAAATTATTATTATTATTTTAATTATTTCTTTTTAGTGTAACAGAATTCATTGTTTATGCACCACACCCAGTGCTCCCTGCAATACGTGCCCTCCTTAATACCCACCACCTAGCTCCCCCAACCTCCCACCCCCCACCCCTTCAAAATCCTTAGGTTGTTTTTCAGAGTCCATAGTCTCTCATGGTTCACCTCCCCTTCCAATTTCCCTCAGCTCTCTTCTCCTCTCCATCTCCCCATGTCCTCCATGTTATTTGTTATGCTCCACAAATAAGTGAAACCATATGATAACTGACTCTCTCTGCTTGACTTATTTCACTCAGCATAATCTCTTCCAGTCCCGTCCATGTTGCTACAAAAGTTGAGTATTCATCCTTTCTGATGGAGACATAATACTCCATAGTGTATATGGACCACATCTTCCTTATCCATTCGTCTGTTGAAGGGCATCTTAGTTCTTTCCACAGTTTGGCAACCGTGGCCATTGCTGCTGTAAACATTGGGGTACAGATGGCCCTTCTTTTCACTACATCTGTATCTTTGGGGTAAATACCCAGTAGTGCATTTTCAGGGTCCTAGGGAAGCTCTATTTTTAATTTCTTAAGGAATCTCCACACTGTTTTCCAAAGTGGCTGCACCAACTTGCATTCCCACCAACAGTGTAAAAGGGTTCCCCTTTCTCCACATCCTCTCCAACACACATTGTTTTCTGTCTTACTAATTTTGGCCATTCTAACTGGTGTAAGGTGGTATCTCAATGTGGTTTTAATTTGAATTTCCCTGGTGACTAGTGATGATGAACATTTTTCATATGTCTGATAGCCATTTGTATGTCTTCATGGAGAAGTGTCTGTTCATATCTTCTGCCCATTTTTTGACATGATTATTTATTTTGTGTGTGTTGAGTTTGAGAAGTTCTTTATAGATCTTGGATATCAACCTTTTGTCTGTACTGTCATTTGTGAATATCTTCTCCCATTCTGTGGGTTGCCTCTTTGTTTTGTTGACTGTTTCCTTTGCTGTTCAGAAGCTTTTGATCTTGATGAAGTCCCAAAAGATCATTTTCTCTTTTGTTTCCTTTGCCTTTGGAGACATATCTTGAAAGAAGTTGCTGTGGTTGATATCGAAGAGGTTACTACCTATGTTCTCCTCTAGGATTCTAATGGATTCCTGTCTCACGTTGAGATCTTTTATCCATTTTGAGTTTTTCTTTGTGTACGGTGTAAGAGAATGGTCGAGTTTCATTTTTCTACATATAGCTGTCCACTTTTCCCAGCACCATTTGTTGAAGAGACTGTCTTTTTTCCACTGTATATTTGTTCCTGCTTTGTCGAAGATTATTTCACCATAGAGTTGAGGGTCCATATCTGGGCTCTCTACTCTGTTCCACTGGTCTATGTGTCTGTTTTTATGCCAGTACTATGGTGTCTTGATCATCACAGCTTTGTAATAAAGCTTGAAATCAGGTAACGTGATGTCTCCAGTTTTGTTTTTCTTTTTTTCAACATTTCCTTAGCAATTTGGGGTCTCTTCTGATTCCATACAGATTTTAGGATTATTTGCTCCAGCTCTTTGAAAAGTAACGGTGGAATTTTGATTGGAATGGCATTAAAAGTATAGATTGCTCTAGGCAGTATAGACATTTTAACAATGTTTATTCTTCTAAACCAAGAGCATGGAATGGTCTTCCACATTTTTGTGTCTTCTTCATTTTCTTTCATGAGTGTTCTATAGTTCCTTGAGTACAGATCCTTTACCTCTTTGGTTAGGTTTATTCCCAGGTATCTTATGATTCTTGGTGCTATAGTAAATGGAATCAATTCTCTAATTTCCCTTTCTGTATTTTCATTGTTAGTGTATAGAAAGCAACTGATTTCTGTACATTGACTTTGTCCTGCCACATTACTGAATTGTTGTATGAGTTCTAGTAGTTTGGGGTGGAGTCTTTTGGGTTTTCCATATAAAGAATCATGTCATCTGCAAAGGGAGAGAGTTTGACTTCTTCATTGCCAATTCAGATATCTTTTATTTCTCTTTGTTGATAGACTGGTTTCTGATAATATCCTGATGCCAGTAAGGTGGCCTTGGACGATTTATCTTCAAAATTCCTTTTTACATGAGAGAGAAATAAACTTGTATTTCAATTAACCACTATCATTTCCAACAGTATTTCTTTTCTTGGTTATGTGGATTTAACACTTAGTTCAACTGATTGATATAGCACACAAATGTGAGGTGCTTCAAATAACAGAAGCTAAGATATGGTGCTAGATGAAGGCAGAACTAGGTAGGTGCAAATTCATTACACAGATAATGAAAACTGAAAATCTCAAGACTATTATTATATACTAGTAAAGTATTTAGTTAAATCATCACCTGCCACATACTGGAAAGCCAACCATATGCTATAAAGGCTCTAATATGGTATTAGGGGAAATGGCAAAATATGTGTAAAATGTTGGCATGGGTTGGCAGCAAAATCCTAAAAGAATGATGAATTTAAGGTGAAACCAGCTGGCCACTATGAGAGTTGTAAGAGAAAGTACTTCCCTCTTCTCTAAGATTAAAAGAAACTCTTTGCCTATAACCTGCATCCTCAGCCAACTGAGAGACTGATAATTTGAAAACTTTCAGGGTAGGAAAGGCAAACTGTTTATATTCTAAATCGAAGCAGTTAAAAGAAGTATCTGCAAATTCTAATCTTAGCAATAAATATGACTAGTGTCCCACCATTCAAAAGTGGATAGGCTGCTGGCAAAGATAGTACATTATTTTAGATGTCGTCATTGCAGCAGACAACAAGCTGAGAATTATTTGGATGGGCAGAGCACAAAGGTATATAAATAAAAAGACTTGTGTCCTTGAGCTTAAAAATTCCATTTATCCAAGAACTTTGTGTTCACTCACACTTGGAAATCACCAAAAAGCCAGTTGCACTGCAAGACCACCACATTTTTGAGGGTAACTTATTGTCCAAAAATAATCCACTGGATTCTGAAACCATACTAACAGGAACTGGTTTGCTCTATAAGTGTGATCCTTAGGAAAGATGTGCTCCTGAACGTCCACCTCAGATGTGGCTGCAGGATAATGGAGAAGGAAAACTCTTTCAGAAGGCAAAGCCAGAGACCACTAAGCAAAATGGGCAAAGGATTCTTACTGAAGAGCAAACCTGGGGCTACCAGATGGACAAACTGAAGAGCTCACTCCACAGCCAGAGCAGGGAGCCTATGGCATTTTTGTTCAGCAAAATTTTTGATGATTATTATGCCCCAGAGAGGCTTTTCCAGTCTTTACATTAATAAAAATATCTAATTGATGGAACCATGAGGCAACAAATCAAAATCTGATAGAAGAGCCTCTACACCATCTCGAGAGATTGAACTCTTGAATAGGATGCAGGGACTGTAGGGGAGGCATCAGGGTTTTCTGCTTCAAGAGGAAGAAGAGGGTACATAGCCATAGGGTATCCAAAGGAATAGACTATCTACAGCTGTGGTAGACTGCAGGCTTGCTCTCAGTTCCTCACTCCCTCCTGTACAGTGTAGCAGAGGAAACAGAGTCTACCCCTGCTTGCTTTGGCTAATACGAAGTGGGAGGGAGGGGACATGAGCTGAGATTTTAAAGACCTGCATGGGCCTTTGGGACCTCACCATGAGAAGAACATGACCAGGATCTGTCGGTTTAAGAACAATGAGAAGATGTGGAGCAGACACAGAGCCAATTCTAAAGGCTGGGCCCAAGGTCAGCCAACACTCAGCATAAGCAGAAAGGTCCCCACTGACCTATAAGCACATGGCTGAGAAAAATAAACGCTTGTTTTAAGAAACTATTGCATTTCAAGGTGTTTTGTTACGCAGCATCATGGCCAATAAAGCAACCAGATCTATCTTAACATAGATAAAATAGAACTTTTGGAGATCCCATCAACAGACATGATTGCTAAAGAAATAGAAACCAAACTGAGAAAACTTTAAATAAAGAAATGGAAATCAAACTGAGAAAACTCTAAACAACCTCTAAAATTCGAAACAAACAAACTAAACTCAAACACCCCAAGGACAAATAAGAGAAGAAAGACCGAGAACGTTCTAGAAACTTCCTAAAGTGGTCAGGAAGACTGGATTAACACTGATCCTAAAAGATAAAAATGGACAGTCAGATCAAAATTATGTGTAAAAATAAAGAGCATGTGATCAAAGAGCTTTTGGGTTTTGCTATATGTGTGTGTGTGTGTGTGTGTGTGTGTGTGTGTGTGTGATGGAACTATTTCAAAGTTAAAAATTAAACAACTAAAAGCACAAAGTTGTTAATGCACCATAAACAACTAATCAAAATCAGGGGGGAAAAATCTGGAAATGGACACAATATGCTTATGTTTTTGAGGATTGGAGTACCTGGTTTTTAAATATTTTAGGAGAAAAGTGAAAGGCCCAGAATATGCAAACAGAAGCGTAAATAGAACTCTTAAATGGGGATAAACAGAAAAGGCTAACTTTCCAACAGAATAGTTTAAATGAAACAGAAAGAGGAATATAGGATGAGGTCCTTAAAAAAGAAGTTAGGAAAGTATTACATAGAATAATTGCAAAGGCCTTTTCTCCTTATAACACGGAAATTGATGGATTTGAGAGTAAGGATATTAAAAAAGATCTTTAAGGGGCTGCAGGAAATAGAAGAGCTAGGACAAAGCATGGATGTCATGTAGAATATTTTATGACAAACTGCTGGCCTGAGCCAATAATTCTTGGGCTGGAGAAGGAATTGTCGCTCTATAGGAAGCTGGTGGATGTGGGGTAAAGAAGAGAAACTGCAACATAGTTTTTAGATAGATTTCAAAGGAATCCCTGAAGGACACAGAGAGAACTAGCTACAGTATCTTTAAAAAAAAAAAAAAAAAAAGAAAGAAAAGAAAAGAAAAAGAAAAAGAAAAACAACTTGTTTTATAAATAAAAAGAAAGCAGAAAGAAAAAGAGTAATGTATTTTAAATGTGATAATACAGAAGATGGTAGGCCATTTGTGCATAAGAGTAAAGAGAAGAGAGGTGCCTGGGTGTTTCAGTCCCTTAAGTGTCTGCCTTCGGCTCAGGTCATGATCCTAGGGTCCTGGGATTGAGCCCCATGTCAAGTTCCCTGCTTGCTTCTCCCTTTCCCTTTGCCCCTCCCCCTCCTTGTACACTCCCCCACCTCTCTCTCAAATAAATAAATTTTTTAAAAAATCCCTCAAGAAAGAGTAAAGAGAAAAACTGGCTAGAAGGGTGAAACACAACAAAGCAAATAGAAAAGGTAAAAAAAAAAATGTGAAAACAGAGTTTATATAAGGTGTGCAATGATATAAGCATCTCTGACTGCATTGCAGGAAATAATTGGAATATACACATAGGTAAAACTTACAAATACTTTTTATAAACTGAAAAAACATTGGGGATCAAGTAAGATCATGTGTTAGAAAAGATTTGTGGAAAGTATAGAGCTTTCTACACATAAAAGTAATTAATGGTTGCAATGTTAAGAGTTACTCCTCAAGGGTAAATAACATAGAAATATTGTTCAGTTCAACAAGTGTTTATTTAGCCACTACAATGTACTAAGCAAATGTTAGACTCTGGGGGACACATCAATAATGAAGACAGACATAGTAACTATTCCAAGCCAGACAACAGGCTTAAAAGAGAATGGATACAGCTCTCTAAATGAAGACTTTTGCTGCCTTCCTAGAGCCAGCCACTATTTGTTATCTTGTGAACTCTCCAGAAACACATGTATATGCAACTGCATATATACACATATATATATTTATTTATAGACATATTCATGTATATGTATCTTTTAAATTTATACAATTGAGGATAAGTTATATATACTATTCATGACCTTGTGATTTTCTCTAAACACAATAATTTGAATATGATTCTATGTCAGAATATACAGAGCTAACCTCATTTTTCTTACATACTTTGTGATTGTGTCATAATGTAATGAATTAATGGCCTTTAATGTACATTTATGCAGTTTCCAGTTCTTCCTTATTACATATAGCACTTATATATATAATGCACTTTATACACAGATTAGTATACTTGATATACAAATTTATGGAAATGAAATTCCCATTAAATAGCAAGTAAATTTTAAATTTTGATATTGTCAAATATCCTTCAAAGTGATTACATCCCTTTGTATTGTGACCTACCTCACCCTAAAATGTCCTCGGACCACTTGCCAATGACATTTACTATCAAACCTTTTGACCTTTCCAAAAAGATATTTTATTACAGCTTAAATTGTGTTGGTCTTATTATGAAAAAATACGAACATATTTTCACATATTTAAAAGTTTTTTTGTGTTTCCCTTTTTATCTGAATTTTCTGTTCATAATCTTGGGTTTTCTACTCTTCTGAAAATTAGTACATTAGAAGCCATGAGCCTGTTGTCATACATTTTGTCAGTTTTTTTAGTTTGTTATTTTTCTGTCAAATTGAAATTTTTTAAAGACTTTATTTATTTGACAGACAGAGATCATAAGTAGGCAGAGAGGCAGGCAGAAAGAGAGAGAAGGGAAGCAGGGTCCTTGCTGAGCAGAGAGTCCGACATGGGGCTCTATCCCAGGACCCGGGGATCATGAGCTAAGCTGAAGACAGAGGCTTTAACCCACTAAGCCACCCAGCTGCCCCTGTCAAATTGAATTTTTAACCGTGGTTTTATTTTGAACGTACGTTGAACGTATTTTAGACGTTTTATTTTGTAGGTACATATGCAGTTATATGAAATAATTACAGACATCCCATACATTCATCATCGAGTTTCACTTACTAATGACATTTCACATGGCTATAGTATGATCATATTACAGGTAGGAAACTGACATAGGTATAATACATCAACCTTATTTAGATTTCACCAGCGTGTGGGTGTTTAATTTAAGCATTTTATCACGTGTGTAGATTTGTGTGAACACCATTACAGCCAAGATACAGATCAATTCCCTCACGAGGCTCCTCCTTTTGCCCTTGTATATTCACAGCCACCTCTTCCCTCTGGCCCTCCCTCCCTCCCTCCTAATAACCATAAATATGTTCTCCATTTCTGTAATTTTGCCATTAAAAAATGTTTTATAAATGGAAGCAGTATGAAATCTTTTGAGACCAGCTTCTTTCACTCAGTGTAATTTCCTGGAGATGCTACCAAGTATGTGACAATGGTCCATTCCTATCGTTGAGTAGTATTCCCTGGCATGGATGTCTGAGTTAACTTAATCATTCACCCACTGAAGGATGTTTAGATCATTTCCAGTTTAGCACTATGACCAATAAAGCTTGTATGAGCAATAGTGTCCATGTTTTCACATGAGCAGAAGTCTTCCTTTCTCTGACATAAATGCTCAGCCAATTGCTGAGTCATATGATATGATGAGCACACATTTAGTTTTGTAGGAACTGCCATTCACTTTTCTGGAGTGAGTGCACCATTTTACCCTTCTATCAGCAATGTATGAGTGATCCGGCTCTTCGCCACAACTGCCAGGATTTGGTGTTCCATTTTTATTTTAACATTCTAATAACTATGTAGTGACATCTCATTGTGGTTTTAGTTTTTATCTCCCTAATGACTAATGATCTTGAATATCTTTCATGTGCCTTTTGTCATCTTTACATCCTCTTCAGTGAAACCTCTTTATATCTTTAGACCATTTTCTAATTGTTTCTAATCTTGTACTTACAACTGTATTTTAATAATAATTTTATGTTTCAGGTTGAATTCTTTGTTGAATATGTGATTGTCAAATATTTTCTTCTAATATATAGCTTTTCATATTCTTTACAGGGTCTTTCACAGATCACTTTTAACTTTGATAATCCAGTTTATGTTTTTTTTTTCATTTATTAATCATGTTTTTCGTGTCCCGTCTAAGAAGACTGCCAAGCCATGAATGTTGAAGACTTTTCCCCTATGATTTTTTTTCTATAAGTTTTATTAGTTTTATGTTCTACATTTAAGGCTGATCCATTTAAAATTAAATTTTGTGATATTTAGGTTGAGGTTCAATTTTTGCCTATAGAGGTCCAATTGCTGCATTGAAAACTTATCCTTCCTCCCTTGAATCGCTTTTGCACTTATGCCAAAAATCAGTTGGACATATTTGTGTGTACTTATTCTTGGCTATCTAAATTGTTCTGCTAATCTTTTTATCTATTCCTTTGCCAATATCACACTACTACTATAGCTATTTAATAAAACTAATTTCTTCAATGATATTCTTTTTGAAAATGATTTTAGCTATCTTAGTTCTTTTGCATTTTCATAGAAATTTTGGGATGATTTTGTCTACATTTATGAAAACTTTGCTAGAATTTTTATAAGAATAATGTTGAAACTGCGTATCCATTTGAATATGATGAACCTACCTTCCTTGGACACAGTATATCTCTCTCGGTCTTATCTAATTTCTTTCATCAGCATTTTTTTCAGCATACATCCTGTACATGGATTTTTAAGTTTATATATAAGTATTTCATTTTCTTTGGAGTGATATTAGTCTTTTTAATTTTTTCTTTTCACATATCCATTGTTAATATATAAACATGAAATAGATTTCTGTATGTTTATCTTGTATCTTGAGACCTTGATGAACTCATGTTAGTTCTAGAAGTATTTCATTTTTTTAGATTCTTCATGACTTTCCACAGACATTCATGCAAATAAGAACAGTTTTATTCTTTTCCTTCCCATCTATATCCCTTTTATTTATTTATTTTGCCTTAGTGCAGTAGCTAGAATATCTAGCACTATGTTAAAAAAGTGGTAAGATTGGATAGCCCTACCTTATTCCTCTAATCTTAGAGAGAAATCACTCAGTCTTTCACTATTAAATATAATGCTAGTTGTAAGGTATTTGTAGATGTTCTTTAAGTTGAGGTAGTTCACTTCTATTCTTAACTTGCTGAGAGTTTTGATCATAAATGGATGTTGCATTTTTTTCAAATACTTTTGTTGCATAAGATGATATGACCAAATAATATTTGAACACTTATTTTTATTAACTTTTTTTAAAGATTTTGTATCATGTTTGTCTTGTGTTTGTCCTGAATTTAATAAGAAATTTGGGGGCTCCTGGGTGGCTCAGTTGATTAAGTATCTGACTCTTGATTTTGGCTTACATCATGATCTCAGGGTTTTGAGATCAAACCCCACATAGGGTTCAATCCTAAGTGTGGAGACTGCTTAAAATTCTCTCTCTCTCTTCCTTTGCCCCTCCCCCTTCCCTCTCTTTAAAAAAATTCTAGTGTTTCACCAGTAAGGATGATGATGTTGACTTGTGTCTGTCTGTATGTTAAGGAAATTTCCATGTATCAACTAATATTTTATAATAGATTCTTTGAAAAAACTTTTAATAGAAAATTAATTTTATAATATATGTTTTAAGAATCTATGGAAGTAAGTAGGTTTTTTTTTCTTTTTCTTTTTTACTCTAAATTAGATGTGAACATTTTCCATTATGGAACCTTCTTGTATTCCTAGGGAAAGCCATTTCTTGGACATGATATGTGATGCTTCTAAAGTACTTTTGGATTTTATTTGCCAGTGTAATTTTTAGAAATTTTGAGCCATTATTCATATATGCTATTTGTTAGTCTTTATTTGTGCTCTGTTTGTCAGGTCCTGGAATTGAAATTGTGGTGGTTTCACAAAAAGAATTTAGAAACATGTCTTCCTTTCTCTCCCTCTCCTTGTTGCTCTTGCTCTCTCTTTTTTTCTCTCCCTTCCCTCTCTCTCCCCACTTCCTTCACTTTAATGCTTTTATAGAATTTGCCTGTGAGGCTGTCTGGTTTGGTGCTCATTCAGGGAATAATCAGCCTTTTTAGAATTTCTAAATCCTCTGGCATCAGATTTGGTAATTTATGTTTTCCCAGAATATCATTTATTTTATTCAGGTTTTTAAAGTATCTATAGAGAGTATAGAAACTTGTTATTTTATACTTCTGTATCTGTGATTATATACCCATTTTCAGTTTGTATTTTGAGTATCTGACTTTCTTCCTTTTCTTCCAAAATTAACTTATCTAACAGATGAGTCTATTTTTTATTACTTATATTTTCATTTTCTGAGTTCTTAGTTCTTTTATTTTAGTTCTATTTAGTTCTTAGTTCTTGTTATTTTATTATATTTCCATAATAAATACCAATTTACCGTAGTACCAGCTTACTGTCTGATATGCCTTCATTTACTTATTCTTTCTGCTTATTTAATGCTTTTATTGTACTTTATCTCACTCATATTAAACTTTAATTCATTTATTTACTACTTTAGTAACACAAATATTTAGTGTGATAAAGTTTACTTTGAACACTTGAAATATAACCATCTTAAAACACTTGGTAAAGTTTTATAATTAATATTCCCATTTGTACTGCACTATAATTTTTTATTTCTTTACATTTTAATTTCTATCTGTGGTTTAGGGTTTGCTTTCTGTGTTTGTTATTGGTTTCTGATATTAATTTAAGAATGTGGTGTGTATAATATCTACCTGGTAGAATTTATTGAGGTTTTCTTTGTGGCTTGAAACATGATCAATACATAAATTTTCAATACAATTTTAAAAAGGCTAAAGTCTATTTGTAGGTATAAATTTTGTTGTTGTTTATCAAGAATAATTATTTTGACTATATTATTGATTTCCCCTAAACATTACTTAATATTTATTTAATGTATCTGCCAAGACCTGAGAGAGGTTAATTGAAGTCTCCTTCTATTATTGAGTTTCTGTCTTCTGATTATATTTACTGAAATTTTAGCATTTTGAATTTTGATGCTGTACTACTTAGTTCATGAAGATTCACAACACATGATTGCGGACTCCAAGCTTTTCATTATTAAATGTCATTCATTTGGTAGTTTAATGTGCTTTTCCTAAAATTATACCTTGTATAATTTTAATTAAATGACCCTGACTTGCTTTTAGTTTGCATTTCTTAACCTCTTTTTTACATCCAGTCCTTATTTTAATTTTAGATGAATATCATATATATCACCTATGTTGCTTTTTGATCCTAACTAAAGGGCTTTTACTTTTTTTTTTGGAAAAATAATACATATTTATTTATTTATTTATTTATTTAATAGACACATAATGTATTTTTATCCCCGGGGTAGAGGTCACCAGGTTTATACACTTGACAGCACTCACCATAGCACATACCCTCCCCAATGTTCATAACCCCACCCCCCTTTCCCAACCCCCCTCCCCCCAGCAACCCTCAGTTGGTTTTGTGAGATTAAGAGTCACTTATGGTTTGTGTCCCTCCCAATCCCATCTTGTTTCATTTATCCTTCTCCTACCCCCTTAACCCCCCCATGTTTCATCTCCACTTCCTCATATCAGGGAGATCATATGATAGTTGTCTTTCTCCGATTGACTTATTTTGCTAAGCATGATACCCTCTTGTTCTATCCACGTCATCACAAATGGCAAGATTTCATTTCTTTTGATGGCTGCATAGTATCCATTGTGTACATATACCACCTCTTCTTTATCCATTCATCTGTTGATGGACATCTAGGTTTTTTCCATAGTAGAAAAAACTATTGTAGACATTGCTATTGTAGACATTGCTGCTATAAACATTCCAGTGCACATGCCCCTTCGGATCACTATGTTTGTATCTTTAGGTTAAATACCCAGTAGTGCAATTGCTGGGTCATAGGGTAGCTCTATTTTCAACATTTTGAGGAATCTCCATGCTGTTTTCCAGAGTGGTTGCACCAGCTTGCATTCCCACCAACAGTGTAGGAGGGTTCCCCTTTCTCCGCATCCTCTGCCAGCATCTGTCATTTTCTGACTTGTTAATTTTAGCCATTCTGACTGGTGTGAAGTAGTATCTCATTGTGGTTTTGATTTGTATTTCCCTGATGCCGAGTGATGTGGAGCACTTTTTCATGTGTCTGTTGGCCATCTGGATGTCTTCCTTGCAGAAATGTCTGTTCATGTCCTCTGCCCATTTCTTGATTGGATTATTTGTTCTTTGGGTGTTGAGTTTGCTAAGTTCTTTATAAATTTTGGACTCTAGCCCTTTATCTGATATGTTGTTTGCAAATATCTTCTCCCATTCTGTCAGTTGTCTTTTGGTTTTGTTAATTGTTTCCTTTGCTGTGCAGAAGCTTTTGATCTTGATAAAATACCAATAGTTCATTTTTGCCCTTGCTTCCCTTGCCTTTGGCGATATTCCTAGGAAGATGTTGCTGTGGCTGAGGTCAAAGAGGTTGCTGCCTGTGTTCTCCTCAAGGATTTTGATGGATTCCTTTCTCACATTGAGGGCATTCATCCATTTTGAGTCTATTTTTGTGTGTGGTGTAAGGAAATGGTCCAATTTCATTTTTCTGCATGTGGCTGTCCAATTTTCCCAGTACCATTTATTGAAGAGGCTATCTTTTTTCCATTGGACATTCTTTCCTGCTTTGTCGAAGATTATTTGACCATAGAGTTGAGGGTCCATATCTGGGCTCTCTACTGTTCCACAGGTCTATGTGTCTGTTTTTATGCCAGTACCATGCTGTGTTGGTGATCACAGCTTTGTAGTAAAGCTTGAAATCAGGTAACGTGATGCCACCCGTTTTATTTTTGTTTTTCAACATTTCCTTAGGGATTCGGGGTCTCTTCTGATTCCATACAAATTTTTGGATTATTAGCTCCAGCTCTTTGAAGAATACCGGTGGAATTTTTATCGGAATAGCATTAAAAGTATAGATTGCTCTAGGCAGTATAGACATTTTAACAATGTTTATTCTTCCAATCCAAGAGCATGGAATGGTCTTCCATCTTTTTGTGTCTTCTTCAATTTCTTTCATGAGTATTCTGTAGTTCCTTGAGTACAGATCCTTTTCCTCTTTGGTTAGGTTTATTCCCAGGTTTCTTATGGTTCTTAGTGCTATAGTAAATGGAATCGATTCTCTAATTTCCCTTTCTGTATTTTCATTGTTAGTGTATAAGAAAGCCACTGATTTCTGTACATTGACTTTGTATCCTGCCACGTTGCTGAATTGCTGTATGAGTTCTAGTAGTTTGGGGGTGGAGTCTTTTGGGTTTTCCATATAAAGAATCATCTCATCTACAAAGAGAGAGAGAGTTTGACTTCTTCATTACCAATTTGGATACCTTTTATTTCCCTTTGTTGTCTGATTGCTGTTGCTAGGACTTCTAAAACTATGTTGAACAAGAGTGGTGAGAGTGGGCATCTTTGTCGTGTTCCTGATCTCAAGGAAAGGATGCAAGCTTTTTCCCATTGAGGATGATATTTGCTGTGGGTCTTTCATAGATAGATTTGATGAAGTTCAGGAATGTTCCCTCTATCCCTATACTTTGAAGCGTTTTAATCAGGAAAGGATGCTGGATTTTGTCAAATGCTTTTTCTGCATCAATTGAGAGGACCATGTGGTTCTTCTCTCTTCTCTTATTAATTTGTCCCCCTCACTTTAAATCTGGAGGTGTCTTCCGGTCTAAAATGAGTGTCTTGTAGGCAATGTATAGATGGGTTTTGTTTTTTTATCCATTCTGATACCCTGTGTCTTTTGATTGGGGCATTTAGCTCATTAACATTCAGAATAAATATTGAGAGGTATGAATTTAGTGCCATTGTATTGCCTGTAAGGTGACTGTTACTGTATATTGTCTCTGTTGCTTTCTGATCTACTACTTTTAGGCTCTCTCTTTGCTTAGAGGACCCCTTTCAATATTTCCTGTAGAGCTGTTTTGGTGTTTGCAGATTCGTTCAGTTTTTGTTTGTCCTGGAAGCTTTTTATCTCTCCTTCTATTTTCAATGATAGCCTAGCTGGATATAGTACTCTTGGCTGCATGTTTTTCTCATTTAGTGCTCTGAATATATCATGCCAGCTCTTTCTGGCCTGCCAGGTCTCTGTGGATAAGTCTGCTGCCAATATAATATTTTTACCATTGTATGTTACAGCTTCTTTTCCCAGGCTGCTTTCAGGATTTTCTTTTTGTCTCTAAGACTTGTAAATTTTACTATTAGGTGACGGGGTGTGGATCTATTCTTGTTGATTTTGAGGGGGGTTCTCTGCACCTCCTGGATTTTGATGCTTGTTCCCTTTGCCATATTAGGGAAATTCTCTCCAATAATTTTCTCCAATATACCTTCTGCTCCCCCCTCTCTTTCTTCTTCTTCTGGAATCCCAATTATGCTAATGTTGTTTCATCTTATGGTGTCACTTATCTCTCAAATTCTCCCCTCGTGGTCCAATAGCGGTTTGTCCCTCTTTTGCTCAGCTTCTTTATTCTCTGTCATTTGGTCTTCTATATCACTAATTCTTTCTCCTGCCTCGTTTATCCTAGCGGTGAGAGCCTCCATTTTTTATTGCACCTCATTAATAGCTTTTTTTATTTCAACTTGGTGAGATTTTAGTTCTTTTATTTCTCCAGAAATGGCTTTTTATATCTCCCAAGAGGGTTTCTCTAATATCTTCCATGCCTTTTTCGAGCCCAGCTAGAACCTTGAGAATCATCATTGTGAATTCTAGATCTGACATATTGTCAATGTCTCTATTTATTAGGTCCCTAGCCTTTGGTATTGCCTCTTGTTCTTTTTTTTTATGGTTAATTTTTCCACCTTGTCATTTTGTCCAGATAAGAGTATATGAAGGAGCAAGTAAAATACTGAAAGGGTAGTAAAGACCCCAGGAAAATATGCTTTAACCAAATCAGAAGAGACCCAAAGGGGGGGAGCAAGGGGATAAAAAGAGGTTCATAAAAAAAACCCAATTAAAAAAAGAAAACAAATAAAGAAAGATATAACTAGACAAACTAGTTAAAAAACATTAAAAAAGAAAAGGGTAAAAGTTAAAAAAAATTAGCAGAAGAAGAAAAAAAATTGAAAAAAAAAATTAACTGCAAGACTAAAGAATCATGGGAAGAAAGCCATGAGTTCCATGCTTTGCTTTCTCTTCCTCTGGAATTCTGCTGCTCTCCTTGGTATTGAACCTGCACTCCTTGGTAGGTGAACTTGGTCCTGGCTGGATTTCTTGTTGATCTTCTGGGGGGAGGGGCCTGTTGTAGTGCTTCTCAAGTGTCTTTGCCCCAGGTGGAATTGCACTGCCCTTACCAGGGGCCAGGCTGAGTAATCCACTCCGGTTCGCTTTCGGGAGCTTTTGTTCCCTGAACGCTTTCCATAGAGTTCCAGAGGATGGGAATGAAAATGGCAGCCTCCCAGTCTCCGGCCCAGAGGAGCCGAAAGCCCGGGGCCCCACTCCTCAGTGCACCCTCAGAGAATAGCGCCCAATCACTCCCGTCTCCCTGGCCTCCTGCTGCTCTCCGAGCTCCCCCAGCCTGCGACTGGTTCAAGGTAACCCCGAGCTGAGAGCTCACTACTCTGCTCTGTCTCTGTAGGCAGCTTCCCCGTTCTAATACCTGCAAACACTGTGACACTCAGACACCCCCAATCCTTCTGTGACCCTGCGGGACCTGAGGCCACACTGAACCCGCATGGGCTTCACCCGGGTTTATCCTCTGGAGTGATGTTCCTCAGTGGAACAGACTTTTAAAGGTCCTGATTTAGTGCTCCATTGCTCCACCACTTGCCGGGAGCCGGCCCCTCCCCCTGGGGTCTATCTTCCTGTCCCTTTGGATTCACTTCTCCGCCAGTCCTACGTTTCAGAAAGTGGTTGATTTTCTGTTTCTAGAATTGCTGTTCTTCTCTTTGATCTCCCGTTGGATTTGTAGGTGTTTGCAATCTTTAGATAAGCTATCTAGCTGATCTCCTGCTACCTGATGTAGTCTCAGCCTGCTACTTCTCTGCCATCTTGACTCCTCCCCCCAAGGTCTTTTACTTTTAATGGGTGATGTTATTTCACTTATATTTACTGGCACAACAAGTAGTTCTGATGTTTTATTCCATGTTACACTTTTGATGGTTTAATGTTATTTGTTTTTTTAATTTATTTTTGCTATATATCTATGTTTCTTGTGTGTGCATGTGCATTTTAGTCTTTTTAGTTTTTTAGTCCTGAATTTGGAAAGCATCTTCTCTGCTTGTAGATTTTCTGGCAGTTAGCTTGGCTATACATATTTTGGAAGACTATATTTTTAGAATTATCTTAGAATTCTGTCTTTGAATTCATAATCTGTATGTCCTTTATGACACAATATTTTAATGTGTTTTTGCTTTTTTTCTTTTTCTCTTCCATAATGTTTTATGCATCTCTCATGTGCTTTTTTTCTGTTTATCTGTGTTGCTATTTTCCCCAGGCCAACTATGCATTAAAGGATGATATTAGAAAGGGCAACAGTGGACTGAATTGGATATTCAGATAGCTCAAATTCAGATCCCTTGTCTTGAAATGTGTCCCAACAAAAGGCCATCCTAGTTTTGATTATTTTTCAGTAGGCATATGCTTTCCCTATCTCATAGAAAGGTACACGACCAGCTTTTGAGTAGTGATTTGGAGTTTATTTTATTTTTGTGTACCAAATAATCAACCAGAAGATTGCCTGCTACCCTTATTCCATCCATGTTTCCCCTTCCATCCACCCAGGCTGGTTGTCCTTTTTTTCCCCCTGAAAAGATGATATGAAGGCACTGTACTTAGTTTCACCTTTTCTGTCATTCTGTTCTGCCCAACAGAATTAGTGATGGCTCAACATCATACAAAGCCACTGAGCCCTTGCTGTCTAAAGAGGAGGTCACTGACTTGACCTTTCAGAAAGTGCAACTTACCTTTGGATAATTCTGCTTGCTTCCTGCAACATGGAGACACACACCTCCTGCTGCTTTCCTCGTTTCACCTAGATATAAATTTCACAACACTTTGGCAGCCCTCCAAGTTTTCATTTCTGCTTCTTTGTTCTGCATTTTGGTTTAAAGTTGGTTTCAAAGAGCAGGGCAGATTGTCTTTTCTCTGCCATCTTTAATTACTTCCTGTATTCTTTATAAATTTTAAAATTAAAACCAGAGGAAGAACAATTAAATTTCCATGTTGCAACCAATAGAAGCATAAGTTCCTTGTGTGGCCAGACTCCCTTTGCATCTTTAGGAAATTCTGTGCACTTTTAGGAGGACATCACTGCCCTCTCCATAATCTGAAATAGACAGTCCTACGTGGGTGCATGGAATTTTACTCAAAAATCTGGGTGTCCACGCCAAAAATTCAGAAGGTTACACATTGTTCTTTCTAATCTTTTCTAAAAGATTTTATTATATTTTTCTTGCAGACTTATGAATAAATAACATGTTCCTGCTCACAGTTTGTATTAGAACATTTGCTATGCATTTTGTTTTCAATCATAATCCTTAGAGCCTTGAAACAAACAAATCACTTATACTGTATAGAATGATATTGTCTTGGTATTACTGCCCTAGGAAATAGTGTTCATTTTTGTGGCTTCATTTTGATGTACAGCAGAATTTAGTAATGCCACAATCCCCTACATAGTTCCAGTAATACTAAATGAAGCAGTGTGAAACTTCTAGCTTTATCTGAGCTCCCATGTCTGAAATCTGTCATTTGGTGGTGTTTAGTTTGCCTGGCATATTTGTTTACCCACTGCCTATCGACTAGCTTCCAAATCCTCCTGATGAGGTGATTTCATAACAGCTGAAAATGATATTGCATTCCTCACCTGTAGCAGGTGGTCCCCAAAGTGGCCGTTCATCTTCTCTTGTGGTCTCTACTGTGAACTGTAAATCATGTCAGGAAATGACAGCCCGTTAGGCAGTGTGATCTATCATTACTACAAGTCACCAGTCACAACACGCATACACTTGATCTATCCTATGTGCAAGTGATGGATTTGGTCAGAAGATTGCCATTTCACATTTTGGAAAACATGAACTGATGTGAGTCCATAAATGAAATATTTTAACCTGGGATCTCATGTAGATGTCATTATGTCATCTCTCCTGGAATTCAGCTGCCAGAAATAAAGTTGAAGAAGTAGATCATGTCAGATTGGATGAGAGTGCCCCATAAGCATGGATTCTGTATCACTAGCAGCTGTACATATGTTAATTCACTATTTCACAAACATTTTGAGTATTTATTTATTGCCAAGCTCTGTGCTAGTTTCTAATGGTACCAAAAGTAATAATAATGATAAAGTCAGAATCTAAGGAGGGAGATAGACTCATAAATAGACAACTGTACAGATGTATATTGTTTGGTATCTGGAGATATTTGGGGAGCATTTGGGACAGCACATTTGGGTTTGGAGGGATAAACATGGAGACCAAGGTAAGTTTCTTTGGAAATGTGACATGAGCTAAAGCTTAAAGGATGAGTAAGAAGCATGTTTTGTAAAGGAGTTGCAGGGGAGGGCATAGTGGAGAATGGTGTTTTATGTATAGGAGAATGAGCAAAGTCATAGACTCAAGAAATAGTCTAGAATGTCTAAGGGACCTCCAGCAATACTACAAGAGTTTACTTTGTTATTATAAATAATACTGCTATAAATATTCACATCCAAGTCTTTGCACAGACATATGCTTTCATTTCTCTTGGGTAGATACTTGGGGGTAGAATTATTGGGTCATATAGTAAATGTATGTTTGACTTTTTAAGAAACTGCCAACCATTTTTTTTTCCAAAATAGCTACACTATTTTACATTCCTACCAGCAATATATGAGAGCTCCAGTTTTTTCCATATAAGTTTAAATTAGATGTATGCTATGACTGGATTTATGCTTTAAATAAATGAATCTGGTAGCTATTAGAAATGAGACTAGAAAGAAAGTCACCATTTAAGAAGCTGCAATAATCTGGGAGAGAGCCACAAAGACCTTGAACTAGACTAGTGGTGGTGACTAGAATGGAGAAGACACGTCATAGAGGAAGAATAACACTACTGAATAAGAAAGGGTCATTTGATTCCTTCAGGTGTGCAGCTTGAGGAATATGACTCATGAAGGTGTGAGGACAGAGGGGGCATCTGTTCAGCTAGCCAGAGGAGCTAAGGAAAGCTGACTTTAGGTCGTAAGCTTATTGTCTTCACATCTGAAACATCCAGTATTAACAAATAGAGCCCTAAACTTTCCAACAACATCTATGCCATCACAGTGTCATCTTTTATTGGTTTACCAGCTGTACGCTGAGCATAGCATTGTACCTGTTGGAGCACTTCTGCTTTAGAGATTATGTTCATTTGATTCTAAAAATAATTGCAGGAAATTTATTGTGTTATGTTAAGTGCATAATTAAAAACAATTTATAAATTCTACATGTTAAAATTTTTATTATTTGTATTGTTAGCACATGAAATATTATTTTGTGTGGCCCACATCACATATATCACAGTATACTACACTAGTTAGGATACAGCAAATTAATATCCCAGTGAAAAAGTGTTTGGTAGTATTCATAAGCTTACCACAGTCTTTCCCAGTGTTTACCTCCAAGCAACCTCATGGGATTACTGTAATATGAGTTTAAGCGAAAGATGAGATGATAAGGACCCTATGATGTTTGGGTTCAAATATCTTTTGTATACACTCAAAACAAGCAGTTAGTCAAAAATATCTGTCACTTCAATGAGACCAGATTAAACTCTTAACTTAATAATTATACAACCAGGGGCAACTCAGTGGCTCAGTGGGTTAAGCCTCTGCCTTCAGCTTGGGTCATGATCTCAGGGTCCTGAGATCGAGCCCCGCATCGGGCTCTCTGCTCAGCGGGGAGCCTGCTTCCTCCTCTCTCTCTGCCTGGTTCTCTGGCTACTTGTGATCTGTCAAATAAATAAATAAAATCTTTAAAAATAATAATTATACAATCACATGATATACACAGCATGTAAATAAGAACATCTTACAACAACAAATATGTATCTTGGGAAAGGTTAAGTAATATTTAGTTAGATTATAATATATTTGGCTTTGTCATTTATTTCATTAAATTCTTTCTCTATTAAGCTAATTAAATTACTGCCCAGCTTAGAATATGGTTTTAATAGTTTATTCAACAGAATTTAATTCTCTCCAAAAGTCAAAAACACCTATATGGCGCATATCTAAAAAGCATTTTGTAGGTTGAAGCTGAGACTTTTACAATGTATGAACCTCTCTGAGAGCAGAATCACACTGTTAAATGAATAGCAAATAGATCAGAACCACAGGATTTGCTTATGTTGGATCTTGCAACTGATAGAATTTTAATTGCTTGAAATTTTCTTTGAATAAAGCCAATGATTAGAGCAGAAAACTGAAGGTCAAACCATATTTTCGTCTCTCCTAAGCAGAATGTTTGCAACACAAAATCAGTAAAGAGCACACTTGCTCATTTCCTTTCATTTTAAAACAGTGTTTACTGGGCGCCTGGGTGGCTCAGTGGGTTAAGCCGCTGCCTTCGGCTCGGCGGAGAGCCTGCTTCCCTCTCTCTCTCTCTTCCTGCCTCTCCATCTACTTGTGATTTCTCTCTGTCAAATAAATAAATAAAATCTTAAAAAAAAAACAGTGTTTACTCATTCCAAACACTTATATTATAAATATTACAGTGGAGACCTAGATACAGTTATTGCTAATAAGAAAAATGAAAAATTCAGTCAGCTGTCCAGTAATTTGCCAGTGTCTAACCTATTTATTACTGGCACAACCTCAGTGACATTATCTCAGGTATTTTATCTCATTAATAATTGCAGTCATCCAAACATTTAGCATGGGAAAATTAAAGGAAACCCAAAATATCTACAAGAGATTAAAATAATGTCATAAAAATAATGGTCACAAAAATAATGAACAAGGTGTTAATAGCCATACTACCTAAAGAGCCCACAAAAGTCAACATGAGGGGCACCTGGGTGGCTCAGTGAGTTAAAGCCTCTGCCTTCGGCTCGGGTCATGATCCAGAGGTCCTGGGATCAAGCCCCATATCAGCCTCTCTGCTCAGCGGGGAGCCTACTTTCCCATCTCTCTCTGCCTACTTGTGATCTCTGTCAAATTTAAAAAAAAAAAAATTTTAAATTCAACATGAACAACATAAATTACATGAACAAAAGATATGTTACAGAATATATGCAAATAGTTAATAAATATATGAAAAAGTTCATCACACAAAAAAGATGCAAATTAAAGTCTGAATATGATTAAAATGTTGCTCTCCAAATTAGCAAACTTTTTTTTTTAATCATTTTTCCCATTGAACAAGAGTACGAAATAACATTCTCATATCCTTCTATTGGACCATTTTTCAGAAGAACCATTTTAAAATACATAAGAATAAAGCTAAAAAACTTTCATTCTTTAACCCAGTAATTCTACATATAAAAAATAATCTCCAATTAGAAATGTAAACAAAGATTTATGTGATTTTATTATCTGATTATAAAAATATAATCTGAATATGACCTGCATGTACAGCAGTAGAGGAATAGTGTAATTAATTAACATGTACCCATAAAATGTTCTGTTCAATAGCTTTTTTAAAAGTCGTTAATAATATGGAAATTTTTAAAAATTCAAGTGAAAAGTGAAGGTATCTAAAAATAGATACTTTTACTGCATCTTTGTCAGTGGCTATCTAAATACATTCAGCTATCAAGGTATCTGTAACCCTAAATTTACAAAATTAAAGATCGGAAGAAAATATCTCAAAACATCGGTTATTACGTACATCAGAGTTTTGGGGGTTTTTACTTTTATTCAAATTCAAGTTAATTATTTTCATGTATTATTAGTTTCAGAGGTAGAATTTAGTGATTCATCAATTATGTATGACACGCAGTGCTCATTACACCAGGTGTCCTCCTTAATGTCCATCACCCAATTACCCTATACCCTTACTCCCCTGACCTTCACCATCTAAGTTGCTGATAAGCATCTCTTATGGTTTGCCTCCTCTCTGTTTTTATTCTATTTTATTTTTCCTTCCCTTCCCCTATGTTCATATGTTTTGTTTCTTAAATACTACATATGAGTGAAATCCTAGGATATTTGTCTTTCTCTGACTAACTTATTCCACTTAGCGTAATGCACTCTAGTTCCAGCTACTGAAGCCATTTCAAAAGGCATTCATTTTAATGGCTAATATTCACACAATACACCTTTTTATCCATTCATCATCAGTTGATGGACATCTGGGCTCTTTCCATATTTTGGCTGTTGTGGACATTGCTGCTGTAAACATTGGGGTGCATGTGTCCTTTGAATCACTATTTTTATATCCTTTGGCTAAATACCTAGGAGTGCAATTGCTGGGTAGTTCTATTTTTAACTTTTTAAGGAACCTTTATACTGTTTTCCAGAGTGGCTGCACGGGTTTGCATTCCCATGAACAGTGTAAAAGGGTTCCCTTTCTCCACATCCTTGCCAACATCTGATGTTTCCTATAGTTGTCAATTTCAGCCCTTCTGATCAGTGTGAGTTGTAGTTGTGTCTCATTGTGGTTTTGATTTGTTTATATCGTAGTTTTTGACAATGAAAATTTATGTTTCTTTTATCTTTTAAGAATTTTTTCACACAAAATATGATTAGTTCAAAATGATGTTGAGAGTAGGGGATATTTTGGAGGATTATAAAGTCAGAAAGTAAATGACAGTAATTAATTTTTAGTTTAACCAAAACAATACGTTCAAATTAATTTATGCTAATTAGTTTGGTTTACTTAAAAAACATGAACATTTAGGTATTTTATTATTTTTTAAATTTAAATTAAATTACCCAACATACAGAATATCTTTAGTTTCATATGCAGAATTCAGTAATTCATTATCATTATTATTTAATCAAAAGTTTAGTCAGAAGAACCAGTAGCCTATTAACACAACCAAGGGTTAACTTGGTTAACACAACCAAGTTTACATAATTCTGAAGAACTCCCAGTGTTAAAATCACAAAAAATTCTATGTAGTTGCTGCTGAAAGTACTCATATGACATATTCAAAAATCATTTACTTCATACCAGTGTTTATGGTAGGATTCACTAGACTTATAATCTGCTTTATTTTTGCATTTTCTTATATATTAGATAAAGTACAAATGACACTTTTAGTTTTGTAGTATATCATCAACAGGTTAGGTTTTAAGCTGTCTGAAATACAAATAATCTGTCTAGAAAGCTTCCAAAGACTAGGTGTCTAAAATTCAAATAACCTGCTGGATTGAGTTGTTTCTGTATAGCACATGAACATTTAAAGAAATTTTTAAAAAGTAAGTGAACTTTGTACCAAGTTTTTTCATATTCAAGAAAGGCAGTATAAAGTAGTGGTTAATAGAAGTAGGTTAAGAAGTCGACTACCTGGGACTGAATTCTGCTCTGATATTTGTGAATTGTATAATTTAGGGCAAGTTATTTAAAATCTCTATTTTTCAGTTTCCTCATCAGCAAACTGGTGAGGAACTGGGGATAATAACTGCAGATACTTTGAAGAAGAATTACTTTGAAAATTCAATGAGTTGATAAAATATAAAGCCCATAAAAGACTACCTGGGTGTGGTAAGAGCTTACTTAATGCTCACAATTAATGCTTGACTAATTAATTATTGAGCTCTCGTTTCTTTCACAGCCAATCTTCTTGAGTGAATAGTCTATACTGATCTATTTCTTTATCATTCAAAGAACATTTGTTGAGCATTTAATAATATTTGTAATTTGTGATTTTGAAAACAGATATCGGACTAAGCCCTGGAAAAATAAAGGGAAATGCAACTTACTCCGACCTGAAGTAATACATAGTTTTATAATGGAGAGAAGAACCATATAGAAAAAAGCTATAGAAGGACAGGAATGCGCTAGCTGCAGTGGGAGCTTGGTATCAGGAGGGTTGGGCTTTAGGAAAATATTTCTTATGCTGGGATTTGAAGTATGTGTTGGATTGCCTTAGAAATAAAGTGGAAAAGAGATATAGAGAGGAAATGTGGTATGCAACAACACAGATGGAAAAAGAGATTGTGATGTATTTGAGTAAATGGCTGTAAATTTGAGTAATAGTATACCCTGAAGGGCAAGGATTGCAAAACCTCTCTGCCTTGACAGAATAATTAAGCCCCTTGACCAACTGACCTGGCTTCTCCATGAGAGGCTTTTCCTTATCTATTCCTCTCTATTGCCACATAAAAAGGGAAAATGGAGAGTATTTTCCCTTTGGAGTCTTTTCTGTTTTTGCAGATCAATTTCTGATTGGGATTTGGAAGCAGAAAATGGTATAAGCATTGAAGAAACATAAGCCTCAGTTTGCCAGATTTGAGAATTTCTTGGCTATGTAATCTCCCTATGATTTTAGACAACTTCTGGGTTATTTGTATTTTTGTTACTTCTGGGTTAGTAACCAACTCAGAAGTTTGATAACTCAAAACCTGTGAATTTGAGTGCTATTTTAAATCTTTCTCAGGCAAGAAAAATACCAATAGTAAGTAATAGGCAACAACTGTAAAACAGTCTTGCTCTAATATCCTCAATTGCCACTAGGCCATACACCAGTGAATTCATTTTCTTTTGTTCTTTCTTTCTTTCTTTTTATGTTTGTGGTCAAATGAGGTGGTCAGTTCCTCCCTTCTTGTTATCTTCTTTAGTTCCTCTTTGTTCCCAAATTTATCTGCCACCAACTGTCTTCGTCCCTACTTAGATTCACATTTATTTTAGTGAGGGAAGAGAATCTGGCTCTTCCAACAAGTACTTTCAAACTTTCCCTTCAACATAGAAAACTTTCAACCACCTTAAACTTCTAGCTGAAGTCATAAATGACCTTTGTAAGGCAGACTAACATAGTTGTACTTTTCTGCTCCCACATGACCCAGCTCAGTCTAAAATACTTCCTTTTCTTGTAGAATCATGTTAAAGACTACCCTGAGAAGCCTGTACATTCCAACATCCTGATACTTTTGGTATTGAATATTGTAAAGCTTCAACTTCATTAGCATATAGTCTAATCACAAAGTGCAACAGATAGTAAGTTAAGTAGATACTTTGTTGCTATTTTTAGGAGTTTGCCAATGTCTCTGGTACAATGTCCTGTACCACTCAACCAGCAATTTGGTTAAATGGTTAAATGGTTAAATGTAACACTCCACTTCCAGGTACCTATTTTTGGAGTTCTTTGATTGCAAGCAACAGAAACCAGTCATAGATAACTTAAACCAAAACAAATAAACAAACAACAACAACAAAAACACGGATACTGTAAGGTTAGAGTTAACTCACAGCATCTAGGTAAGACAGAATAACCAGGGCTTAAGAAATACAGGACTCAGGGTTGAGTCACAGACTTGTAACCATCCCTCCGAACAATGTACTGCTTAAAATGTAACCTATGAGAAATTATATTAGTTACCAAGCATACTTAGATATCGCCTTAAGAAAAACATGTACTGGCAAGCAGCCTTTGGAGGAGAGGTCGATCTATGTCCTTGAAGCCAAGCAGCTGGGATGGCTGGGCTCGCTCAGGATGCAACGCTGCCTGCTTCAGTTTTCCCTTATCTCCCCTTCCCTGGAGAGCATCAGCAGTTAGTCAGACAATCCTTTCATTTGAGGTTGCTACCTATAGGTTCTGTACTTCCTAACTAGACATATTTTGCCATTCTTCTTATGTATCTACAAGACTTATGGTCAATGTGTAATCTACTTGGGCTTCTTTGTTGTTTGTTACTCACTTTCTAATAAATATGAGACTAAGGAGTTGTTCAGGGCAACAGTCTTTTCTTCTGTTGCCCCCTGCTCCCATTTTCTTGTAGCTGACTTGTTTGTGCCTCATTCTTCTTGTGTGTGCTGTCAAAAGGTGGCAGAGCTTAGGATTTCATGGATAGTCCCTTTTGAACTCTGGTATTGGACTAATTCACCTTTCACTACCATGCCTCCTTATGCCAATTAAGTCAAGATCAAAATGTCTTGGAGAAATAGATTTAAGCTACAAGACTACCCTTGAATTGGGGCACCTGGGTGGCTCAGTCGTTAAGTGTCTGCCTTCGGCTCAGGTCATGATCTCAGGGTCCTGGGATCGAGCCCCCCATCAGGTTCCCTGCTCAGCAGGAAGCCTGCTTCTCCCTCTCCCACTCCAACTGCCTGTGCTCCCTCTCTCACCATGTTTCTGTCAAATAAAATCTTAAAAAAAAAAAAAAAAAAGACTACCCCTGAATTAATCACCAATATCTGCAATATCTGGAACAAATGGGTTATAATTGGCATCAAAGGATCAGTTGGGGTGCTGAAGTGTGTGTGTGTGTGTGTGTGTGTGTGTGAGAGAGAGAGAGAGACAGAGAGAGAGAAAGAAAGAGAGGAGACAGGAAGTGCAGGGGATGGTCTCATAGCTAAGTAACTCTGTTACCAGATGAAGGGGACAGGCACTGTCAAACTTAAATATAAAATGTCCACTATGAGCAAAATGAGTTTCCTGTTGGGCATAGCAAAGATGGCACTGGCCTGCCTTCTCTTCCGGCTAGAAAAGGCGCCACCGTGGCAGTATTGGCGCCAACGTGGCGGTTTCGGTTCCGCATATCTCTGATATTTCCTCCTCTCGCCCAACACACCCTACCCAGTTACTGACTACGTAACCAAACCCCATAGGCTCTCTCCCCGCTGACCTCATTTCCCATCCCCTACCCAATATAAGCTGCAACCCCGCTCAATAAAGTGAGATCCTGCTTCGACAGATCCCCCGAGTCTGGTGTGGTTCGTTAATGCGCCTGGACTCGCGACACTCACCATCCCGCTCAGCCCCAAGGGGAGCTACCAGCTGGCCCGGATGCTCTCCTCGTGCCTGTCGGCCCGCAAAACCTACCGGAGTCCGACAGTTTCCTCTGGAATATCAGAGGAATTGCAATTTGGGATATACAAACTACAACAAACCACAGATAATTCTGGAGAATAAAAGAGAGGAACATTGTTTTATAGAGGAAAGAAGAAAGCTGGAAGGAGCCCTTTGGAATGAAAGTTCTTTGAATGACAGTGAGAGTTTGGGGTTGTGGAGACCTGTGATTGGCTGAGTTGCATTGGTTCTCATTGGCTGGTTTGTTGCTGGGGTAGGAGAAAATTTTCCTTCCTCTGGCTGGTGCATGTAGTTAGCTTTGATGAGTGGTATGTTTATGAGAGTTTTCCCAAAAGGACTTCCCAACTTCATTTTGAATGAGGTTTTTCTTTTATGTTTTCACAGGCATATAAACAAAACTGAAGATAGCTATTCAAAATTTGGTTTCTTCCTGTCTCTTTGATTATCTTTTTTTCCCTTTTTTCCTTAGGAGTCTCTTCTTCTATATGACACATTTGTTGTTGTTTTTGTTGTTATTCATGAGAGTTCTTTTTTTTGGTTATCATCTCTTTTTGTATACAGTGAGAAAAGAAAGCAAAAGTTACCACCCCTATAGTTTGAACTCCCATCTTACTTTAATGATTGCCCATTTTTTATCTTAGTATTGAACACCTCATTCTTGATACCCTAATCCACATTTCAGATTTCTATAGACATGGCCACTTAAATTTCCTATAAGCACCTTAAACTCACTGTGTCTAAAATACAACTCCTTAACCCTCCTAGAAAACCGGTTTCTTCCTCCATATTTCTTGTATCAATGAAAGTAATCAAAATTAGTCTTGTCTACATCAGAAGCCCAAGGATGTTACACTCTTTATGCTCAGTTACCACTCCCAGAACAGATCAGCCACTATGTACTGTTATTTCTGTCAAATAAAAGCTCTTGAATATATTCTAGTTTGACTAGTATGGTGTGCACCCTAGTTCACCCCCCAAACAGTCATCATTTACCTGTTATCCATCATGATTATTAATCATGCTGTTTCCCTCTAAAAATTATTCCAATTTGGATGATAGAGTTAATGAGTTATATGGACACCCTAGAGATTAGCTCATTCCATTCCTCAGTATCTTAATGTAGTTTCTTATGATTTTCACCCTGTTCGCAATCTGGCTCTTACCTATCTCTTCACCTTCATTTTCTTCCATATGCCACATGGACGGTGCAATCTGGCTTCCCAAGCTATTTGCAGTTCCTTGAGTGCGTTCTTTGAGATTCAGATCAAGTGCTTCTTTCTCTGTGGAACTTTTCTCTAACCCACTGGTAATCCACTACCATCAGATTTCAGGTATCAGTTTTTAGGCCTCTCTGGAAGTACTGCCTACAACATCTCTAGCACTTATGACTGTACATTGTAGCTATTCAGTTACTTGATCACTAATTGCCATTTCTATGTGTTGGTTACTCCGCAGGCAAAGACTACACTGCATCCCTGTTTTGTATATTAAGTGTCTACCATAGAATCACACACAAAGAATGATAGCATATAGGTACTTGTTTTCTACAGCCTCTCCTACAGTACTGATACACCTTGACAGAGTATCAGAACAATATAGCTTGCCACATATACATTAAAAATATATTTCTCTTGAATGTTTTTATTTCCTTCTAGTTTCATTTGCCTCTTATTCTGCAATAAAATTGAATAAAAGGGAATCATTTTTTGATTGATTTGTCTTCCAAATTTATATATGGCAATTAAGTTTATTGTCCTGCTCCTGCTCTGTACTTATATACAGTCAGACATATTTCTGGATTAAGATGTCTTTAAAACCAAACAATTCATAAGTGTCTTTGAATATCTCATATTTGCCCAGTAACTGTGGCCTTAATAACAAATCATGGTTTGATAGCCAAATTTGAATCCATTAAAATAATTTAAACTTCATCTTAGACACCCCAAATTGACTATAAGATGTACATGTCATTAAAATATCTTATTAGGAGAGAAGAGGAACATGAGAAAAATTCAAACATGGAAGAAAAAAAACCTTTTTTTATTAAGATCCTATGTGATGAGTCCCACAAAAATACCTTTTTACAATTCTTTTCTGCAAAAATCAGAAAATCGAATACAAAATTCCTTAAGCAATAAGTAAAGTCATTATTTCACATAATTATAAATCTGGAGGTAAAGTGGTTTGAGAGTTGAATAATTAAGTGGCATATTGACATTATCAATGACTTAACTTTTTTCTCTCTTTATGATCTGTCATCTTCAGTGAGTAGGTTTGTCTTTTATGAACCCAAGATGACTACAAAATGTAGAAGGGTATAAAATGGAGTCTTTCCCTTCTGTGTATCTCTTTAATGGACTCTATCCAGATGGCTCCCAGCAGATATCTCTTTCCAGCCTATTTGCCAGAACTGAATAATAGGACTTTAGCCTAAATTATCAAGGGATATGGGCTTGCCCTGGTCCTTTGACCAATCATGATTTATTATGGAGCTAAGGGGAATCCAGAAATACATGAATATAAAATACTTAAACAATTTTTTTTAATACAAGAAAAGGTAGAGAACGGTGCTTAGTATGCAAGCAACAGTGTCTGATATATTTTATATTCATTCTGTATTATAAAACTTTCTCTTAGTTTCCAGGTCTAGAACCACACCAGTCAAGATGCAGCTACTCAAAGGGCTGTGTCTGTAAGCATCAGAAATACATTGTTGGTGACAAATATGGGCATGGCATATTGAAAACTTGAAAAGTATAAGCAGTAAAATTTAAATTTGAATCCAGACTTCTTGTATTAATCATTCTCTCATCATTGCTTATGTTTCTCTCTAAGCCTCTGTTTCTTCTTCTATAGTATGGGGATAATGGGATGGAAATCCATTGTAATGACACATTAAATTCTACTACAGTATGATTATTTCGTGCCATTCCCTTATAACATTGTAAGCTCTTTATAGTGAGGAATGCATCATTTTTAGAATATTCTTGCTAGGTAGTATAGCAACAGAATTGGTGTCCAGCAAGTATAGCTAATGACTGAAAAATTATGTTACAAAAATATGTATTAAGGACTGTCTCATAGTATTTAGCGAGTAATGAACACCTAATAATTATTCAATTAGCAACGTTGATTTGACTCTTGACAAATCTGACTAATTGCTAATTTTGGGGGTTTGTGTGTGTGTGTGTGTGTGTGTGTGTGTGTTTTAGATTTTATTTGTTTATTTGAGAGGGAGAGGGGAAGAAGAGAGTGCACATGTTGGGGGGAGGGGCAGAGGGAGAAGCAGATTACCTGCTGAGCAGGGAGCCTGATACAGAGCTCCATCCCAGCATCCCAGATCATGACCTGAGCCAAAGGCAAAAGCTTAACAGACTGAGCCACTCAGGGGCTCACTAATTGTATTTAAATAATGCTAATCAGAACTATAGGCTATTGAAAATCATAGGATATATAGAAGTTAATGCACTTAGATCCCAGGACTGCCCCTTTCACAGTTGTTTTACCCCAAAAGTCACTTTTGCATGCTGATCTTCAGTCTCCTCACTTTTAAATTGGATACCATATTATCTACCTGATAGTGGTGTTGTGAAGAAGCAATGACTAAATGTCTCTTGTAGTTACTAAGCAACGCTATAGTCAGTTCAATAAAACTGTGCTGAAGTTTTGCATAATAAGGATAGATTGAGAATCACCAAAAGGATCGGTTTCTTCCTAATCAGTTAATAATTTACTAATTCATCTGTGATCTTATGTGACTTGATTTTATCTGTTCCAATAAATTTAACAAAAATTTGATTTATTTGACACCTACTGTAATTGCATTAGCTAACATTTGTTGAGTGGTTGCTTTGTGCCAAGTTCTTTTCTAAGTATCCATCATTAACTCATGAATATATATATATTTTTTACCATTCCATTCCCCAAGTAGTAAAACTGAGTTTTCAAGGGACAAAATTATTTCCCCCACAATTATGCAACTCATGAGAAGCAAAAGTATGGTTTATACCCAATTATTTTTAACTCCAAAGTTGGGTTGGTTATCCACTTTATTATAAGGTTATTCAGGTAAGATTTTCCTACCTGGGAATGTCAAAAATTGCATGAAAAGAATTCAGGTAATAAGCCATTTTTGGCTCTCTCACTGAGATATTAAGTTTAACTGGTAATTTCTCCTTGCTACAGTATAGAATATCATTTGATAAGGCATACATTTAAACTGGTCTGGTTTCACTGGTGAGAAATGATCTCTACTTAATACCTTATTATAACATCTTGTTCTTGTCATTTTAAAAAATGTCCATTAAGATTATCTTACTTATAAGACAAAAGTGGTATTTTAATATACAACTAAAAACTAATGAAATCATTAAAGGCATCACAGTAAAAACAAAACCCTTGGGAGATGATTCAGAGTTTTCCATTTCTAGTTCATAGAGTAATTCAATTCCCACTCAACAGAAAAAGTACAAAATGGTAGTCATCAGTACTAAAGATCTTGTAACTGTAGAAATTACACAATGTAAATGTTCTAATATTATAGATACAAATTACAGTGTGAAAATACTTCAGTAGAGTACACTAGTCAACTCGGTTGCCAATGAGTTTTCCTTAGAGTTCTTACCTTATTGAAACAATAAATTCCTTAAACAGGAAATCATGTTCAGTTGCTCTTATGAGCCACCACTGAGGATACTATTTTAAACATAATAGTTACTCAAGAAGTATTTGCTGAATGAACTAATGATTAAGAGAGATACAAGGAATGCAGACTTCTCCCTGTTTGAAGGACTCACAGTCTATTTGGATACAGCATGGATGTAAAAAGGTTTTTAAGAATTGAGGTATAGAAATGAATATTTAGATGACCTATAAAGTGAAATTTTGGACTAAAGCCATTGATGGAAGCCATCCTAGGAATCAAGGATCTGTATGGTAGGATGATACTTGGAAGGCCTGTTGCCCATTTACGGTATAGCTTCTTCCACTAGCTAAGAGACCAAGTAGGAACAGACTGTATAGAAACAAAGAAAATAGGAAGTAATGATGAGACAAAGTTCACCTGGCCAATGATCCCTGAACTAGGTAGGAATCACTTCAAAGTAATAGAAAGATGAGCATAGCAGAGAAACCACAGTCATAAGTAGCTTGCATAAAACCTTTAAAATGCACATCAAAAAATAAGCTATTTCAACACATTCTTTAAAATTCTAACCGTCTCTGGCTTCATGAAAACTGTGTCAGCCTCCTGCAAAGTTACAGTTCAATGTGCTTCAGATTGAATAAAACAATACCCAAGGTACAGAGGTGCAGAAAGGCTTAGTTATTGCTAGTTAAAGGAGTTGACAATCGTGGATAAAATGTGCTCTTAGTGCAAAGTAGGATTGTAATCAATGTCATTGTCATTTGAACCACATTGTTTGCAGTGTAACCAATTGTGAAACCAATGTAAATTCAAAAACTAAATTAGAAAAACAGATGCTTCTTTTGTTTGGAAATTTTAGTCCCATCTAGTCATATTGTATATCATTTTCTTTGACTTACACCACATAGAAAGAAAAATCACAGAGCATAATACAAAAATACAGAAACATATTTAACAAATTTGTGGATTTCATAAGTCATTTATAAACTTTGGATTTACAAACAATTTCAAAGTCTTTTGAAAATATTTATAAACACAAAAGTCTCATAATGCTACATATAATTATACCATGTCTTTTTCAAAAGCATATTGCAGAGTTTATGCAGAATATCAAGTTTCCTATTTGGGGTTTGTCTTGGAGACAGTGAACAATTTATTTTTCAATCTCTGTCTCCACTGATGCTCATGATTAAGCTAAATACATTGGTGCAATGAGAGGAAAGAGATTTATCTTGTGCATAATTTCTAAATTGACTTGTGACATTAGGAAACCAATCTATACAGAGTGGGATTTATTTCCTCAGTTCACCGAAGTCCAGACAATTTTTGTTTCCTCAACTATTTTTTAAGAGAATTGGGAAATTAACTTTTAATGTTTCTGAACTACCAGACTTTTTACAGTTTTAAAGCAAACATCTTTAACTTTGCATGAAATCATTAGCATCATGCATTCAAGTACGAGTTCAATCTTGGGCCTACATACAATGCTGACTTGTATAGAAGAAAAAGTTCCTAGAAATATTGGTATTTTTTAAAGTAGATCCTTTACCAATAAATTGTCAAGAGGAAATAGAATCTACACACACACACACAAACATACACCTAATAAGTGCTGAGGGGAAAAAACACACTTGTTTTTAAAATGTTAACTTACGACAGTCAAAAGTATAAACAATAAAATGTGCTTTGCTATATTTATAGCATATCATTATGAGTATAAACATAGGGATTTAAGCCTTGTTTTTAATCCAGTAGTCTGAGGTGCTTCTGTTTTGTTTATATCAACACTTGTCTTCCAGCAACTTAAAAAAAATTAAAAACTCATCTGGTTTGCAGTTCAAAAAGCTCTTGATAAAACATTAGACCTTCTTCTGAGTAAAGTATACATGAATCAGAACCATGAGGAATAAATTTCCTATTCCTCACAAACAGCATAAAAATGGCTGTACTTGGACTATGGGGAGAGTTAATAAGGCCTTGGAAACCTCAATCTACCATCCTGAAAGTATTTGTCTTAAAATAAGAATAAGTTTACGGGACAGGAGGGTGGGTGGTTCTCTGCAGTGCACTTGGGCTTTGAAACCTGTCTACAGTAGAGAAACATCTGTATGGCCTTCAACAAATGCTTTTGCTAAGTCTATTTTATTACCCATAAGAAAGGCAAAATAATGCATTTTTGAGAATACTTTGAAGATGTGATGGCATACAGCATGAGAATTACTGGCATAGAATAAATGCTCGAAAAATCTTCAACTTCTCTTTCATCTTCCTGTTCTTCACGTTCTCATTTTTCACAAAACAGAATAAAATAAAATGAAAAGTTTAAACTGTACCATGAAAGTAAATAAGATAAAATGTATTTTATTTTGTCTTATCATTTTAAGGTAAGTCAACTAAAATATAATTATCATATCAATATATTATTTTGTGCATGTGTAGTCACTTGAGCTACAGATTTAAATTATATAAATTCAGCTATCTTTGATAAAAGAAAAGAGTAAGAAAGTCAAGGAGAAAAGAAAAAAAAAACAATTCCATAACAGCAGAAGATTTTTGCCACCATTCCAATTAAAGAAGCATCTAACAAGAGATAGAAACATGATCTAACTTTCCATTCAATCACTGTTTATCACCGAGTGAAGCACAATTTTATCATTTAAAGACACTTATTTTTAGTACGACATGCCCCCTAAATTCATGCCAGCCATTTCATCTGAAACTCAACCAAGGAAATAATAATCCATTCCAATACTGAATTAAAATATTGGTTTGCCAGTGTTCAATGTGACCTTTCTTTAAGAGGTTTTTATGGATAGATAAAATAATGCAAAGTATGCATATAATAATTATATATATATATACATAAAATAAGTGGGCATGTATATTATCTTCTCAATGATTTTAGAGCCTGCTCACATTTAATTTATCATTTTGTTATAAGATTAAAATACAAAACAGAAAATACTGTGTTATTCTTCAGGAGAACATAGGAAGGTACAAAAATGCTGTATAAGCAGTATAAACACATTCAGGTCATTTGTATTTATTGTCACTGAAAAGAGAAGGTAGAAGAGAATTTGTACTGATGAGTTGCCAAATTTGTGCAGTTAAAGAAATATTTTCAGATCTTGTGGTTTGGAACTGAAGTTGAAAGAGAATGTAGATATTAATGAAAGTAAATTTTAATGAAAAAATTGAACTAATTAGAGAGATGTTGATTAACTGGGAAATTTCTAAAGCAAAAATCAAGTATATTTGCTATATTTATAGTGTAATGAGAAAGCAAAATAGTAGTAATCATTTTCATAATGAGCAGTCAAAGAGAAAGCATAGAAAAGTACTTAGGAAAAGATAATAAGCAAAGAGAATCCCATATATGCATGTGCACATGCCAACCCTCCCCACCACCAATTACTCAAGTTTTCAGATCTAAAGCAACTAGATAATTAAATAGTAGTAACAAAAGATAGATACTACTGGAGTAGACCAAGGGTTAATTGAGGTTCTTGAACTCAATTACTCCTTGGGGTAAGGCCAAAGATAGAACTTTCCTTGAACCTTGAATAAGACAAACCTCTTGCTCTTCCTGACACCTAGAAGCCAGTGGCAATTCAAGGCAGATGTCATTAGATTAGTCTTAGCTTATTCCAGCTGCTGTAACAAGAATTCCATAGACTGGTGGCTTAAACAATAAGCATTTACTTACCCAATTCTGGAGACTGGGAAGTCCAAGATGAAGGTGTCCTCAGATTCAGTGTCAGGTGAGGGATGACTTGTTGTTCATAGAAGCTGTGTTTTTGCTGTGTCCTCACTGGTAGAAGGGGTAAGAGAGCTCTCTGGATCTTTTTATAAGGTACTATTCCATTCATGAGGCCTCCACGCTCATCACCTAATCACCTCCCAAAGTTCCCATCTCCAATAGCTTCACACTGGATATTAGGTTTCAACATATGAAGGGGGGGTGTAAATTTTCAGTTCAATGAAGATATTAATCTTTGGTATTTATAGCCTAGGTCACCAGCCATATTAAAATCAGATAGTTGGAATCCTATTTTGAGGGTATAACTCCTTAATTTCCATTAAAAGTACAAAAGGGATATTTCATTGTTTACTAAGATTACTATTGGCCAGCCAAGCACATATGTGAACATGCCAAACAGAACTCAGAGTGAGATGTGGGTAGAGAGATTTATTTAGAGAAGGAGCCAGGAAAGGAGACTGAGAAGGAATGGCTTGTGTTTTTAGAAGCAAAAGTAGGAGAATGTGGCAGCAATCTTCAGTGATTTGTTTATTCAGAAGTTGCTCCTTCTTAAAGAAGTTAACATGATATTGCAGGCTTCTGAGAATTATCAGGCTGTATAACTATTATCTACAATTGCTTATTTATGCAGGGTAAGGAAAACCAACAGAAAAGAGTTTTTAACAAAGGCCTTCAGGGATATAATGCTGAAGGATTTGCAGCCCCAGGTAACACCTCCACCTTTTCATTCATTTGAAGGCTGGGATTTTGGAAGAGAAATGAAGTCATGGGCAATAAGGAACTTTCTATAAAGATTTGTACAATAGAACAGATAATCCATGTGTCTTAGATCTTGACTAAAGACATTGATGATTGGCTAAAATAGCTGGTCAAAGAATGAATGGTATGGAGCTGTAGAATCTGAAAATAAAATGTAGAAGAAGAAATAGAAAAGATCTTTACTACCAGTTATTAAGGACAAAGAACATGAATCAGAAAGATAATGATAGGGAAGATTCCTGGTAATTCTCAAGAAAAAAAGCAAATGAAAAAAGAGGTCATAATAAATACTTGCAGCCAATCAGTATATCAATACTAGGGTTTGGGTAATCAACAGAGAAAACTTATAATGTTAATAGAAAAAGGTAAATAGTTACCTTAAGTAGTCAGTTGTATGTTAAGTAGTCAGCTTGAAATTTAGGTTTGCCATGGCATATTTTTTTTGATATTTTATTTATTTATTTGACAGAGATCACAAGTAGGCAGAGAGAGAGGAGGAAGTAGGCTCCCTGCTGAGCAGAGAGCCCGATGTGGGGCTTGATTCCAGGACCCTGAGATCATGACCTGAGCTAAAGGCAGAGGCTTTAACCCACTGAGCTACACAGGTGCCCCTGCAACAGCATATCTTAATGAAAAAGTCCAAAGAAAATTAAAAAAAAAAAAAGATTTTTATGTCCATAAAATAAGAATTTGTAGGGGAAAATCCATGCAGAGAATGTCTGCATACTGGCAGCATCTTACTGGAAAAAAAGAAAAGGGGCATGCAAATAATATTTATGTAGGATACTTAAAGCTGTTCAATTAGAGAAAATCAAAAATGCATTACTGACATAAAACACTTACAAAAGCAGAACATGGCAAAGATGGTAAATTTTGGTTATCCGATTTATTAGGATTTTACTGTTTTGTAACAAATTACTACAAACTTAATGGCTTAAAAAATACTCATTTATTTGCTTTGAGTTCTATAGGTTAGTAATCTGGTGCAGTGTTACCCTCTTCTCTGCTCGGTGTCCTATAATGCCAAAATCAAGGTGTTAGCCTGACTCAGTTTTCATCTCAAAACACTGAAAAATGGTCCACTACCAAGATCATTCAGTGGCCAAACTCAGTTCCTGTGGCTTTAGAATGAAGGATCTTATCTCCTTGCTATCAGCCAGTGGCTACTCTTCCTCCTGAAAATCACCTACATGTCATGTAGCCAGCAACAGCTCTTTGAATCCTTTTCCTGCTTTGGATCTCTGACTTACTGGTCTGGGAGCAAACAGAGAAAACTCTCTGCTTTTTAAAGGCTAATGTGCTTATGTTGGGCCCACCCTAATTTAAGGTCAACTGTACCATATAGTCATTAATTAAAGGGGTAAAACTCCTCATACTCATAGTCCCAGGGACTGTTTAGGAAATGAACAAGAGGCAGGCAGGAAAACTTGGGGCCATCTTAGAATTCTGCCTACCACACTGGACATCTGTTAAAGTCTTCTTTAGCAAAAGCAGAGCAAGTAATCCCTGACCATATGATAAATTACTGACTACTTAATAGGGGAGGTGGTAGTTCCCCTCTACTCTGCTCCATTCTACCCCCTTGGGATACTGTATTCTTCGTTAGTGCTGCCTGTAAGAGTAGTGCTAAATTGGAGCCTATTCAGAGAAGGGGACTCTTCTCGAAAGTATGGCGTGAAGAAATGTCTAAAGGACTGAAGACTTTTAGTGTGCAGGAGAGGTGTCATAGGAAAAAAATTAATTCTTGTCTTGATTTAAAATACTCTCAATATCGCCACAAGGTTGATATTCACGTGTATCTTCAGAATGCATGGGTAACAATGGATAGGCAAAGGCAACAAGGAAGTTCAATTTAAGGAAGAGCCCCCCCACCCCCAAAAGCGGAATTTTCAAGAAAATCTCTGAGTGTTCATACCACAGAGGGTTCCTGTTTTATTAGAGACCTTAGGATACAAATGCATAGGTATTATAAAGAAAAATAGATTTATGATCAAATTTGTGTAGATTAAGCAAATAATCTAGATTACTCTAGATTAAGCAAGTTAACAACGTTTGTCTCCCAATTTAGGATTTCTCGAAGACTTTATTACGGTCTGCGAGTCTCCGATCAGAGGGGTATAGCATACAACATTCCTAGATTAAAAGAACTCCAGACTTTTTTTGTTTTGTTTTGTTTTTTCATTGAGACACTCCTGGGACCAGAATTTTACAAACTTTACTTGGTGAACTCTGTGTTTATAGGGAATTCGAAGAACCAAAGATGGTTTGACACAACGACTGCACTCTCTTCCATGATTTCATGACAAATTCAAGTACTTTCCTAGCACGGGATCATCTTTACCCTATAAGCTGAACATACATATAGCAGCCACAGAGAAAGAAATAAGTCTATTTGAATGCCTATGGGACTTAAATGGATTATACATATTCTCAGAGACATAAGTTGGAGAATAGTGCTTGGAACCTTGCCTCTTCAAAGCCTTTGCTGCAAGTAATTGAATGAAAGACTGCCTACATAAAAATAAATTGCAAAATTCTAGTCCCAAATTCAACAAAAATTATTAACAATGAAGGTGGAAAATAAGAAAATATTGTGATCTGTTACTCTCAGTAAATAATTCAGGAAGAAAACTCAGTCTTTCTGGTTGGTAAGTGGTTGGAAGCTAGTGTACACTTCATCAATTCAGACACTGCATCTTTGTGGTCTTGACTGCTGTGTTGAGAAAGTTTCATTGTTATAAAAATGTTAGAGGTTTTCCCCACTGTTTCTTTCAATACTACTCTACAAGTCCACTTTTCTTCATTGTGGCATTGTGGCCAAATGAAACTTAAGCTATCCATGTATCTGGTTAAATATTTCTCATGGCGAATCCTCTGAGATTCATTTTTAAAAATGCTATAACCCAGTAAATTCAGCAGGATTTGTCACTTTAGAATTTTTGTTAAAATTCTTGAGGACAGAATATAACTGACTCTTCACATCCCAGTGCACCAAAAGTAGAGATCAGTAGAAAGAAAATGGTAAAAGAATCTTTTCTAAAGGAATTTCACAATTCCTGAGCTAAAGAGAAGTGTTGTAGGCCCTTATTTTCAGCTTTGCAGATATTAAAAAAAAAAAAAATGAGGAACAAAGACAGAGCTGGAGCCCAGCTTTTCTCTTACTCCGGTTATTTCCTATTAGATTTTATTTTTTCATAATGTTCTACAGTTCTTACTATCTTTTGTGTCTGCACTAAATATTGTGCCATAGATGTAATGAATTTAACATGCAATACTCTGTATCACCTTTTTCCTTATAGTCAAATGTCCAAGATAGACATATTTGGTTAAAATGTCATTAGTGACATTTTAGCAAACCTAGGTAGCAAACCCAGGATTCTGCATTTATATGTTCCCCATATTTATGTCTTTTTATTGATTTTGAATTTTCCTACAACATTCAATTCCATAACCTATGGAAATTCATTAACTGAAAAAAAATCAATTTCAGGTCAATTTTCAGAAGAAAAGTACTCAAATAATGCTAAAATCTCATATATATTTTTTTGAATACTGTGGAAAAATGTCACTACGGAAGTTCCTATCATATCCAGCATAGTAACAAGTCCATCAACCCATTAATTTTAGTGAAGAAACAATTTCCCTTTTAATCTGTGTCTGTCTTTTGGATAGCATCAATATCTGTAATTCAGGTTTCTAATTTTGAGATGATAAAGTTTCACATTCTTCCTGTTAATTATTGCAAGTTTGGGAGAGGACCTATAAAAAGGGGGGGGGGGATAAGAGAGGGGAGATATTTTAATAAGAAAGTCCTAAATGGAAGTTAATTTAAAAAAAGAACTTGCTACCAATATGATATCCTTAAATATAGAACATTTCAATTAGTCCAAAGACAGGTAATATCTATGTAAAATTTTCATATTAACCCACCAATGTCCTTCAGCCCGTGCTGAGGAGTACCAACTCTTGGGCTGGGGAAATAGCTTAGCCTCCCAGGTCCACTCAATTCTTGGCCTATAGGCTGAGATTGCCACCAAGGGAGCCAATTAGTGCCAAATATGTTGGTGGTTTTTTGATGTAGGAAAATCTCCCCTAAGAACTGGACTGAGATGAGCCATCAAATGATAGTGATTTTCAGTCACTAATGATCTGGGATTTAAATAGAGACTTTTAATTGGGTTACCAAGCAACCTGCAAATATTTTGGTGATACCTGCTGAGTCAATTGGGTAGTTTGTAACCCACTCTCCTCTGATTATGTTATCTTTGATATGAGTACATTACATATGATAAATGATCAGCACGGGTTTTTTCCTTTGTCATTACCCAAGAAAAGACATCATTGAGTCTACTGTTCATTTCCCATTATGTTTCCATATGTCCAAAAGAGGGTGAGAAGAGTAAAGCCTGGCTATAGGGAATATAGAGAAAAAGTATTTATTAAGCTCACTTCTTATGCCGTGGGCTGCTTCCAAGTGGAGTAAGACCTCACAAAATCAGAAAGGCTACCAGGGATTGATTTGTAACTCACTTCCCCTTAATTAACAAAACCAGAATTTTGTGTTTGTTTCTTACATCAATTTCTAAAACACAAAAAGTGAAATGTTAAGGATATTATTATGGTTTTTGTTCCACTGGAGGTTTATTTTCAAAGAAAATTTCTAGAGAAAAATAAATTCCGTTTTTCATTGTTTCCAGATGCCTCTGACAGTCCCTGTGGTCAAATATATTAACTTTTTTTCTAACTGCTACTGTCATTTACTTCAGTCCTTCTTGCTCAACAGCCCCCACATGGATCTCCTTCGGTTTGGTTTTCCTTAAACGACATCCTTTTGGGATTTGGCCCCATTTGGGGATTGGTATTGCTTTTCCCAGTGCTGTTGTTCTGCCCCTGTGGCTTTTAGGTAACATTTCACATTGCCTTTCTTCCACTTCTCTGGTACGTGGTGGGCTCTTCAGAAAAGCTGTTTTTGCCTTTTGACATGTGTGTGATGTAACTGCCCCACTGTAGATGAAGCAGTGGCCAGACCTTTGCTTCTCCCAGCTTTTCTTCCACAACCGGCTTTGCCTTTCTACTCGGTCACTGATTTTAAACTCTTTTTGAGGAGGTATTCCTATGAGAATGTGTGTTCTGCTTGCCCAGCTTGATGTTTCTTTGAGCACCTTTTCCTCTCCCTTTGAGAACTTGTCCACACAAGAAATAACATCAAGAGACCTCACTTTTCCATTCCTAGTTCTATTCCCAGTGCAAGCAATTGAGCACATGGTAAAATAAATCCTGGTGCCATTTCAAAGATCACATTAAAGAACCCTTAGAGCTCTCCACTGCATTTTACAATGAAGAAGCTGAGCAGCCACCATGTTAAAAGGCTGACACATGTTACATAAATAGTGCAAATGACTGCGAATGAAATCCTGCCTAATCACTCCTAATCACATGTTTTTGTGCAGTACATCATAGCACATCAAACGACATAGCAGCTGTCATTTAATCACTGATTCCTCATTCAGTTTCACTTGACACAGGTGGTCAAAGTAGAAGTCAAAGTGGCAGGAGATTCTGCAAACTTTATTGGAGGCATCTCATCCATACAACAGAAAGTAAAGAAAATATTATTGAGAGGGGAAAATCATGAGAAATATCTTGGTTATGAGTTGAAGCTCTAAATGCTTAATAGGAGGAAAGAATATTCCATGTGATTGGGTATTGTGCACTGGAGAATAAGTGTCGTCTTACCTGCCAAAGTGTCAAAATTTAAGTGAAACACACACACACACACACACGCACCCTAACAGGATACTCTTTGAAAGGATTATCATACTGAGAAGATGAGCTTAGTGGAATTTTTTTCTGTTTTTTTTTTTCTTTTTTTTCCCAATTTAACATGGGGGGTCTTGGAAATATTTCTTAGGAAATCCCATGTATGCTTATTTACAGACTTTACCAAATGTGGTTTCCATGTTGCATACCTTAAAAGATCATTTTTTTAGTTCATTTTGAGCTGAATGATCAGCTGGGCTCCTATTAAGAGCCTCTGCAAAGACAACTGTTAAATGTAAGGTTGCTGAAGTATGAGATTCGATTTCTGGTGGATTTTTTTTATTCATTTTTATTGTTTTCCCTCTTCTTTCTCATCTCTGACCAGCCTGAAGCGTGACACAGACTAGGCTGGAAACTATGAGTTCACAATAAAGCAATATTCTAATTATCCTCCTTTTAGTAAGAGGTTTTTTTGACAGGGTGTCAACTAGATTTAAAATGCTTGACTGCGGGGCTTTCTTTCCCTTTTCCCCCTTTTTTCCTGCATTGTCATTCCTTGAAGTAGGGTTAAACGCTGACATCTTTTTGTGCTTAACCAGCGAAACTATCAAAGAAATGTATAAATTACAGCTCCAGTTATACTGACACTTAGGATGCTCACCTACCTCTAATGACAAAACTCACACTTGATCTTGGCTATTTTTGTGAGCAGACTTAGGAGGTTTAATTTGCTAAATCTCAGTCCCACATGGTACTTCTACAGGTACTTCTTTCAGGTACTTCTACAAGTGGGATACCCTAGTTAGTTATGCTATCTTTTTATCTCTGGCATGAATAAATTACAGAGTTCTGCTTCTTATCAAAGAAAACATTCGACTCATCATCTGAGGAACACAAAATATGTTTTCGGCCATAAATTATTCTTAAAGAAAATCTTAGATGAGTTGGACACTCTTTGTGGTGTATGTATATGTATCTGTGAGAGCAAAAGAGAATGTGTCCGCTCGATGGTATTAGTTCCAAATGGTGAGAGACAAGCTTTCAGATCGCCATTGTATCTGTCAGTCCCTAAAACAAACAGCCTCAAACAAACAAACAAACAAACAAGCAGGCAACCACCAATAATACCCTTTCTGACTCCTTGACCAACAGCTGTGAATGACAGAGCATGCCCAGCTCTTCTGCTATAGTATTTTCTTCTTGCTTATTGGCAGAGAATGTAATTTTGTCGTAGAAAGTTGGGAAATGACCCCTTGTAATGATGGAATTTACATAAATAAATGCTGATAGCTCAAAACAGATAATATGCTGTGGGTATCATCACAATAAGTTGTTTCCTACTGACACAGAGTCTACGTTGGAAGCACACAATTATGCAAATCAAACTAATGCCAGTTGCTCATTACTGTCATGGTGGTAGAGGCAAAAATGTACCCTCCATAGACAGCTCGAGGCTGGGCCACAAGCCAAACTGTTTGGTTTTGCTGACATAGTAACTGAGTCAACAAAAATAGGATATAATAGTAATATATCAGGGGACTCCACATCAGGGCAGACCTGAAGCTTAATGGACTGTGAATCCTTTATCTGTGCAGAGAGTCCTTTCACTGGTATTGACCCATAGTATGTCTGCTTCCCCATTTGCCAATCCTATAGAAATAGATTACAGAAGCATTTTGGCGGGGGGGGGGGGGTGCTTAAATGTCTGCAAGACATTCTATTAGCTTTTCCTAAAACGGATATGACATTTATAAATACTTAAATAATGCCATCTATCCTAGGCTTGAACACTTCCCAGAATATTTCAAAGTACCTGCTGTTATTTATTTGATCTAGTTTGTCCTGAGTTCTCATTATGGCACCGGAGATGTTTTCAAACAATAGAATATTCATTTGACACATAAATATTTTTCCTATTTTATAAAAATGGATTGTTGTTACCAGGAGAAGATTTAACCCTAGAGAGTAGCTAATGAATCTTTTTCACACAGGCAAACCCAAGAATAACTGTGGCCCTGGTATAGGTCAGCAAAGCCACAGCTGCTGACCTACCAATTTAATCCATCTCTCTTCTGAATGACAGTATAATATATGGGGTAGACCAATACCATGAGCATCCTAGATGCTTCACCAATATGGTATCCATGCTCTTTGCCATGAGACTTTGCAGTTCTTCCCAATAAGAAACGAACATATTTCCTTGCCACCTGGTTCTGAGTTTAGCCATGCAATTGCGTGGGCAATGAGATGTAAGCAGTTGTACCAGAAGCAAGGGAGGCAGAGAAAATCATTTGTCTCTGCCACTGTCTGGGAAGAATGTGGCTGGTTCTACCTGATGGAGGGCAGGAGATACATGGAGGACAGTGGAGCTGTCATGTCAGGGTCAGCCTACATTGGCCAGTGATCAGCTTACCCCCAAACATGTGAATGAGCTAAGATCAGACTACCCTAGCTGAATCCAGCCTAAATCATGGATTCACAAACTAACAGATGCTTAATATTTCAAGCCCATGAATTTGATACAGTTTATTAGGCAGTTATCGTACTAATATGTGATTGGCAAGTTTTCACAAAGTTTCATGAGGTTTACAAAAAAAAAAAACTACAAGAGAAGGGGTGTCTGGATGTTTCAGTTGGTTAAGTGTCCAGCTCTTGATTTCAGCTCAGGTCATGATCTCAGGGTCATGGGATTGAGCCCTATATCAGGCTCTGCACTCAGTGTGGAGTCTGCTTTAAGAATTTCTCTTTCTCTCCCTCACCCCCCCCATCTCTCTAAAATAAATAAATATATTTTTTTTAACGCGAGAAAAATATACTCTATAAATAATGAAAATGAGATTGAGTCAACGGATTTAAAATACAAACACAGGAAAATGCAAATCAATACCACAATGAGATACCACTTTACACACACTAGAATAACTATAATCAGACAGACAATAACAAACATTAGCTGGGATGTAGAGAAACCAGAGTCCTCATGCATTGTTAGTAGGAATGTAAAATGGTGCAGCCACTTTGGAAAACAGTTTAGCAGTTCATTGCAATTCCACAGCAATTCCACTCCTAGATATATATGCAAGAAAATGAAAACCTAGGTCCATGCAAAAACGTGTACATAAATGCTCATATTAGTATTATGCAAATGGTCAAAAAGTGGAAACCATTCGAATGCCCATCAACTGATGAACAGATAAACAAAATTTGGCATAGCCATACAAAGAAATATTATTCAGCGATAAAAGGGAATGACATAATTATCTAGAGGTTACCCAACACTGGAGTAGCAGCAGGGAGTCATGGGGAGTGACTACTAATGAGTACAAGTATTTATTTTTGGATGATAAAAGTGTAAAATTAGATCACGGTGATGTTTATACAAGTCTGTGAATATACTAAGACTTACCTATTTGATTATGAACTTTAAATGTATGATTTTTATGTCTGTGTGCATTATATATCGATAAAGCTGTTTTGAAAGGTGTACATATAAACAATTACCCCATCTCTGACCAAAGCATAGCTCGGTGTATATCTTTCTTACCTTTTTATTATAGCCCTCTCAAATTCCTGAACCCTGGTCATTCTTCATTTATTTGCATTGATTGAAAGAGCTATATAGCCAAAATAAAACCAAACTCTTAGGATTGTTTCTTTAGAACTATGCTATTGACTGCACTTAACATACTTTAAAAATGAAATAATGGAGAATTTTTTAAAAAATATTTTATTTATTTATTTGACAGAGGAAGACACAGTGAGAGAGGGAACAAAAGCAGGGGGATTGGGAGAGGGAGAAGCAGGCTTCTTGCTGAGCAGGGAGCCTGATGTGGGGCTCAATCCCAGGACCCTGGGATCATGACCTGTGCCAAAGGCAGACACTTAAAGACTGAGACACCCAGGTGCCCTGAGAATTTTTGATATTCAGTACTCGACTATTTTCACAGATCTCCAGCTTGGCTTTTTCTTTTTTTCTGTGATGCTCACTCATGCTCTGTTTGCTCTTAAAATTGATCTGTGGTTAGGAAAGGACCCACTGTAAGTTTTTAGGGTTTGCATATGGAGGACAACTTCAGTTGTAGGCAAACTAGACATGCTCATACCGGATCCTGATTTTGTGTTCATTGCTTCTCTTGAAGCAGCAGGTTTGAAGTTTAACTTACTTTGTCTTGTGAAACTGAGTAAATGGACAGTCCACAACACTGTCACCTATCCTACCCCCACCTCCACATTTTTTTCTCATCTAGGAGCAAGTCCTACTGCCTCTCCTCTCCCCCACCATGGCCACACCTTTCTTCAGGCCCTCATTATTTTTGTCTCAATTAGCACTTCTTCCAGACTTGCTCACATGTTTCTGGTACCCCCCTCCCAATTGTCTCCAGAGTGGTATCTGTGAAAGGGGTATCCTGACCATTTCAGACACTATAACAAAGAATTTCACTGGCTTCCTTTCATTCCAGATAAAATAAAAGTTTCGTGGATTCTTTTATGATCCGACAATCTCATGAAATCTTGCCAGCCTTCCCTTTTGTCATGGTAAACTACTTACTCATCATGTTCTCCTTGCATGTGCTTCTTTATCTTTGTGGGTGGTGGAGGAGGGGAAAGAAATTAAAATTGAAAATAGATAAATATTCTGGGGGGAGGACAAAATGGGGAGTTGCTGTTATATGGTATAAAGTTTCAGTTATGCAAGATACAAAGTCCTAGGGATCTACTGTTCAACATTGTGCTTAGAGTTAACAATCCTAAACTGTATACTTAAAAATTCCTAGGAGTGTAGATCTCATAAAATGTATTTTTTTTACCACAATAAAAAGCAGATAAATATATCAATGTGTATATAGACACAATATATCTTCACTGACCCCTCTTCACCTGATAACCCCCTGCTCATTCTCCAGAGATTGCTGGAGTGCTGCTTCAGCCAGGAGGTCTCTCCTAAACCCATCTGGGCTAAGTAACTCTCCTCATCCAGTTGTCAGAAGCAGTGTGTGCTACAATGTCTAGTTTTGTTTTGTTGTTGCTGTTTTCCAAATTCAGTCCGTAGCAGACTATTACCAGTCTGTACAATGTCTTTCTTTGTTCACTGTCATTCATTTATTTATTCATTCATTTATTCCCTTCTCCCTATTTCTTCTTGCTGCTGCCCCCATAGAATGCAATGTGTTCTTTGGATGCATATGGATTTTTAATTTTAAATTAAGTCCTTATGAAAGTAGTATTTTGTCTTATCTGTGTGTGTTTTTCACCTAATTGCCTATTATACCTTCCTGTCTCTGCATCTGAATCATAACCCACTTGAGGGCAGGAAACTATCATCTTTCTGACCTGAACACCTTGCATAAGGAAACACAGTAAGTGATATACAGTAAGAACTCAGTAGATGTTTACTAGATCCACTTAAAGATAATTCATCAATTAAAATGTCAAATTAAAATGTCTAAACTTTAGTTGTACTTCTAAGGACTTTTTGTGGACTTTTCAAGTGTCATATCTTGTCAGGTATCTAACCATGAGGGCTTGGGATAAGAGTTAAAATCTTCAAATATGAAACCATTGAATCTTAGCCTCTTTTGCTACCCATTTTTCCTATCCTTGAGGTGTTGCTTAGGCACTCTCTCCTACAATGCTCGTGGCTAATGTAGGCCATTATGTAGACAGTGGCTAAAATGTTTAGTAGATTTCTACTTCTTTCTCAGAATGGCTGCAGATTCATAGACAAAGTGATCAATCCCAGAGGGAACTGAGGTTTCCAACCAACCCAAACACCAGTTTTGTCATTCCCATTACCCACTAGAGGACTACAAAGATTCTTTCCTTGACTTTGAACCAGTGCTTGGTTTTACAGTCCACTTGCCTGTGGTTTAGAAACTGAGCATGTCAGCACTACTTTTTACTGTCTCAGTGTAGCAGCAAATGTGTTTTGGTTCTCTCCTTTCAAAAGTGAAGATTGTATTTTAAATTCTCTCTTTCCCCTAGGGAACCACTCATTCCTAATTCCCTGACAGGCCATGAGGACCTCAAAATTAAGAAAGATGTCAAGAAATGTGAGTTTGTACAGAAAGGACTAGAAAACCACCCAGACACATAATGACTCAGTTACGTGCCTGGCTTTTGTCGGGAGAAATGTTTGTCTGAATTTTCAGGCTCATAATAGACATGTGCAGCTAACTGACTTTTATCTTGCCTCTGTCATATTGATCTATCAGTGAATCTATAATAGAAGATGGGAGCCTGGAACAGTAAAAAGTAATAACCATTGAGATGGATAGCCCAAGCAAAAATGTGGTTTCATGGGGACACTTAGTGTAAAGAACTGTAGATTCATGTCAAGGGGGCATAAGTATCCCCTTCAAAGCCAACTGTTAAAAACACCTAGTGCAAAGCTGACCTGCCTTCAGAATATGATATGTTTCTGTATTGATTTTCAGAGTTTCAAAACAACAGGAAATAGCCAAGTGAAAGTTTCTTTGCAGAGCACTAAAAGTAATTTACCTTCTTCCTTTGATTTCAGCTTCAGATTTTGTTTTATGGTTCAAAGTACAAGTGCTTATTTTAAAAAATTCATTTCTAACTTATGGTAGGAAGCAGCACTGGAGACCACGGCAGCATGGAGTTAGAAATGAGCCACAAAATGAAACAAAACAAGCTCCCCAAATTGCATTCATGGAGATAGAGGCAAGTCGTTACATGAGGAATCTTGTCTTCCAAGCACAAGCCCATTGATGGAGAGCAGGATTTTACCATTATCAGAGTATTCTGAAGAAGAGATTGAAGAGCCTCTAAAATGATCAATACTGAGACGCTGAAGTCATCTGGGATTGACTTCTGCTATTCCATCTTTTGTATGTCTCTTTGCACAAAAACATGGGCATTTAAAAAAAAAGGGGGGGCCATCTAGGACAGAAGAAAAACAATTTACTTTTCAGTGCAAATTGATGCCATTTGTCTGTTTTTAATGTGCAACAAATGCTAAACATGGTGTAATATGAATAACTTAAAATTCCTCAACTCAGAATTTCTCTCTCTCTCTCTCTCTCTTTTTTTTTAGAGATCAAATACTTCCTTTTCATGTGTATTTGCTATATTCAGGGTATAGAGAGGCAGGAAAACAAGCTTCAGCTTACTCACTGCCCAAATTTGATATTTTTTCACTGTTTTCTTCATGTTTGGTTTTGGGAAGTTGCATCAGTCAGAGTTCTGCCAAGAAACAGATGGTGCACTCATAAGAAGAGATTGAAGAGAGTTTTAATGAAGACACAAAGGGTGGGCAGTATTAAGGGAAGCCAAACTAGGAGGGTAAAGCAGGCATTCCTAAGCCTCCCACCCACCATCAGGGCTGAAGTAACAAACAGAGGTATGTTTAAAGTAGAGTGGGGCCTGTGTCCAACAGGAGGGTCTCAGAACAGGAGCTGTGGCTCAAGGAAGAGGCACTCAGGCAACGCCAACCCGTGAACCAGCAGGAGGGAGCCAAGGGAACACACGTTCCAGTGTTTCCTTCCTCTTGTTCACATTGGGACCAGGACCTCCCACTGGCTGAGCCCCATGGCCAGAGGAAAAAGAAACTTTGTTTCACACTGCCTTCATAGAAGCCTCCTGCAATATAAGATAAGGCAAGAAACCTGGAGAATGATCTGGAGGGGCAGATGGAAAATATCCTATTGCAGGGACATAGACTCGTATGTTACTTTAGACATATGCTCTGTGCTTATAGTGTTGTCAATATAATTGTAGTTTTTCAGCTGCAGTAGAACTAGAAAATGCAACTTTTTACTGTACATATAGCATATCCTGACCAAGTTTAGAAGGATAGCTGGCTTTGGGAGTTATGAGTATGAAACAAGAATATAAGCATGGAAGACCCTGTTAAGAAATTAAGGGATAGGGGCGCCTGGGTGGCTCAGTGGGTTAAGCCTCTGCCTTCAGCTCAGGTCATGATCTCAGGATCCTGGGATCAAGCCCCACATCGGGCTCTCTGCTCAGCAGGGAGCCTGGTTCCCCCTCTCTCTCTCTCGGCCTCTCTGCCTACTTGTGATCTCTGTCAAATAAATAAATAAAATCTTAAAAAAAAAAAAAGAAATTAAGGGATAGAAGTTAGACAAAATTAAACAAAGAAGTACAAAAGAGATAGAAATCTATTAACCTCTGCCTTCCCCTTCTTAGCAGATACAACATGACAGCAAGTACGAATACTGTGATAATGTTCCCAGGAGTCATGGGAATAACTAATCTCTTCCTTACCTCCCTTTACCACTCTCATTTAAAAAAGCAAAAACAAAACAAAAAAACTTTCTAATTCAGATTATGGAAATATTCTTCTAGTTTACAAGAAAGACAATAGGAAACATGGATTCTCTTTAGACATTCAATCATCAATTCTATTTTTAAATAATGCATTGTATCTATAAAGGGAGACATATCAATGTCATATGTTTGTTAAAGCAAGATTGAAGTGCATATGAAATCTAGGTTGTTTTTTCTAAATCACACCCCTGGAAGGAGACCATTGACTATAAATACTCGAATCTGTTAAGTATTAGATATGGGCTAGATTATTTTTATTTGTGTATGTATTTAGTTTTTCATTCTCAGATGTTTTCATTGTGCCTTCTGCAATCAAATGGCCTAGGTGGGAAGATTAGAATAATGCAATGTCTCTCTTGAAATACACGAATTTATCTATTCTCATTAGGAAAGTAATATTCTGGACCAGAAAATTTGCATTTTATGTAGAATCCAGGCCCTATGTTATACGTATTGGTTGTGTTTCAAAGGACACAGCTCCTTCCCTCATAGAGTTAAATTACCAACCTACCCATTATCCACCTATCTATGAATCTAAACTAGTAATCATTCAAGTGCAAAGGGTAGCCTACTTGCAAGATTCTGTCTACAAATTCCAGTCATTGGAGAAATATTTGCAGTTCTTAAGTCCATTAGGATGGTTGGTTCTTACCTCAGATAAAATGATAGCTATATGCTGCCCAGGTTTGCTTTGGTTTCTTTCTTTTCTTGTAGTCTTTCTCATCAAAGACCACTTTTTAAAGCTGAAATATTTCACAAACAGCTTCTAATGGCTTGAATTGTTCTTTTTTTTTTTTTTTAAGTACAGATAACGGGAAGTAAAAATATAGCTAAAGATTTCTTTCAAAGTATGTTGACATTTCTGTTCCATTAGAACAGGACTGTAATGTGGATCCACATGTTAGCTGTAAAGAAAAGTACAGTCTTTTGAGTGGTAAAAATATATGTGAAGTGCTCATTCCAGACCTATGACTGTACACGCACGCACGCGCGCGCACGCACACATACACACACACTCATGCACGTTCACATGTGCGCATGCACACACATGCTGGGCTGAGAGGGCACTGTGATGAGAAAGGATAAGATTTGAAATCAGAAAATCTACATCCAAATCCTGCCTCCTTCCTGATTATGATCCTAAACCTCTCCTATCCCTACTCCACCAACTACTTCTCTAGTCAGTCCCCCAAATCCTGTGTTCTTATCCACAACTTACATAACTCCCTGAATTCTCTTTATGGCCATCTGCCATTACTCCTTTGCCTCCTGAGTACTGTTGTCCTAACCCATTTGATTTAATTAACTTGTCCCTCTTTTTAACACCCGGCTTAGTCTTCACTTTTTCTAGGATTCTTTCCTGAATTCCTACAACCTGAATCAGGTGACCCCCCCCCACAAACCCTGCCTCTAGCCACCATACATATCACAGTGCTTATCCCACGTCTTGTCGTTTTTCTCTTGCCTTGACCATCATCACAGGATCAAAACTCCTTGGAGGATATGGGCAGCATCCTGTTTATCTTTGTATTTCTAACTTAAAATAAAATAGGGGGCACATAGTAATAGAATGCCAATGAGAGTTTGGTGAATGAATGAATCTTGAGCTCAACTCAGTTTAATTCAGCTTAACTCTGGGTCTCACCAAATTCCCGGGCACTATCATTCTATAAACAAATGAAGGAAAATAAAACTCCAAGTGTTTCAACAACATTCCAAAGTATACAAAAGAAAATGAATGCCTGGCTGTCTGACTCCAAAGACCGTGCTTTTTTCCACGGTGCCAAGTTTCGTCTCCAGGTAACTCCTCAAGCCTCTGTCTCTCAAAGAAATGGGACAGAGGAAACTGTCCACTCTGCAGGGTTGATAAAAGGAACAAAGGAAATCATGTCAGTTAGTGTGGAACAGAGTAACAGAAAAGTCTATTGCCTTCACTGTTAGGGAGAAAAATAACTTTAAATAACACGGAGAATAAGTGAACTCTAAGGGCTTACTAGCCATGCCACCCTCTCCTGCCCCACACTGAAGGCTTTCTTTAGAACAAACCAAGCTCTATCCAGTCACCTTAAATTAGTGTCCCTTAGCATGTACAATAAGCACAGTGGCACTTCTAGGTTTTCTCTATACCAACACTGACAAGGAAATGTATAGTAGCAGTTGCATAATGGAAAGAGTAAGAGGCTCAGGAAGGCTGCTCATTCTATTAGTTTGCAAAATGCCATCAGCCTACAGTTTAAAGAGAGAAAGACACAGGGAGAGTAAAGTTCAATTGCCCTCTAATTAGCCCTAATTAGCAGATTGAAAGCTGTTTGTATATAACAAAGGACACCTATTTTTGTGGTTCAGCAACTAAAATGAATAGTCCAAATGGATAGTAGCTACTAGAGTAGAAAGCAATTTGGGAACAAGTACATGCAATTTCAGCACTGTTTATGGGACAGATAACAACTAGTTTGGAAAAGTTTCCCCCCCACCCCTGATTAAATAATAAGAAAGAAGAATTGAACAAACAGGAATTATTTGTAGCTATCAAAAGGTCATAAAATCCAAGGCAATCTATAGAATTAGCACAACCAGGAGTTTTGCAAAAGCAATTTATGAATCAACTGTGTTTTCCAAATCTCTATTGAATTGAAGTATTTTGGAAACCCGAGATGCATTATTTTATATGCCTAATGTCACATCTAGTGAAAATTTAATTTCTAATGACTCCGACTTGAGTCTAAGCACTGTTGGGTCCATGGTCAAAGGAGCGAGACTGTTACAAAGCGAAGGTCAAGCAAAGCTTTATTTTATTTTGCACCAAGCATTGAGAATCAAACTGATCAGCCAAGGCCATCTCTTGCAAAGAGGCGACCTCTCTCTTCTTTACAGACTAGCTTTTAAGGGCAAAGACCATGTGGTTCAGCCTGGCCACGCACAGGTGACCAATGAAATTGTAACACAGAGAAAGATGCACAGTTTTGCTAGGTCACTCATAAGTGACCAATTGAATTACAATTTACCCTATAGTAGATATTTGAACCATCCTATCACCTTGGTCAGAATTGGCACCCAAAGGGCACCCAAAAGGCGGGGCCCATACTCCTCGGTAGCTAGGAGGCAGTGTGTGTGCTTTACTGATTGGACGTCTCCACCTGACCTGACTCATCCCTGCATTCGGGCTGTTATCTCCACCTGACCCTTGTATTTGGGCTTTGTTACCTGGGACTGGTTTCTTGGACTTGCTTTTAAGTACGTTCCCTGGGGGGGAGAAGGGGGCAGGGTCAGTTCCAGTTTTACTGCATAAACAACAAAATGGCTGTTCAACCCAGGTGGGGCCACTCTGGCTAAATAGGCCCTTACAAACACAATTTTCCAACAAGGATACTTTGGGACCTTGCAATCATTCCTAAAATGGATCATGTCAGAAGCAAGTTTCTCTGGTACTGAAGCAGGATATCCTTCCTCCTTCCTCTAGTCTCATGTCTGGAATGAGAGGAACAAAATAGAATTGTCAGGGATAGAGGCTTGGAAGGAAGGCAGAAACTCAGGACAGGGCTCTGAAGTAAGGAGGAACAGAGTAGAATTGGGGGGGGGGCACTCTGAGGGACGGGAGCTCGCTGTAGACCTACCAGTGCTCTTCGCCTGGTTCTCAGTCACTTTCTATCTCTTATAACTGAATTCCCAGCCAGCTAAGATGGGCTGGCCCTCAATATCACTTTCGCTACTAAATTCCTTCTTTCTTAACCGACATTTTGTGGTTGAACAGATGAATCCCAGATGTGAGAAGAATAGTTCACATTCACAGTGAATGAAGTCCCGGCTCATTAAGGGAAAGATACTATTCCTTCCTGGCTCCGAATACCAAGATAGCATTTCCTGGAGTTGAGAGGGGATTGGGAACTTGAACAAAAGCCATAAGGACAACTTCCTGGTCACCAGGAAAGTCATAACAAGAGCATATCTTTTAATGTCTTATCCAGTTCGAAGCGCTTCCTCGGAAACTGGCCCCCTGCCCCCGCTCGTCTCTCCTGAGTTGAGACTCTTACTTAGACCTAGTGTTGGCATCGCCTCTTACCTAGTTTTAAAAGGCCAGCTCAGAAAAACCAGTAGCAGAACCTCCATCTTCACTGAGGGTTGAACTGAGAGAGAATAAGGATTAAGAGGAAGACCTGATGGGTGCATGCCTAACGTTCACTCAGGATGTGATTATAGTACTCAAGGGGGAGAAGATTAACCCTGAAGTTACCTGAGGAAGAAACTGCCCCCATATGCTGCAGCCATTACAAACTTTGTAAAGGCTGGGAATGGTCTGAGCTTGCTCCTCCCATTATAAACAACTCATTCACAGTTAGGAAATCTCAACAGCTTGCTCTCTACAGACTACAGCCTGTCTTGCTCAGAGCCTTGCTCCTCAGGTGGCTAAAAATATTCCCCGTGGAGTGTCTTGTTGGGGGGAGGGGGGAGGCTTTTCCTCTTGACCTCACGTTTCTTAAAAATATTCAATTATATTTAAAATGAGGAGAGAATTGACTCAAGAAGACAGAAAGGAAAGGAATCTGCAAAAGGCACATTTTTCACTGGCCCACAAGCTTCACTTTGATTCCCCAACTTTCAGGAATGCAGACTTTCTCATCAAATAGCTGCACTGCCTGGTGAGAGTAAACAGTAAACTCTCCAGTGGCAGAGCTTGTCCTGAGATGAAAATGTGTGAAGGAAGGAATTTCCATGCCAGGCATAACCTGATGGAATGCTAACATAGATTCCCAAATAAAAAGTCTGGTGAACAACTAATTCTTTTCTCTGCGATTAAAAGCAAATGCTTTAAAAATATTTTATAAAACTTATTACTATTTTTTTTTCCTGGATGCTTAAGTCCATTGTCACAGTCATATCTTACTGGTTTATTTAGGGGAACTTGGTTAGGAGGGTATTGCCGGAAAGATATGACCTATGACCAAAGTCATAACATCCAAATATGCATGAATTCTCCTGGCAGTCTAAAACAGAAGAGCATCCATGACCCTAATTCTTGGGGAAGGGTAATGTCCAATATCACAGAGGAAGGGCTGAATGAGATTAGAGATTTGATGGAAAGTGATCAAGCCACAGATATGTCTTTCACCGCTAATTTTTTCACTGCTTCAGGTGAATGAATACGTGTGGGCTTCCGAGGTTACCAGACAATGACATGTTTTAAAATTCCCTGTCACTCACGTAGGCCTGATCACAAGTTTATTTTTTTTTTTCTTACTTTAGAATCTATTGGATTGCTATGAAAGAACTCTCTGATGCTTGGAACAACAATAACAGAAACCAAAATTTTATGCTTTGTTCTTTTATAGGCCTCTTCAAGCCCAGGGAACAGGTGCTTTAAATTAGGCTGCTGAAGGCCAGCAGGGCCTGGCTTTATTATACTTTGGTAAATAACAGTCACTGTTGTCATCGTAGTTTTCTACACTTTCAGAAAATGTCACTAGCCACATGTCAGCAGGGTTCTTTGTCTAATTTCTACAGCTAAGGTGGCAAGAAGGTTATTAGAAGTAATAGCAAATTTAAAGTTTTATTAGCAGTAAACTGCAAAAGCTAATGGTGATGCCAACACTAGATAAAATCATTGTCACAGTTAATTCTGAACTCCTTATTTCAAGCTTAATAATAGGAAACTCAATGGAAAGGATATTACACGCCCCATATCACTCATGAGTGCCGCAGGCCTGAGTAACTTGTTATTTTGCTCATGAGTGAAATAAAATGCAGATTATACTGCCTGCTATCAGGGGCATTGTTTTAATTGAGGGTGTATGCATGGTGATGAGGGGGGCTCCGAGTAGGTTCTCGTTTTTGTAAATGTTCTAAGAAGGTTCTGCTTGTTTATAACTGTGACTTGGCACGTCACCTTTTTATTTTGTGTGTGCGCACGGTTCAAGTTATTTTTTGTTTCAGCTCCAGAAAAATGAAAGCGGGCCAGGGAGAAGGGGAAGGGAGCCTTCCGTGCTTCTCACCGGCATTTCCACAAAAGTGCTTCTCCAGCATTCTAGCGCCTTTGTCTGCAGCCCTTCCACCTACGGAGGCAAACAGTGGAATATTTGTGTTGTTCTGTTTGTTTCATTCAGATCCTGGTTGCCAGCACCTAAAAAAAAAAAAAAAAAAAAAAAAAAGCCCTTCCACTCTGACATCCACACCCGGCCAGGAGTAAATAGCACAAGCTCCGCCATGCTTTACATTTACTGAGAAAATGGGTGTTTCCAAGAATCAAGATTGCGTGGGATTTTGTGTTCTTTTTCTAAAGTATGTTGCTCTTCCCTTTCAAACAAGTTGAAGCGATTTCTGATCCTGTGCCACAAATCATCCAAATTTGCTTTCTCGCGAGCCGCATGTGCATTCCTGGTTCAAGGGGTGCCTTCCCCCGGCTTGACAGGGGCTGTGTGTGATTAGGGAGGACTAACTTCAGGCTGCAATGTGTGGAAATGACGATTTCTAAGCAGGTCCGTCCCATTCCCTTTGATTGGAGTTGAAATCTTAAGACATCCACAGCCAAGATCATTTGTGCTTCTCTAAGTTTCAATATTCTCTTTGAAATATTTGTCTGATGATACGCTCTATGGACAGAACCTCCTATAGTTCAATGTGGAGCAATTATCATTCCACGGCAATTTGACTTCCTCTAGGAGTGTGGAGAGTCAGGCTGCCTGACAAAGATTTCACCTAAGTTGAGGACACAGATAGGGGCAGGGAAAAGCAGTCTGACCGCTGCTTTTGTGTTTAAATTTGTGAAAGATAGAAAATCTGAACTCAAAACCTTAGGAGCTGTGAGTGGCTTGCTCGTTAGCAGGTAAAATCGGCTCCCAAACTGCGATCTTGATTGGTTCCGTAATGCTGTTAGACTCGTCATGGGATGTTTCATTTTCAGTAATTTCCTCATCACTGTTTTTCAGCCTCATATTTCAGTTTGCAGGCCCTGGTCCTTTAAATGGCATTTCCACTTTGCCAAAGCACCAAGCTGTGAATTTATGGAGAAATGTTTGTGTTTGCAATAAGATGATGCCATTGCTAATAAGGCCCATCATGAAACATGAAACACTATATTCCTAAATTGTAAAGAAACAGTCCCAAATGCCAAGGATTATTATTTCCAGGAAAGCCAAGGGCAGGCCCATGAGAGTTTCTAAATGGGCACAACTTCACAAATTTCACATGGACAATGATGCATACCACGCTCATCTCTACTTATTTCTTATGCATGCACACTGTTCTTATGTTTGACAATGAATATAGTATTGTGACACTGGAAATCCTTTTTTTATTAAAAAAAAAAAAAAAAACAGAAAGGCTGTCAGCCAGCTAAACATGATATTCTGATTTCATTTTTCTTTTCTTTTATTTTGCAGTCCTGAATTTAGGAGAACCATCAGTTCTCCCCAAAAGATAATACTTCTAATGAATTGTCATACCTGATTTTGCATGGATGCCATGATGTCTGGCCTGCTTCAATTCAGAGTCCCCCAGGACCTGTAGAGATTTTTAATGGTCGTGAGAAATTGTCTCATACCGTGGATTATAGAAGTGTCTTCTGTGATAGCCCGCTATCTACTCTAAGACAGATTTGGCTCTGGAAGTTTGTTTCACTTTTTGGAGTATTTTAGATGATTTGTTAACACATTGAATTCTGCTGGTAATCTCACGATAACATAAGTAGCAAACACTTTAAACTTAAATGATATTTTTAGAGAGGCAATTTTTTTGTGACATTTTTCAGGATCATTTGAGCATTATACCTTTAAACTCCTTAACAACTTAAAGCAGAAGTCTGGATCTTTAAGTCACCTTATGAATCTTAACTGCATATGATTTCCTTCAAAGCCAAGTCCAGGTGCAGTCCTCACTACACCATATGCCTCATCCAGTTCGTACATGTAATATGTATGCTTCTTGGTGTGTGTGTGTATTAGTAACTTTTCTCTGAAATTATGATTCAGTGTGGAGAAACGGCAGTGACAAAAGCTAACCAAATATCTGCCCCAATAAAGCTTACATTATAGTGGAGAGATGCAGTATAGCATGTTGTCACTGGTTGATGATAAGTGTTATGGAGAAAAACAAAGCAGAAAAGAGGAGATCAGGGAGAAGAGAGCCTCTCTGAAATGGTGACAAGTGAGCAAAGGACACTGAGAAAGTAAGGAAGCAAGCCACTCCGCGGTGGCTGGAAGAGAATGTTCTACACAGAGGAAAAAGCAAATGCAAAACCCCCCAGGCAGGAACCTCCCTGGAGTGTCTGAGGAATAGTGGAGAGGTCAGTGTGGCCAAGGCAGAAAGATGGAGGGAGGAAGAGTCACAGCTGATGAGGTCAGAGAGATGGTGTTGGTAGGGGAATGTGTGTGTGGAGGAGAGGGGGTTGAAGGGTCCATTGCGTGGATTTTACCATGATTCAGTTGGGAAACCATCAAAAGATTGTAAGTGGAGGAGTGAGATGATCTGCCTTATGACTTGGGAGCACACAAGCCACCTTGAGAAAAGACTGCTGGGGATAAGAATGGAAGTGAAGATGGTAGTTAAGATGCTATTAAAATAATCCACAGAAGAGATGACACTGACTTATGTCATCAGTAGAGGTATAATGAAGAAATTGGACTCTGGATAGATTTAGAAGTTTGAGTATACAGGATTTGTTGGCAAGTTGGATAAAAATGTGAGAGAAAAAATAGTCAGGGATACTTCCAAGTTTTTAACCTGAGCAAATGGAAGGATTAGAGTTGCCATTTATAGAATGGAGAAAAATTGGGGTGAAGCACATTTGGTGGGGGCAAGTAGGTAAGAAGCTTGGACATTCGCTATATGGGAGGAGAGACTGAGTAAGCAGTTGTCAGCAGGAGTCTGTAGGTTAGGCAGATTCTCACTACATACCTCTTAATCCTTGAGACTATGAAGTCAGGAGTGCAGACAGAGGAGAGCAGTCCAAGGATGAAGTTCTTGGACACTGGGAAGGGCGGGTGCTATGGTGAGGGCTGTGAACAGTGTAAGACTGAAAAATCACAGACCTATACCTCTGAAGCAAATTAATTAATTACATGTTAATTTAAAAAAGAAAATTAAAAAATAAAAGTGAGGGGGGAATAAAAAGAAGTTCTTGGACACTCATTATTTAGAGTTCAAAGCGATAATAAGAATGAAATAAATGGGACTGAGAAGGAGTGGAAAAAAAGAATTTGGGAGAATGCAGTGTCCTAGAAGTCAGATGAAGAAAGTCGTCAAAGAAATGATAAAAGGTGTAGGTTTATTCCTAAAAAAATGAATCATTTATTCATTCTCAGATAGCATGGAATTTTAACCCAGTGAATATATTTAATTGTATTTAAACAAAAATTTTTACTTTGGAATCTAAAGTATCTGAGTTGTACAGTCATTGATTAAAACATGCACAGAAATGATAGTGAAATCTCATCTTTATTTAGAATAGTGTCATGAGAATTCAAAAGTGTGTCCTAATTCTGTTGGGATTCCAAAAATCTATTCTGAAATTCCTTTAATCTTTTTATAATGTTATGTATACGTAACATCGATCAAATATAAGCACATATATGAATGCTTGCTTTGAGGCAGTCAGGTATAGTTTTTAATATCTGACACTATAAAAATTCTCCAATTTCAAAATTTCCTCTTAACCCTTTACTTTCTGTTTGTCCTGAGTTTAAATTCTTTCATGTCGAAGGTCTCACCTTAAGAGTTCCTACTCCTGACATTGTTTGTAAGAGTCTGAACTCTGCAATATTTAGTCCACAAGAGACATTTTGTGATTTGGGCTTTATTTACTGCCTATGATTTTACTCATCAATTCTGGAGTTGTATCGGTACCCTTATAACTTGAACTATCATCAGGTAGAAAGCCAATGTTATCTAAGAAAATGCTTGTATTTTATCTGATTTGTCTTAGTGGGGACATAGGAGTAAGTAGGAAGAGAAAATAGAACAAAACAATTTGGCAACTATTCTATTAGTTTAATTCTAGATTAAACCCAACTGCATAATTCAGAACCCAGGTCAAATCTCTAAGCAGCCTCAGAACCCAAGTCAAGTATCTAAGCAGCCTGTCCTTAAGGGGTTTCTGGGCTCTTCCATTACAGAAGTCCCCTGCTGAACTTCCTGTCCAGGTTTCCCCATGAGCACACTGCCTTTGGGCAGACTGTCTCTTGTTCCAGCTTGAGTCTCTAACTTATTCCAATTATTGGTGGCAGAATTTAAGTGGCAGAATAAGTGGATAAATGAGGAATACAGTGTAACAGAGGCTTCCAGATCTGCCTGTGCCCATCTAGTACCTCTGTTATTAGCTCCTCTGACTCCTATATTCCCGCTTTGTCACAACTACTTTTCAAATACCGCAGCTCCAAGACTCTGAATCCTAGGAAAGCTCAAGTCTTGGATGTTGTTATAGCCCCACTAGCTGACAGTGTATCAGCCACACTTGCATAACTGTTGGAGAAAAGAGTGAGAGGTCCAATCTGCCTTGGTAAAAAATGTCAGAAAAAATTGTGCAGAGGATGACAAGGTATGAATATTCTCCAAGTCACAATCATAACAATTTTTACAACTCTATAAAATTAAACATTACCTGGAAAATAAATTACTGAGTGGATCTCATATAGTTTATAAGCAGTGAAATTCACAGTGCTGAGCAGGAAGGAAGTCACTAGATACAAAATAAACAGATGTGTGAGTAGCCAAAGCCTAGAACAGGAAGTAGCTTCATAACAGATTATAAAGTCAGTTGGTGTAGGAAGTGTCGTGTGATTTACACATATTCTGATGAGCCCTAACTTTTTAACATTTACCTTGGTTTTTCCAATAATGGTGACTCACATTTTCTTCATTGCCATGTGAAAAAGATAATATAAAAGAAGACTGGACCAAGGAAGAGCTTTCCTGCTACTAATAATACATGACAGGGTCAAGGTCCCCACAAGTTCAACAGGCCCCTTTAAAGAAAGGAGATCATTAAGGATATGCCTTTCTAAGTGAACAAGATGTAAGTTTTCCTTGCAGTGTAGTATGTTTAGGCTAACAGATGACAGAGCTCCAGAGGATAAAGGGAGACACAGGATGAAAAAAGGAGGAAAATTGTGTGATGTGACATGTACATAGGTGTGAGAATCCAATCCTTTGAAGGCTCTCAGGTCTCCAGTGCCTTCCCATCACTACCCATATGGACAAAGTCCATGAGAGACTATGTATCAATGCTAGAGGAGGAAATGGAAGGGAATGAAATAATGAAGAAGCAAAATGCAGATAAATTGGATGGATGGATGGATGGATGGATGGATGGATGGATGGATGACAAGCCTAGTCTTTCTAGCCACTACATTCTCTTAAATATTTCCCAAGACCATGAGAAGTCAGCCTTATTACCCCATTTGCAAATGAGAATCCAGAGATACTAAATATGCTGACAGAGCCACTAAAGTCTCTATTCCATTGGCCCACTTCCCATTACTTATTTCCTATTACTCTCTTCCACATTCATTCTGTTCCAGCCACACGGGGAACTTGCTGCTCCTCAAATGTGTCAGACGAACTTCCATGGGGTTTTTGTGCTTCTAGTTCCATCTTCCTTGAGTCTTCTTCCACTGAATATCCACATACTTATTTTTTTGCTTAGGTCTCTCCTTAAGTGTCACCAATTCCACCCCCTCCCACCGACTCCTAAACCCCATTCCCTGCTTGAACTTTCTTTAAAACAATTCTCACCACCTTTCTTATATCATCACCTCTTCCCCAAAAGCCTGAGACAGGACCTTACATTTAGGTAACTTATTTTTGGAAGTAATAGCAAGAAACAGAAGCAGGAAAACGAGAAGTATGAAATGGGAAAGAAAGGAAAGCTGATGTAGCAGTGCATTATCAAGTTGTGATTAATGTGGATAATCAGGGCTCAGAATCATTAGGAATCCTCTGGGAAGCCTTGTGTAATACCCTTCAGAATTGTCTGAGTCATACACTTTTACCGCCGTTGTTCAAGGGTCATCCCATGGAGTTCGGTTAGTTGGTCCCACTGGTGTTCCACACCAAATAGCCTTCTGGCAAAAGCTGGGAGTGGATGTTGGCTGCTTACACCTGCAGTCAGTTAGTTGTTGTATCAGTGGTGGAATAAAAAGGTTAGATGACAGGATATGGGGTGGGACATAAGAGGTTTCTGATAAAGCCCACTTCTTGCACCACTCACATCTTTGAGAACCTTCAAGGTAGTGGCTAACAGCAATTTCTACAATCAACTCAATATAGAAAAGTTATTGGAAAAAGCTAGAGTGCCTACTGTTGCAACTTGTCCCTGAGCGATAACTGATATTGACCATCTTTTTTTCTCCACTCATCTCCAGTTATTCTTACTAGCCATCCCACCTGGTTTATACTCACTTGTCTGGAGGGGTAACCTAGACCTTCATCCCCAACTGGTCAGAATCATTAATTACTGTACCTTGGTTAAGCTGTTGTCTTTACAGTAGTCTACTTTCTGTTATTACAAGGAAAGCTCCATAGAAGTCCCTAGATTCTAAATATACTCTTCCAGGTCACCATTATTTAGCAGCAATCATAGCTGTTCATGGTAATCAGGTTCAGTTATCTCCACCAACAGAATCATTTTCTTCTCTTCCTTTGGGGCTGCTTAAATGAGAAACTCAAAATGAACAAGCAGTAGTCATAGTTTCAAGGTTGTGAAGCACTTACTATGCCACCTAATGAGGTACTCTCCTGCCCTGTGCCAACCAGACTCCTAATCCAGAAGAGTCTAAATTATGGGCATGGGAAATGCAAACTCCACAAATGGGTCACTCTGCGTGATAACAAAAGGGCCTGTACTTCTTGGTTGCAGGACCCATGTATTCTGGCTTTTGCCATCACAACACCATATACATCCAGAAGATGAGCATTCCAAGGTGTAGTCGCTGAGTTCATACATTACCTAAGCTTTAAATGATTCTCTGAAGCAGCCACACTGTTAAAGGCAGGAGCTGTGCCCTCTCACCATTGTACTCCCAGAACGAAGATTAGTAGCTGGTACATATTAGGACAGTACCACATATGAATGAATGAATGAATGAATGAATGATTCAATTAATGTCTTTAGGTCTTTGGATATCCAAGAACATCTAAAATCACAGGGCAAAGAGATTGAAATTCATTATAACCTAGTACCTCAGATGATTAAAATGTGAGAGATTACTTTTTAGATGTATATATATAATTAGCACATATGTCAAAGAATAAAATTAAGAAAACTGAGTTCACTTTTATAATGTATTTAGAATTAATCTATTCATGTATACACCATATTTATTTACTTTAATGTACCAACAAATCATAAACTTGACAATATAGTATCAATTCACTTATTTTTCTGTGTCCTAAATCCTAATGAATTTCATGTATGAAAACCTCATTAAGAAACATTATGTTCAAGAATAAATTGTCAAAGCCCTACTCTACCAGATTAAATGTATGATAAAATATTTAAAATGACATTTATTGCATCAATTTTTTTTAAATAAAGCTAGAGAAAGCTGTTAATGTAGCTTAATAGCCCCAACCCTTGTTCCCTTTACTATTCCAGCATATTGCTCCAATAATATATTTTGCCTGGTAGCTGAAAAAAAATACCTACAGGACTAAAATGAAGTTTTGCCGAATTAAAGGGAAGGCCGTAAATGTGTGATGTTTCATACGAATTTCAGTTTACCATATGATATATCATATTGGATTTCTGGCCAAAAGGATTTCAAGGAAAACAAAGTCAGTCTACGTCCTTATTTGAAGAGAGTCACTTTATCATGAATCATGGAATAGTTATTGAGCTCTGACACCTCCAAGTGTTGAAAAAATCAGAGAAGATCCATTTTTGGGGTGCAGTTTTGAACTATAAATTGGTAATGAGGACCTATGGAATATATTTACCTAGCTTAATGTTAATGCTTTATTTTAGCTAAAAGGTGCACATATATTAGTCTTTGTACATATTTCATTAGCACCCAGATTCCATGGGGTTGAAAAAAAAATCTTATGAAATCTTAAGAATGTTGTAAGAAGAAAATCTAAGGCCTAGTGCATAAATATAAAGATAGCCTATCCTATAATAGACCTGTCACAAATATAAGAAGTTCCTAAAAGCTGTTTTATTTTCTTCTGCTTTCTTTACTGTCAAAATGTAATTTGTTTATTCAGTTGAGCAGCATGGGTGGTCCAGCTGGAAAGTTAATGTGAAGCTCTTCCCTTCTCTTTTTGCAGTGTCTCACCTTTGAAACCAGTCATCTAACTGAACATAGTCTTTCCAGTTAATGAGATTATCTATACAGTTTTCAAAATGTGACATTGGTCTGATTGATTGTGAGTTTTTTAATAGTATTGAAAAGACAACAATAACTTGAAACAATAGTAAAAACAAAAATTAATAATTTGAATCACTAATACTTCCTTTCTGAAACAGGAAAAGTTACAAAACTCGGTGCTTTTTATTGACCCAGGGCCACACTGATCACATATAAACATGACAAGATCAGTTGTTTTTGGATCTCAAAAGACAATAGTGTTATCTTGTGCACCTATTCAAAAGATAGCCAAGATTTGAATCTAGACCAATTATGACAGTCAGTAAAAATAGGAAACTAGAAAGAATGGAGATATTCTGAGGTCCAGCATATATATAAAACTCAATTTGGGACGCCTGGGTGGCTCAGTTGGTTAGGCAGCTGCCTTCGGCTCAGGTCATGATCCCAGCGTCGTCTGACTCTGCCTTCCACTCTGTCTGCCTGTGCTCGCTCCCGCTCGCTCTCTCTGACAAATAAATAAAATCTTTAAAAAAAAAAATTATATTTTTTGGTATGATGACAGTAACTTTGTTCAGAGGACTCCCAAATATGCTATGGGCTCAAATAGCCAAAGAATTTTTTTAAAGTTATGAAAGATAACTCCTATTTTCTCATACCCCCCTTCAGTCTCAAAGGAGCATGCATTTCCAGCTTCACTCATTAAGAAATGTTTGTGCTTTAAAAAATTTCATGTTGACTCCCAAAATAGTGATCAGGGAAATCTCTGAGAAAGATACTGCTAGAAAATTAATAAATAATCTTCACTTATCAGCTGTCTTCAGCTCTCACAAAGTTCCAAAGGAGTCTTTCATCAGTGTCATAGGATACTTGATGCAAAATTTATGGAATCAACCCTGGCCGAATAAGTTTGAATTCTGGAAACTCCTGGGTCCCTTTTCCCCTGAACATTACATACTTCAGAGTCTTTCTTTACATTTTTAAATGACAGAAAATGGAAAATTCATTCTCAGGTTTACTGTAACTCTTCTCTCTGAGGGCTACTTGCAAAGAATTCACATGTTGCAGTTAAACCTCAAATTAGACATTTTAAGTTTCCCTGCCTGGTCAATTATAAGACCCTCGGCCTTAACCAGAGGACATATGCTTTCGACTTTGCAGAGGTCTGAGTCAACAGCTTGTTGGGCTTTAAAGAACCTCGGCCTTTTTTGTAGCTGGGGCTTTTTCTCCTTTTGCATGTTTCCCGACCACTGCTGGTTTTCATTCATCTCCATTCAGTGGTTTCAGGTGACATTTTGGGGCTGGAAACATAATGTGTCAGAAGATAGCTGTAGCTTCCTACTGTGTTAGTTATTGTTTCCTTTGTCAGGAGGTGAGTGAGCACAAACATTTTCCAATTGCTCTGATTTTCAGGCAGGTTTAGATCTACTGAGCCATCACTGATGCACACGCCTATACTATTTAGAAACACTTGATACAGATTTCAGAGGCGATTTCTAAGTCCGGTCCTATACAAATAAAGGTACTCTGATTTATCCTTTTTCCAGAAGAGGAATAGATTTCACATCCTCTTCTTGGTTTACTCCTGCTCAGTATAAAAGGAATAGATGGGGTGCTTCTGAAAAGGCTTCTCATTTGGGTTCAAAACAGCAGCTCACCTTTTTGCAAAAGGCAAAACATTATAATGATCAATAGAATCGGGCTCTTGGGATTCAGTTCCTCAGTCCTTTCTAGGGTAAAAATTCCCATCAGAATCAGAATGAAGTCTTTGGTGAAAACTTAAATTACATTACAATATTCAGTTTCCTAATTTCCACCAAGGCTTTGCCAAAGGCATTGAATGATTTATGATAAACTTGAAAACCTCAGTCCCCTCTTCCCAGGGTGTCTTCAATTATCTCTTTGACGAACTCCGCTCTTGATTCCATGTTGAACTGAAGTAATAAGGGGTTTAGAGCCTTTATATTTTTCCTCAAACTTTTCCTTTTTAACTTTAGAATATCCGCAAGTGAAATGTCATGGAGTGGATCTTTTTAAATGTACCTCTTATAAAATTATAATTAAATATATCTTATTCCTATAGAATTTGTATGACTTATAAATGTAAATTTCCTATGTCATTTTAGTTATAAAAATTGTACTATGAAAATTTGTTAGAATTCATTATACTTCAGCCTGAAGAGTTTGCTCAGTTAGTTAGAAAATAAGTTCTGATAAAATCTCTTGCTGGTTTCTATCCCATTCCTTTGTCATTTAGGATGCAAACACATAGTACTGGCCATAACAGGAATTGGATATGTGAGTATAGATTGATTATAGAACTTTAAAGTTTGATTGTAGAATTTTAAAGTTTGATTTGCTTCCTCATGTGGAGAAACTGAGTCCCAGGCAAGATGAGGAACTTAGGCAAAGTCACATTTCATTAAGAACAGTGTGGGTCCTACTTTCTTTCTTTCTTTTTTTTTTTTTTAAGATTTTATTTATTTATTTGTCAGACAGAGATTACAAATAGGCAGAAAGGCAAACAGAGAGAGAGAGGAGGAAGCAGGCTCCCTGCCAAGCGGAGACCCTGATGCAGGGCTCGATCCCAGGACCCTGGGATCATGACCTGAGCCAAAGGCAGAGGCTTTAACCCACTGAGCCACCCAGGTGCCCCTGGGTCCTACTTTCTATCATGGACTATGGAGTCAGATAATTGTGGCTTTAAACACTACCTAGTAGCTACTCCTCTCTATCTATCTTCTGAATGGCTGAGAGTATGGAAAATTATATATGCAAAAATTCTGGTTCCAAAAAGGTATTAAATCAAATGGTAAAGATTATAGTTACTATTATTGTTATATAACTAATCCAAATGATCTTTGAGTCCTTTTCTCTAATTTGTTCTTTACACAGTTTTCAGAATATTTCTCTAAAACACAGGCCATAGTATGATTTTTCTCACTTTGAAACCCTCTGTGGCTTCCTCACATCCAACAAATTAAGTTAAAATGTCTTCCCCTGACATACTAGGTCCTGTGCATCAAGCCACAGCCCACCTTTCCAAAAGTCATTTCATCTTCCTTCCTAGACTTACATTGCTTTCAAGTCTAGTTAAATTGCTTTCTGTTCCACAGACATTTCCCCACATTGTTCTCAGCAAAATGGAGTCTTGTCCATAGGGCTTTACTTATTCTTCTAACCAGATGTGCCTTTTCCCACCATGGTGGAGAGGAGAGAGGAACCAGCATCAATGGAGCATATAATCTTTGGAGTTCTGTGCTTAGCACTTTGAACACGTTCCTTCACCAATACTATTCTTATGGCATTTGTCACATTCTACTTTGTGGTATAGTCATTTTTGTCTTTGTTTTATTTTGCCTCAGTTTGTGAAAGGCAAGAATTATGTCTTAATCTCTAGTGTAATATACCTATGAATAAAATGTACTAGGGAAATTGCTAATTGAATATCTTTAACTATACTAGGCAAAAACATCAGCCAAAATAAGGATTTGTGGGACATCTGAAGCAACTTGGAGAACCATGACAGTTTTTTTGGGTTATTGGGATAGAAACCCTTTAAATCCATCTTAGGTCATCATTGGACTTAAGTGTATTTTGTTGTTGTTGTTGTTGTTGTTGTTGTTTTTAGCAAAAGGGAGTGGAGTACATAATGTCACATGGCATGTTGTCATTGGAAGAAAACACCAATTTTCTCTCCTCTTCCCTAGGCCTAATAGTTATACAGTTGCATGAAGAAAAAAGAAAACAGAAATCAAGAATATCAAACCAGCACTGGAGGACACAGAGAAATACTTGCCTCACCCTTATGTGGTGATATAAAAAGCTCAAAAGATACAAAAGTATTTTCTAGGGAAAATTTGGATGTATTTGGATGCAATGTAAGCATCCTCCAACCTATTTCAGAAAATGGGAGACATCGTGAGTTGAAAAGCTGAATTTATGGAAGGAATTTGAGTAGGTATCAACATTATGTTTATCTTTATGGTCATAAGCTTCCCCTTAAAAATATACATCCATATATACTATTATTCATGCCATAGAAGTTGAACATACATTCGTATATAAACGGATGTGACTGATAAAACCGTGAGTCATATGAATAGTAAAATCTACTTGAACCTTTAAAATCATAGGACAATCATTCCATTCCTTTCACACCTTTAGGTACACTAGATGGTAACTCCAGGGCAAGGAAGATGGTTGTTTTGCTCAATAAAAATAAAGTCCCAGAAAACAGGTTTTTTTAATGAATCAAGCTGGGATTCAAAGTGGAGACCAGCTTTCATTAAACCTTAATAACCTCCAAAATGGAAACTTATAAACTGACAGTTAAAACAGTAAAAGTTTGCATTAAGACTGAGTCAACAGGTCAAAAGCTAAAAAGCGGGGACCTAATGGGGAGGCATGGGTGGGAGGAGGAAAATGAAAAGGAGAGGAACACAGAATGGAAAAATTAAAGGACAAAGACATTTAGAAAGGATCCATCTGAGTGCGGAAAAATGTATTGTCTTTTCAAGAGATAGGAAATCAACTGACCCCTTTGAAGAGCGTGCCCTCCCCCTCCAAAGGAGGGGCTACTTCAGGCAATTACTCAAGCAAATAGCCAGATTCCTTCCTGATAGCCTATTATCTTTCTTTTTATTGAGCCAGGGTCTCTCCATAACCAGAGAGACGCTGGGCATTAACTCTTTCAGCTCCTTAGGTCACCACTGGGGAAACCAACGCAAGGCTTTAGTTCCCAGCTCACAAGTCAGCTACCAGGAGGTTCTGGATCAATGTGTTTTATGCCTCTGAAATTTAGGGAGCAAAAGAAGAATGCTTTTGTTGTAAACATGTGAAATCCACATGTCTCATCATCTTTCTGTAGAAAAAGAAGTTTCCTTCTTTTGAACCCAAATTGGGCAATTCAATTATGAAATCAATAGATCCTACTGTAAGACGATTCGGGGGAGTTCCCGTTTTCATAAAAAGACTTTGCTGTGTTCATCCAACATACATTCTGGCCTCTTGCACGCCGTTTACAAGGTTTCTAATTAAGCTCCAGAGAGGATTATATAGTTCACTGAACTGAGTCACTATGCTGCAACTGGAAGAGAAGAGACACTCCTATTTTATCAGAAAAATAAACACTTTAGTTTCATTTCCTCTGCCACACATGTTATCTCTTTGTCCTGTCACAGCACTTTTTATAGGTTTTTATTTCAAAGGATTACCTTGAGATTACTGTCAACACAAGCCAGAGGGAAGTCTCCACACAGAATACAGCAAGTGGTTTTGCCTTCTAAAAAACCTCACTCCAGACACAATAGCGGTATCATATGATATCACTGAAATCATCTCTTCTAATTTAAGAACAAAGAGACAGTTTTTCAGCAAATACTTGGGCCCCCAAATCTGAGGAAAATAAATGTTTATCAGTGACAAAAGCACAATTTACCAAGTGGGTTCTTAAATTTTAACCTTCTAAATTATTTCAGAAGCTCCACTGCTTTCTGCTGTTCTTAAAACATCTGTGGGCAAAATGCAATGTGCTGGGTCACAATTCTTAGTGTGACAAGAAAACGTTGCTTAAAAACAGAAAGGTTGTTCCCTTTCTTATGCAAGGGGAAAACACTTGAGTTGTTATTCAACTCAAGTAAATGCTTCATAACCATCGAATTAAATATTTCTGAAGGGTTCATTCCTGAGCTTTCTGGATTGAATTAGGTTTTTCTCAGAACTATACTTCATGTCACCCACATGTCTTAAGAACTGGTGCCTTCTGCTCAGCTGTGCATTTCTTTCCAGACATGCCGGGTGTCTATGCAATAAGCACTCGAAAGTTCAAAGAGACACAGCACATTCTGTGCTTTCTCTTCCCACCAATCCACGTAAACACTATTAATAACCAGACCGCTCTTATGCCAAAAGGCTCTTATGGCTTGACTTCAGTCTGTTAATAGTTCACACTCACTCTCTGCCTTTACTGCGCTCAGTAGAACCGTCTTCCTGGGGCCAAAATCCAGCCACTCGCCACCACACATGCTTCTACAGGAGCACACATACGGACCCAGGGCTTAGAAAAAACATGCCTGTCAGCCTCGTGTCTCCCTCTCTACTCCCATAAGCTCCCTCCCCTCCAGAGTGTACTCGTTCACGAATTCAACAAACATGTCTTCAGACTCTACCATTTGTCAAGAGTCCATACTAGGCAAAGGTCCGTGAACAAAAAGAAAGACAAAAATCTATGTGTCCCAGGAACCTACATTCTGGTGGAGACAAATGCAGAGATAAATAAGTAAATAAATAAACAAAATCATTCTGGATAGTCCAGTCGTCTTCTCTTATTGCAGTTGACTTTGCACAGTGTCTGTTACCCACAGTCTCTTGGGGGTCTAGAAGTAGACGATCCTTCTCTTGACCTATGGTGAGAAGATCAAGAGTAGCCTAACACTGTGTCACCAAGCCTATGTCATTCACCTCATTTTATCTCATCACAAAGCATTTTATTCTTTCACAGCATAAGAAGTGAGTAGAGTAAGAGATACTTTGAGAGAAACCACATTCACAAACTGTTATTACTCCCATAGTGTTATAATTGTTCTATTTTGTTATTAGTTATTGTTGTAAGCTCTTGAGGTGCCTAACTCAGAAGTGAAACTTCATCATAGGTATGTGTGTGTAGAAAAAAACAGTGTGTAAAGGCTCGGTACTATCTGTGCTTTCAGACGTCCATTGAGGGTCTTGGAACATATCCCCCACAGACAAGGCAGGGACTACTGTACTAAGATCTGTAAGAAGGAAACGCCATGATAATACGATGGTGACTTAAGGATAGTCAGCACCCAGATGGGGAATTCACGGAAGGCTTTTCTGAGCAGATGGCATTTGAGTTGAAACCTGAAGGAAAGGAAGAATTTGGACAGCCTAAACACCAGATAAAACGTTTCAAAACAGAGGAAACGAAAAGGACCAAGCCCCAGGGAGTGTTAGAGCAACCTAGAAGGATGGAAGCAGAAAAGCTCTCATAAACTGAAGAAAATTGCAAAGCACAAAAAATTCTAAGCCTGTGGAAGTTTCTTACGATTCTTCCTTACGTCTCTGAAGCATATCAAGAATAAGTTCTTTGTAATAGTTCCCTTCCAGTATGACTTCTCAGGTGCAAACTTAATTTTTGCAACTTATTTGAAAGGTTGTTTTCACTTCTATTGTTCTTGACAGGAACCATAACACCCATTCTCTAGGACTTTTATAAAGGTTACAATGGATGGCGGACCCTATGTGTCTCCTACTCAAGTACCAGTCTCCCCTTCTTTCTATCAGAATCCACTTGTTGCAACAATGTGTTCTCCTTAAAAATGTGTGCATGCGTGTGTACATACATACTTACATACATAGATCCCCACCTTCCAACCTCCTTTGCAGCTAGGGGACTGACAAGTATGCCGTATCTGGCATAGTGCTGGCCAAGGAGATAGAAGCAGAATATTAGACCTTTCAAAGAAAGCTATTTATGGGGCACCTGGATGGCTCAGTCATTAAGCATCTACCTTTGGCTCCGGTCATCATGATCTCGGGGTCCTGGGATCGAGCCCTGCATTGGGCTCCCCGCTCAGTGGGGAGCCTGCTTCTCCCTCTCTCACTTTCCCTGCTTGTGTTCCCTCTCTCACTGTGTCTCTCTCTGTCAAATAAATAAATAAAATCTTAAAAAAAAAGGCAAGCTATTTAAAATATTTTCAGAAAGGGGCAATTCTGACCCTTACATTCTACTTCTCCTTACTTTTCCCTCTATTCTTGCCTAGAAAGGAAAAATGATGTTAGAAGTGAAACAGCTATCTTTTGATTTTAAGGTAGCTGTAAGACAGCCACAAATAAGGAGAGTTGAATGGAAAGTTTATAGGAGTCTGAGTCTCTAATGTCATCATGGAGCTCTACAGACACCTGGACCATCTCTGAACTTCTTGCTGAGAGAACAATCGCCTCCTGTATGTTTAAGTCATTGCCAAGTTTTATACATGGCTGCTAGAGCCAAATGCAGAATTACTATACATAAAGTGCCACAAAACAAAAAGATAAATGATAATTGAGTGTCTCCATCATCATTTTTATTACTGGTGTGCTTTAATGAGGCTGCGATTTTTTACGTAAGAGGACATGTGAAGGCCGGAGAATACAGATATTCAGACGTTTCAGAGTTAAGCTATCAAGGAATTTGAAGACTTATGGAATATAAATAGTTCTCATAGCCTTTTGCTAGGGCTCCTTCCTGAGATCTTGAAAGAAACCAGTGCAAGTGAGGGGATCTGAAGCTTAGGCTACTTTATAGTAAATCTGCTTCAACCCCCAAGTGCCTGTATGTTAACAAGAGGGAAATGGGGACCTGCCATATTTATCTGCCATATTTACCATGGAAACAACGCTTCCAGCCAAGCCTCCACAGTTGCATTCATGAGGTAAAATGAAAGGTGCCCACTTCTGAGGCTGATACATTGGTACATATATCCAAGACACAGTAATGACTTAAATCTGTAGAGAGTACCCAGGAAAAGAAAGAGCTTATAATGTCACACATAAAAGACCTCTTTCAATTCCAGAACAGTTTGTGATAGGGGAGGGGGAAGAGAAGGGAAGGGAATTATAGTTTATGACTCTCTAACAAATAACAAATGCCAGTGACAACAGTTACCATTTATTGAGCACTTCCCCTGTATTGGTCCTGTCACTTCATTTAATTCATGAAACAATCCTTTGAAGTAAGTGCTTCATAATGTACACTTTTAAAAGTCATATTTATTAAAGTGTAATTTATTCACCCTTTTAGTAAATAAAGCCTTGAAATCAGGTAGCATGAGTCCACTAACTTTGTACTTCTTAAAAATTATTTGGCTACTCTTGGCCTTTGACTTTTCCACATAAAATTTAAAATCACCTTGGCAAGTTCTACTAAAAAGCCTTGAGATTTGGACTGAGATCACACTGACTCTGATAGGTGAATTGGGGGAAATCTGTAATTTAAAAGTAGTGAGTCTTCCGAACCATGAACACTGTATATATCTCCATGTATTTGGGTCTTTTAAAATTTCTCTTAGCAACATTTTATCATTTTTAGCTTTCAGATCTTGCAGCTATATTGTTGGATACATTGTTACATATGTCATGTTTTTGAAGGATGGTATGTGAAGGGGTCACCTGTTCTTTTATTGGTAACTTAAGACTTTCACTTCATATAAGAGAAATGTAAAGATGCGCCATTGAGGGGAGTTCACTCTGTTTTCCTCCTCTTCCCTGAGTATTTCCTGTAAGCACCAGTGGGAGCCTGTGAAGAACATTTTTGAGAATGTACAGACTCCACTCGGATCTGCAACTCTTGGGGAATTTACTCCGTCATACTAACTCATACTTAGCTTTTCTCCTTATCTGCTGGAGTCGGCAATCAGCTCTGTCTTCCATGCTTTTACGATGGGGAAACAGTTACTCTTTGCCCCATCTCTCTTTGGAGGGGGTTTCTCAGCCTTTAGAAGTCCACTGATGTGACTAGAAGTCTCATCTCTCTAATTGTTTGAGGAAGAATAATGAAGGCATAGACTTTTTTTTTCTTGATATTATGGTAAGGTGGCATTATCCTATATCTTTTTACATTTGAAGAAAAAAAGTAGCCAACCTGGACCATTTATATGAAAAAACTGAGACTTGTGAAGGCCAAGTAACTTGTTCTCTATCACAGATCTCTTATATATCATGGTTAAAACTCAGAATCAGGTTTTTATGAAATAATAGTATATTATGTTAAACATAACACTAAAATGCATCCTGGAAGATCTTTTAATCAAAGGACTGTATTTTACCTGTCTATATGATTCCAATCAGACTCAGATATTTTCCTTTTTATTTCAATGAGGCACTGGAAGCAATGCTACAATTATTTGATGAGTCATTGAGGTTCCTACCTCTAAGTGAGTCTAAAGTTCAAAGTTTTAATTTTTTTTCAGTGACTATTTCTAGAAAATCTCCGCCCTCTCCAGAGTTCTAAACCATTTTGAAAACTAAAAGCTTAACACTTCTGCCGTAATTAAATAGGACTGGATAATTCTAAAAATGCATATACTATTGGCTACCTTTTACTTATGTACTTGTTTATTGTATGTCTAGTATAATCATACACTATTAGTTTCAGTTGTACAATATAGTGTCTTAGCAATTCTGTACATTACTCAGAGCTCATCACATTAAATGTACTCAATCCCCATCACCTGTTTCACCCCCCCACCTCCCTCCAACCACCTCCCCTCTGGTAACCACCAGTTTGTTCTCTATATTTAAGAGTCTGCTTTTAGTTTATCCGGGTTTTTTGTTGTTCATTTGTTTTGTTTCATAAATTCCAGATGAGTGAAATCATATGGTATTTGTCTTTCTCTGACTGACTTGTTTCATTTAGCATTATACCTTCTAGATCCATCCAGGCTGTTGCTAATGGCAAGATTTCTTCCCTTTTTGTGACTAATATTCATGTGTGTGTGTGTGTGTGTGTGTGTGTGTGTGTGTGTGTGTGTATCCCTTCTTCTTTATCCATTCATCTATCAGTGAACACTTGGGTTGCTTCCATACTTTGATTATTGCAAATAATACTACAGTAAACATAGAGGTACATATATCTTTTTGAATTAGTGTTTTTCTTTTCTTGGGTAAATACTCAGTAGTGGAATTACTGGATCATCTGATAATTCTATTTTTAATTTTTTGAGGAATCTCCATGTTGTTTCCATAGTGGCTGCACCAGTTTGCATTCATACCAAGAGTACAGGAAGGTTCCTTTTTCTCTAGTCTCCAACATTTGTTGTTTCTTATGTTTTTTATTTTAACTATTCTCTGACAAGTGCGAGGTGATATCTCATTGTGGTCGTGATTTACATTTCTGTGATTAGCGATATTGAACATCTTTTCATGTGCCTCGTGGCCATCTGTACATCTTCTTTAGAGAACAGAAGTTCATGTCTTCTGCTTGTTTTTCAACTGGATTATTTTTTTTTGTAGTGTTGAGTTATATAAATTATTTATATATTTTGGATACTAACTCCTTATCAGGTATGCCCATTTGCAAATATCTTCTCCCATTTGGTTGGTTGTCTTTTTATTTTATTGATTGTTTCTTTTGCTGTGCAGAAGCCTTTTATTTTGATATAGTCTCAATAGTTCATTTTTGCTTTTGTTTCCCTTGCCTTAGGAGATAGCTCTAGAAAAATGTTGCTATGGCTGATGTCAGAGAAATTATTGCCCATGCTCTACTAGGATTTGTATGGCTTCAGGTCTCACATTTAGATCTTTAATCCATTTTGAGTTTATGTGTATGGTGTAAGAAAGTGGTCGAGTTTCGTTCTTTTCCATATAGCTGTGTGGTTTTTCCCAGCACCATTTTTTGAAAAGAATGTCTTTTTCCGTTGCATAGTCTTGCTTCCTTTGTCAAAGATTAATTGACCATATAACCATGAGTTTATTTCTGGTCTTTCTACTGTGTTCTATTGATCTATGCATCTACTTTCCTGTCAGTATCATTCTGTTTTGATTACCACAACTTTGTAGTATATCTTGAAATCTGGGATTGGATACCTGCAGTTTTGTTCTTCGTTGTCAAGACAGTTTTGGCTACTGGAATCTTTTGTGGTTCCGTACAAAGTTCAGAATTGTTTGTTCCAGTTCTGTGAAAAACACCGTTTGTATTTTGATAAGGATTGCATTAACTCTGTAGACTGCTTTGAGTAGTATAGACATTTTAACAATATGTATGTTCCCAGCCCATGAGCATGGAATGCCTTTCCATTAGTGTCATCTTAATTTCTTTCATTTGTGTTTTATAGTTATCAGTGCCCAGGTCTGTCACCTCCTTGGTTAGCTTATTCCTAGGTATTTTATTATTTTAGGTGTAATTGTACCTGGGATTGTTTTCTTAATTTCCCTTTCTGCCACCTTATTATTAGTGTGTAGGAATGCAACAGAATTATGTGCATTGAATTTGTATCCTGTGACTTTACTGAATTCATTTACCAGTTCTAGTAGTTTTTTGGTGGAGTCTTTAGGGTTTTCTGTATATAGTATCATATCATCTGGAAACAGAGTTTTACTTCTTCCTTACCAATTTTAATGCACTTTATTTCTTAAGTAAATCTCTGTGGCTGGGACTTTCAGTACTTATGTTGAATAAAAGTGGTGAAAGTGGACATCCTTGTCTTGTTCCTAACCTTAGGGAGAAAGATCTCAGGTTTCACTATTGAGTATAATGTTAGCTGTGGATTTTTCATATCTGACCTTTATTATGTTGAGGTTTGTTCCCTATAAACCTACTTTATTGAGGGTTTTTATCATGAATAGATATTGTACTTTTTCAAATGCTTTTTTTTGCATCTATTGAAATGATCATATATGATTTTATCCCTTCTCATGTTGAGGTGTTGTATCACAGAGATTGATTTGTGAATATTGAACCACACTTGCAGCCCAGAAATAAAAATCCCACATGATCATGATGAATGACTTTTTAATGACTGTTGCATATGGGTTTTCTAATATTTTGTTGAGGATTTTGTTCATCAGTTTTTGGCCTATACTTTTCTTATTTTGTAGTGTTGTTATCTCATTTTGGTATCAGGTTAATGCTGGCCTCATAGAATGAATTTGAAAGGTTTCATTCTTCTTCTATTTGTTGGAATAGTTTGAGAAGAATAGGTATTAGCTCTTCTTTAAATATTTGGTAGAATTTCCCAGTAAAGCCAACTGGTCCTGGACTTTTGTTTGTTGGTTTTTGTTTGTTTGTTTGTTTGTTTGTTTTTGATTACTGCTTCAATTTCATTACTGGTAACCAGTTTATTCAAATTTTCCATTTCTTCTGCTTCAGTTTTGGGAAGTTATATATTTCTGAGAATTTACCCTTTTCTCCTAGGTTGTCTAATTTGTTGAAATGTAATTTCTCATAGTATTCTCTTCTAATCCTTTGTGTTACTGTGGTGTTGGTTGTTTTTTCTCCTCCTTCATTTCTAATCTTCTTTGAGTCTATTTTCTCTTTTTTTAAAATGAGTCTAGTTAAAGGTTTACCAATTTTGTTGATCTTTTTAAAGAAGTAGCTCCTGGTTTCACTGATCTGTTCTATTGTTGTTGTTGTTGTTGTTTTATGGTTTCAATTTTGTTTATTTCTGCTGCAATCTTTATTATTTTCTTCCTTCTACTGGTTTTGGTTTTCTTTGTTCTCCTTTTTCTAGCTCCTTTAGGTGTAAGTTTAGGTTGTTCATTTGAGGTTTTTCTTGCTTTTTGAGGTAGACCTATATTGATAAACTTCTGTCTTAGAACAGCTTTTGCTGCATCCCAAAGATTTTGGACCATTGTGTTTTCATTTTCATTTACCTCCATGTATTTGTGTTTTTTTAATTTTCTCTTTGATTTCTTAGTTGGTCCATTCATTGTTTGGTAGCATATTACTTAATCTCCATGTATTTGTGTTCTTTACAGGTTTTTTTTTTTCTTGTGGTTGATTTCTAGTCTCATAACATGATCAGAAAAGATGATTGTATGACTTCAATCTTTTTGAATTTGTTGAGACTTGTTTGGTGGTCTAAAATGTGGTATTTCCTGGAGAATATTCCATGTGTGCTTGAAAAGAATGTGCATTCCACTGTTTAAGGATGGAATTTTCTAAATACATCTGTTAGATCTGTCTGGGCTACTGTGTAATTAAAGCCGCTGTTCTCTTGTTGATTTTCTGTTTGGATGGCCTACCTATTGCTGTAAGCAGAGTGTAAAAGTTCTCTACTATTATTGTATTACTATTGATTACTTCTCTTATGTTTGTTATTAGCTGCTTTATGTATTTGGATGTTCCCATGTTGGATGCATAAATATTTAAAATTGTTTTATGTTCTTGTTGGATTGTTCCCTTTATGATTATATAATCTCCTTTTTAATCTTTTTACAATCTTTATTTTAAATTTTATTTTGTAAATTATAAGCATTGCTACCTTCATTTTCTTTTCACTTCCTTTGGTATGATGAATGCTTTCCCATCCCTTCACTTTCAATCTGCATGTGTCTTTAGGTCTGAAATGAGTCTCTTGTAGGGAGCCTATTCATTGTTGACTATTATTTTTCTATGACTTCCATCACCATATGTCTTTTTTTGGAGTGTTTAATCCATTTACACCCAAAGTAATAATTGATAGGTATGTACTTACTGACATTTTATTACTTGTTTCATGGTTGCTTTTATAGTCCTTCTCTGTTTCTTTCTTCTCTTGCTCTCTTTTCTCATGGTTTTCTGGTTTTCTTTAGTGATATACTTGGATTGCTTCCTATTTAATTTTTTTGCAGATCTATTACCAGTTTTTTATTTGTGATTACCATTAGTTTTTTTTTTTTTTTAAAGATTTTATTTATTTATTTGACAGACAGAGATCACAATCAGGCAGAGAGGCAGGCAGAGAGAGAGAGAGAGAGAGGGAAGCAGGCTTCCTGAGGAGCAGGGAGCCCTATGTGGGGCTTGATCCCAGGACCCTGAGATCATGACCCGAGCCAAAGGCAGCAGCCTAAACCACTGAGCCACCCAGGTGCCCCCTACCATTAGTTTTATATATAACACCTTAATGCATATATATTAAGTTGATAGTAGTGTAAGTTTGAACCCGTTATAAAAGCACTATATTTTTACTCCTCTCCTCCACTCCACATTTTGGGTATATGGTGTCATACATCACATCCTTTTATTTTGTGTATCTCTTAACTGACTTTTATAGATATACTTAATTTCACTTCTTTTGTGCTTCCTGTTTTTTTCTTACTTCTACTTATGTTCTTTCCTTTCCACTCAAATTGAATCCTTTTTTAACATTTCTTATAAGACTGGTTTAGTGGTGATGAATTCCTTTAGCTTGTTTGTCTGAGAAACTCTTTATCAGTGCTTTTTTTTTTTTAAAGATTTTATTTATTTGTTTGACACATAGATCACAAGTAGGCAGAGGGGCAGGCAGAGAGAGAGAAGGAAGCAGGCTCCCCACTGAGTAGAAAGCCTGATGCGGAGCTCAATCCCAGAACCCTGTGATCATGACCTGAGCCAAAGGCAGAGGCTTAACCCATTGAACCACCCAGGCACACTTTATCTGTCCTTCTATTCTGAATGATAACTTTGCTGGATAGAGTATTCTAGTTGCCAGTTTCTTTCTTTCAGCACTTTGAATATATCAAATCACTTTCTTCTGGCTATAAAGTTTTTGCTGAAAAATCAGTTCATAGTCTTATGAGGTTAACTTACTATCTATTTTCTTTTGTTGATTTTACAATTCTCTTTATCACTACTTTTTTTGATGTTTTAATTACTATGTGTCTTAGCATGGACCTCCTTGGGTTGATTTTGTTGGAGGCCTTCTGTGCATCCTGGATCTGGAGTCTATGCTTCCCAGATTCGGGAAATTTTCAGCTATTATTTCTTCAAATAAATTTGTTGCCCCCTTTTCTCTCTTCTCCTTCTGGGATGCCTATAATGTAAATGTTATCATGCTTGATGGTGTCACTGAGTTCCCTTAGTCTATTTTTATTTTTTATTATTATTTTTTTCTCTCTCTTATTCAGCTCAGTTACTTTCCATTACTCTGGACTCCAGGTCACTGATCTGTTCTTCTGCTTTCTCTAGTCTGCCATTTATTCCATGTAGTGTATTTTAAATTTTACTTATTGAATTCTTCATCTCTTGTTGGTTCTTTTTTTTATGTTTTCTATCTCTTTTTTGAGAGTTGAATGTATCCTCCGCTCTTTTCTCAAGTCCTTTGAGTATTTATGAACATTACATTAAATTCTCTATCAGGCATACTATTTCTCTCTATTTTGTTGAACTGTTTTGCTGTGATTTTGTCTTGTTCTTTCATTCAGAACATATTCCTCTGCCTTCTCATTTTGTCTAACTCTCTGTTTCTCTGTTAAGAAAATTAGCTCTGTTTCTTGCTCCTAAAAGTAGTGCACTTATGAAGAAGATGCCCTGCAGTGCCCTGCAGTGCAATGTCCCCTGTTCACAGAACCTGAGGCTTCAGAGGTGTCTCTTATGTATATTGCATGTGCCCTGCTATTGTGGCTGATCCGTGTTTGCTTGTAGTCAAGTGGTCTGCAGTGGCTCTTTTTGCCTCTTGTGGGCAGGGTTTGGGTCCCTGTGTTGCTAGTAGACCACTCTAGGGCTGCTTTCAGTTTGAGTTGGGTAAGATCAGGAGTTTGCTAGACCTCTGTCCACTGAACTGCAGAGTGCTTTCCCTGTGTTGTCCCCTGAGAAGCTTTCATTGGTAGGCAACGCCTGCAGTCAGACCACATGTCTGCCGCCAAACCACTGTTGGGGTCAACAGTAAGATTGTGTGTATGTAGTTATTATCCCCTCTCACTTTGGGGTGGTTCTGACCCCTGTCAGTGCTGCTTGCATACTGCTGTGCTTGTATGGGCAGCTTTGAATAGATTTCTACTGAGGGCACATTGGAGGGAGAGAGTCCACAGGGGTACCTAGGGGCAGAACTCACTGTGTTAGCAAGATTTGTACAGGTCTGTTGTGGAGGATGACAAGTTGGAGGAATGGATCACAGAAGTACACAGGAGTAGGGTGTGCTGTTATCAAGCTAGGTGGAGAGTATTCATGCTCAATGATTCCCACAGGTGTTCATGCATCTAGGCTGGAGGGGGCAGGGTGGGAAATGACACCTACCACCTCCTTTGTTCTTACAGAACTCTCTAAAAAGATCCCTGCCTGTCTCCAGGACATGGCCTGTGGTTAGCAAACAAGTCTCCCTCCAGTATACTCTGGGCATCTTCCAAAGTGCTCCTTCTGTGCTGTATCTCAATGGGGCTGTTTGTTAGGTTATCTCTTCAAGTTTCCCATCACTTTCTAAGTCTCCTGGAGCTGAGCACACTGGTATTTAAAGTTCCATGTGTTAAGCCCCACTGATTTTTAAGAACTCCAGAAGTTAAGCCCCTTTGGTTTTCAAAGTCAAATTTTATGGGGATTAATCTTCCCAGTGCTAGTCCTCTGTGCCTAGGGTGCCTGATATGGAGTCAGCTTCTCTCCCTTCTCTGGGCATGAAGGGTTCCTCCATAGTCCTGTGGGTCTGTTTGGTTCCTGACCATGTCTCTGCCGTTTGTACACTCTTAGATGTGGCCTCCTTTACATTTAGCTATAGAGAGTCTGTTCTGCCAGTCTTTGAGATATTTTCCTGTATTTTTTTTTATACTAACATGGATGTTACCTAGTTATATCTATGGGATGAGATATGAGATATCTTCCACTATCTTCCCCAGACCTGTTGGCTCCTTTTTAGAAAAGTTTTGATTGAACCCAGTGAAAATATCATGTGACCACAGGAGCTTGGGCTTGAAAGGAGAAAGCAGTTTCTGGGTGAAAGGGTTCTGCATCAACCCAGGAAAAGTGGTGGAGAGACAAGACTGGGTTGCTTGTTCAAATGTTACTTAGGAGGAACCAATATTGTTACTGGAGAAAGTATCAAATTCAAAGACAGAAGCAAAGATAGAAACTAGAACACATACAAGAAGGTCAAGAAAGAGCACAGAATTGGGCTTTTGAAAAAGCTGGAAAAGTAATTTGGAAAAAAAACTATAAGTATCAAATGTATGCTTGAGCTTCCTTGTAGTCTCCTGTAGAAGCCATTCTGGTAGTTTAGGAACCCGTGAAAATCTGACATGCAACTGGATCGCCTTCACATCTTGGCCAGATATGTATTTTTATAGTATATTTTACCTCATAAATCACTTACTCATATTATCTTATGTGAAATTCACAGCATTCCTATGTAATAGGAAGGCAAGGGAATGCTAGTTGAATTTTATAGATGGAGAACCCTAAAACAGTGTTCAAAATATATTAAATATTCCAACCATCTCTCTACTCATAGATCATGATTCAGACAACTGTGCTATACTTTTTATCATCTGAACATGTATATGTTTGTGTATATCTCTACTTTCTAGGTACATACAGAATTTCATATACTCTGTATGTTGCTAAGATATTTATAAAAGTCATGATATAGAAAAACTACAAGAAAACCATAATGAATTATTACATTTTACAAACTGCAACATGATAAAAGGTAAGAAATTCAAAAGGGAAGAAACCTTTCCAAAGCTCAAGCAACAGATTTTCATGTGATGCTAGGAAAAGCAAAAGGTGTTGTAGCTCTTAGAGGCATAAATAAAAACTTTGCCACCAATACTTGCAACCATTTTGAGATTTTTATCAAGGTAGAAAGTATCTGCAAACTCATTACTTGGAAGATGGATAGATTAGATAAAGTAAGAAAGACCTGCATGTAATAAGTAGTAAATGTTTGGAACAATCTTTTCTTGAGGTCTTCTAGGAAGAATTTGCCTGTATTGCCATTAAACTGCATTTATGTGTTTGTGAGTCTTTCTTCCTTTGTAAGTTGTGATTTTTTTTTTGAAGACTGGAAAAAAAAAGTCACTTTTTTGTATTCTGAGTGCCTAGATGCAATAAATATTTATTAATATTTGGTGAATAAAGCAATGGCGTCAGTATAAAATATATACATTGTATAATATATGTGTGTATGCATAGGTATACATATACACACATATACCTACATAATAATATCCATACAATTCCATATTATGTGTATATATGTATCCCATATTTAAATGTGTACACACATATACATTTCCATATATACTATGAAATATATATATCATATATAATATGGAATTATATGAGCATGGCTTTATGGGGTATATGTTTATGTGCTCTTAAGTATTTTTTATACATAAATATGTTTTATGCAGGTGTGCATCTACATGTATGTGTGTGTACAGATATTTTGATCTATGAATTTTTCATATTTTTAATCTCAAATAATCTTTAGTCAAATTGAGTTATAAAACTGAGAATAATAACAACAACAAAACAAAAAAGCAAACAAACAAAAAATTAGGATTAACTGATGTTAGACTTGCCCTGTGAAAGTCACAACTAGAAATGCAAATCTGATGCATAGCATATCAAACCTAATACAAATGACTTTGCACATGCTGGCTGCTTTGCATGGTCTGATCATTCCTGGAATCACAGGTAACTAAAAGTTACAGAAATTGGGCTAAATTTATAAAATTGTGTATTCATGAAACTATTGTGTATTCATGGAACTCTAACCCAACAATTGGCTAAATTTGCTTTCTGATATAATCTGCACAGTCACCTGGCAGCTGTCCCAGTCTCCCTGTCTCCCTGCAGCCTGCCACCACCATGGGAATAATTTACCTGTGCCATCTTACATGGTCTGCAGCTTGGCTGAGGTCTTATTCTGATATTTATAGGGGAGGGTTGAACAAAGTCTATCTGGAATAAGCTGTGGGTCCATTCAAGAATATTTCATTCCCATTCATTCATTCATTCATTTCCTCATTTTGAAACATTGAGCATTAGTACTAAAGCTACAGCATTAAGCACAGGGGTACAAAGGTGAATAAAGAACAATCTCTGTTTAACTGCAGCTGAGGTTTCCATTGTGGCATTTTTTGAGCCCCAAGTTGTACAGGGTGTTTTCAGAGTAGCATCAAACGTGTTCTAAAATCCATGACCTAAAATCCAAGTGATTTTGTTTAATAACTTTGACCATCAAAAATCCAGTTTGTGGGGCGCCTGGGTGGCTCAGTGGGTTAAGCCGCTGCCTTCAGCTCGGGTCATGATCTCGGGGTCCTGGGATCGAGTCCCGCATCAGGCTCTCTGCTCAGCAGGGGGACTGCTTCCCCTCCTCTCTATCTGCCTGCTTCTGTCTGCTTGTGTTCTCTGTCTGTCAAATAAAAAAAAAAAAAATCCAGTTTGTACATCAAACTACAAAGCTCTCTGCAGCAAAGAAAACCATCAACAAAATGAAAAAAAAAGAAAAAAAATATTTCCTGTGAAATAGGAAAAAAATATTTGCAAATCATCTATGAGCTAATATATAAAATATATAAGTATATAAATATAAATAATAACTCAATAGCCAAAAACAAAGAGTCTAACTGAAAAATGAGCAGAGGATCTGAATAGACATTTTTCCAAAGAAGATGTACAGATGGCCAACAGGCACATGAAAAGATGTTCAACATCATTAATCATTAGGAAAATACAAATTAAGCCCACAATGAGATACCATCTCACACCTGTTAGAATGGTTTTTAACAAAAACAAAACAAAACAAGGATGGCAAGAATGTAGAGAAAAGAGAACCCTTGTGCACTATTGGTGGGAATGTAAATTGGAGCAGCCACTATAGAAAACAGTATGGAGGTTTCTCAAAAAATTAAAAGTGCAGCTACCATATGATCCATCAATTTCACTTCTGGGTATTTATCTGAGGGAAATGAAATCATTGACTTGAAAAGATATCTGTACTCCTCATGCTCATAGCAGCATTATTTACAATAGCCACGACATGGAAGCAACCTACATGTCCACTGATGGATGAATGGATAAAGAAAATGTAGTATATATGTATCACATATTTATATTAACTGATTAACTGTCTATGTAATGCAATATTATTCAGCCATAAAAAAAAGGAAATGCTGCTATTTGCAATGCAACGTGGCTAGACCTTGAGAGCATTATGGTAAGTGAAATAAGTCAGACAGACAAATACTGTGTGATCCCATTATATGTGCAGTCTAATCACCCTGTGCCCCACAACCGAAAGAAAACCTCTGAACTCATAGATACAGAGAAGAGGTAGGTAGTTGCTAGAGGTAGGGGATTTAGGGTAGCTGAAATGGATGAGGGGGTCAAAAGGTATAACCTTTCAGTTCCAAAATAAATAAGTCATGGGGATATAATGTACAATGTGTAGTAAATAAGAGCATATTTTATGTTTGAAAGTTACTAAGGCAGTAGATCTTCAAAGTTTTCATCCCAAGGATAAGAAATCAACTATGTGCAGTGATCAAAGTTGACTTGACTTATTGTGGTGATCATTTCACAGTATATGCAAATACATTGAATCATTATGTTATACAACTGAAACTAATATAATATTGTGTGTCAATTATATCTCAAAAATCCCAGTTTGAAAAATGAACCAGAATAAAAATATATGACATTTAATGACAAAGAAACAATAAATGCATAAAAATTTTAGAAGAAATATTTCATCCTCTGAAGAACACTCAGAGTAAGTGGTTGTTCTTCACAGGTGATGTGAGCATGCTTCAACGATGACTGTACTTGACACAGTCTGTACTCAGCTTTGTACTGGAGTAGATTTTATTTTCCTCCTGTTTAAGCTAAGACCAGAACCCCAAGGCTTAGGCTTGACATAGGTATACTATAAATGACGTGCTAATGAGATGGAAATTCTCCAGGTTGCTTTTGAGACTCCCTGCATCAATGTGGACCTGCCTAAAATATCTAAGAGCTGAGAATCATTTTGGAAGGATGCCAGCCTCCTGAGTCTGAAAAGTTAGCTGGGAATTCCTTTTCAAAAGTCTTGTGGGTTTTTTTGGCACTTTGGTTTATAATCCTAGGTGGACCCCATCTGAAGTTCTAAAGCTCATAAAATGAGAATGAATGGTCAGTGTAAATAAGCCAAACTTGAGAAACATCAGACTTTGCTTGGCTGAATATTTCCATTAATCTACCTTGTCTATACTGGTTTAGCTTCTTCTGGCTAGAATCGCCTTTCTGCTATAACTCCTTCCCAGTAAGAAAATTTCCTTTTCGTCATACAGGGATCTCTCTCTCCAAAAGCTGTGGTGCATTGTACTATATTTAAATTCATTTATTTGGATATGTTTTGTGTCTGAATACTGATAAAAGTATGATATAAACCGTGTAATCTTTAATCAAAGGTTACTTTTATTTATAGATTTTAATTGCAACTAAAATTTTTATTTGACAGGTTCCAGTCACTCTAGTTTGGCATACCTGCACATTTTTATTGTATCCTGGGATCAGGCATAAATCAAGTGATTTCCCACAGACGAATAAAAGTGGTGGAGTAATAGAGTTCCTGGAATTTAACACTTCAAGGTCAAGAGGTCACATATGCTAAGTTGCTTATTTATATGCCTTTTAAAGTTTAAGTCTGTGGGCAGGAGACATGAAGAAATGTGACTTACTATATCAATGAAGAATGTATTGTTCTTTTTGCTCCTTATAGATAAAATTAGCAGTGTTGGAACAGCAGGTCATACAAAAATGTCATCAAGAATACAACATTTGCCAACTTTTTGAGCGGTGCTTTTTTAACAACTCTCTTTTTAAATTTAATTTAATTTTTTTTAAAGATTTTATTTATTTATTTGACAGAGAGAAATCACAAGTAGATGGAGAGGCAGGCAGAGAGAGAGGAGGAAGCAGGCTCCCTGCTGAGCAGAGAGCCCCATGCGGGACTCGATCCCAGGACCCTGAGATCATGACCTGAGCCGAAGGCAGTGGCTTAACCCACTGAGCCACCCAGGTGCCCTCTTTTTTAATTTTAATCATCAGTTGTAAACAGTGAGATTTATTGAACTTTTCTTTTTAATGTGAAGGAGAGAGTGAGTGTGGACTAATTATTGATACGCTTGCTGATGCCTCCCAACCTAACTTTGCAGTTAGGCTAGATCATTATAGCCTGAGCGGAGGTGATACATGACACTTCTGGGCTGAGCAAGTAGGAGCTCTCTCTCTCACTGACAAAAGTTGACCTTGGAGGCTACATATTCCAGATGGTGACTGTAAATTGGAGATAGACGTTTGACCCCCATTTAGCTATGACACAAGACAAAAGATGGACATTTTCACAACTTATGGCATAAAAGACTATAATGAGAATAAAGACAGATATAATCAATGTTTCAGGGGATAACTAAATCAGTTATGCAATGCAAATATATTCAGTTCCTTGCATGTAACTTACACTAAGCTCTTCCTTCTACATTATCTTCTCTGAACATATTCACCCATTTAAGTTTCATTTCTTTTGTGTTCTTTAGATCAATGTACCAAGGCTCAGAATACTTTTGACTTGCTTAAGGCTTATAGCGAGAAGGGAAATGAATCAAGATTTGAATCCAGACCTCCTGACTAAGCATCTAGACATTTCTTCTCTGAAAAGTGTCTGAGAAGCTTGAGATGACCATATTCCACTAAACCAGTCATTTTTATCCCAGGGCTCTAGTGTCTGTCCTTAGAAACATATCTCCCTCTAAATGCACCTGGAATTTGCACGTGCAACACCGGCAAATTAATAAAGGAAATCACATCCGTGCGCTAGGAAGGGCAGGCCAGGGGTCGTGGTAGAAACTGCTTGGAAAAAAGAAAATCCCTGCTGCTTTATCATAGTCCACGAGCAGTTACTTAGTGCAGCATTTAAAACCTTGAGCACTTATTTGTCTCTTCCCTGGTGGCCTCACTGGCTACTAGCAATAAGGAAGGAGGAAGAAAGAGGGGCTCTTCTCCCCTTCATGTTAAGAAGGCCAGCTGCATTGCCAGGATCTTCTGGAGGCATGCGGGGGAATTGAGGCTCTCTCAGTTTTTCTGCAGAGAACAATGTTGAACTTTCTGAGAACTGGCATAATGCAGTCACGTGTCTTGTTTCTGCATTCAGAATATTGTCTTTTCCTAGTCCTTCAGAATATGTTAAGGAGGGCTCACTGTACATCACAAATCATGGTTTAAATTTCAAAGCATTAGATAAAAATGACCTTACACTACATTTGTAGATGTCACTCTCAAGCCATCCCAATGTAGTTTCCATGGGAACTAATGTACATCAAAGGAGAAAGAAAAAGAAAGAGACCGTAAGACCAAATTTTCAGTCACTCCTCTTCTTTCTTTGGGGAAACCAAAATGAGCCCCATGTTAAATGCTGATGAAATTAGATTGCATCTTATTCCCAATATGGATGCAGCTTTTTTCCCTTAAGAATCTAATCTTTAGTACTACACACATGATTATGCAAAAATTTCCCAAAGATTCCATCCATGTGATTTGTAAGTTCCATTCTGAGCCTCAGAAGGCCTGTGTGCCTACTTAAGAGGAGGGTCATCATCATACATAATTATTGTTGGGATGAAATTGTTTTCAGAATTATTATTATGTAGATTTACCATTTGTTGAGAATCCACTCTATACCAGGCACTTGAATGGAGCCATGAATAAAAATTTGCCGTCATTGTCACATAAGAGCACATCTCAAGACTGTTGTTCTATTGGTATTTGTATAGTGCCTGACAGAGACAATGTAATATGGGTAGTTCTTGCTAGTAAGAAAAACTACCCAATAGCTTTGTTAAAGGAACAAGTTGCAGCTGTCATCCCCAAACCCAAAACTATACTGGAAGTTTACTTTTTGCCTTCTAAAGTAAAAGTAAAACTTGGAGTTTTACTTTTGCCCGTCTGATTACTGTAGCTACCTTCAGTTCTGATCTCTGGTGGGAAAAAGAGGTTATTTAACTAAACCTCAGAGCCACACATTATATAATTCTCATTCTACAAGGGACAGATAATAAGAATAACAGTAACAGTGGTTAAAAAGATGATAGCCAATGGAAATTAGCCATTTAATTTGTATCAGTCACTACTCTAAGGATTTTTAAAATTTTCTCTTCATGACTCTATAAATGAGGAACTCACTGTCATTTAACAGATGAAGAGATTGAGGGACAGGGAGACTAAGTAAAGGACTCAAAATCATATAACTTCTAATTGAAGTGAGTTGGTTTCAAAATCTGCCCCCTTATCTACATGCTAAAAATATCTGAAGAGATATTTATATTGACAAAGGTCGAGTTTCTGAAACTCAAGAAGAGTGTAAGAATTTTTTAAAAAGATTTGCAACCTTAATTACCAAGTAGTTTATTCCTCTCTGAAATAACTTATTTGGCATAATTTATTTATAGATAATAGATGCCAGGCATTGGGAATTTCAGGGTAAATAAGATAAGGAACAACGTGATACATCCTGTAATAGCAACATACACAAAGAGTTATAAACTAACCTAGAATTTATTGATTCATTTTAAGGAGAGAATAGGGCCTAGCCTAGGTGAGCAAAAGCTAGAAAATATATTAAGGGCTCAAATGTTTTAACAGTCACAGTTGTAGACCCATGGGGTCTATGGTGGGGAGAAAGAATGAATATGCTGGGGCACTTGGGTGGCTCAGTGGGTTAAGCCTCTGCCTTCAGCTCAGGTCATGATCCGAGGGTCCTGGGATTGAGCCCCGCATCGGGCTCTCTGCTCAGCGGGAAGCCTGCTTCCCCCCTCTCTCTCTGCCTGCCTCTCTGCCTACTTGTGATCTCTCTCTGTCAAATAAAATCTTAAGAAAAAAAAAAAAAAAAAAGAATGAATATGCTGGCAAGAGACATGGAATCTGAAATAAGAATGGCCTGGAATGCCACTTTGAAGATTTTATCTGGAAGAAGAGAAGAGTGGGCAGATTTTTTTTTTTTTTCCCTTATTTCAAGTGCGAATGATCGGATACGTGCTTTCGAAAGCTAACTAGGTGGTCCAGGGAGGATGGATTAGAGGAAGGAAACACTGGTGATCCATTAGGGTATTGATTATTATGGATGGAATTATGACCCTCCAAGAGATATGTTTAAGTCCTAATTTTGGTACCTATGATATAACCTTATTTGGAAATAGGGCCTTTGCAGATGTGATTAAATTAAGATGGGGTCATTAGAGTGAGCCTGAATCCCATATGAAAAGTGTCCTTATAAGAAAAAAAGAAAGAGACACGAGGGCTCCAGATGACTACAGAAGCGAGATTGAAGTTACATAGCTGCAAGCCGAGGAAAGCCAAGGATGGTCACCAACACCGGAGGCTGAGAAAAGGGCATGGAATGGATTCTTCCCTACATCCTTTAGAGGAAACATGGCCCTGCTACCACTGTGAGCGGATAAATTTCTGTTGTGTTAAGCCACCTAACTTGTGGTACTCTTTTTACAGCAGCCCTAGAAAACTAATACAAGTATTAGAAAACTTCAGTCAAGAAATAGTGAGGTTAAGTTAAGGTAGAGGCCATAAATGTGGAAAGGAGACGGTGTGTGGTGGGCCAGGGTTGTTAGGCTTGCTGCAGGACTAAGGAAGCAGGGAGAATTAGGCACAGGATGGTAGAATTACAGGAGTCTCTTAAATGGTAATAGAGTGAGTATACCCTTAAATTTCGATGGGCCCCTTTCCACAGCGCTCCAAAACCCCAGGGCCCAAAAGGGAGGGGACTGTTAAGAAGGTAGGACCAGTTCCACCACAGCTAGTCCACCACCAGTAGCTCTGGCTAATCTTGGAGATGGTTCAGAAGTGCAGGACTGGGGTTCTGGCTGCCCAGCTATAGCATGGCACCTAGATATGAAGGTTGATATTGGGTTGATTTTTCCATTTCCCCATATATCCCCCAAATTTTGATGAAGTGTGTTAAATTATTCATTAGGAGTGAGAAACCAGAAACAATATATCTAATTTACTCATTCTGGAAATTGGGAAGTAACAGAAGAGAAATAGGAAAGTTGCCCAAGTACAAGGACAGTGAATCTGAGAGAAAAGGCCCAAGGCAGCAGGATAAAACTTTAGCAAAAAAATGTTGTTTCTTGGAGAGAGAGCTTTTGTCCTTCCTTCTAGTACTGATCAAAGGTGGGAGAAAACCCAAGCCTGAGACTACCCTGCTGCTAAGTATCCTTGGAAGGGTTATTGTGTTATTACTATGATCAATAAGAAAGCCAGACCATTAAAGAGAAAAAGAAATAAAGAGAAGAAGATAGAGGAGAAAAGAGAATGGTGGGGAAAATAATTTTTAAAGAAGAGCAGAAGTTCCTCTGAAAGAAAGCATAGCAGGTAGTTAGCGAGAAAGGGCTGATAACCTCCTTGAAACTCTGACTACATGAGAAGACCTTGCAAGACAGCCCTTGCTTCCATGGGCAAGGAGAGTACCTTCCCTATCTATTGTTCTTCTGGATTCTAAACCACTGACCTCTCTATGATTTCTAAAGGGAAAATGGCTTCAACTTAAAAGAGTTCCCCCCAAAACATTCTCTATACTCAAAATGCATTTGTCTTTGTGCCTTTTATCTGAAGTGACCTGAAGTCTTCCATCACCCTCTTCCTTTCTCCAATGATTAAGTAAGGGGTGAGCAGCAATAAAGATCCGTGGGAGAGGGATGATAAACCCAGAATAAGGTGAGGAGAGCATTTAGACCTTCTGACTGTGCATGCTGTGACTCTACCAACCCTCTAACAATAAATATAAATCCTCTTCAGACTATTGAGTTTCTTGTCCTGTCTGAATATTGTATCTAAACATTATAAAGCTGAATGGAAATAAAAAGAACAATTTAATTAATTCAATAAAACATGCAGGGAGTTCTTAATATAACAACCGCATTATAGCATGATTGAATAGTTTTCACACATTAACTTCTATGCTAAGTGTTTTGCATGGCTTTTGTTATTTAAGCACAAATAATTCTATGAGACAGATGGCCTTTTTATGTCCACTTTAAGAATGAGGAAACTGAGGCCTAAGATCTTATAGCTAGTATGAGGTGAAAACAAGTTTGGAACCCAGATGATAGGAGGCAAGAGGCTGTGTGTTTAACTTCTTTATAATATTACCCTACATCATGGACTGTGTGAGGAAGGAGTCAGACAATAGGGTTTCAGACAAGGGAAAGATTGGCAGGTGAAGATACAGTCAAGGCATGCTTCAAGTGAGAGATAGTACATGATCTTGGCCTTGAAGCATAGGCAGATTTGGTCAGCAGAGACTGAAACAGAGGGCTCTGAGGTAGGAATGAGATAGTAACGAACAATGAGTGCAGTGCAAAATCAGCATAAGACAGGACAGTACTGGGGAGAGTACTTTGACTAGGATGGGGGCTCTGTGGGAAGTAAAATGAGTCAGACAAAGTAGAGCTGGATTAAGGAAGACCTTGGCCATCAGGCAAAGGGTCTGCCATGGTGGGAAATATGAAACCATCTCGGTGTTAGTCTAACTAAAGTGTTGAAAGCACTAGCAATGGTATACAACATAGACTGTACCTGTGGGGACATGTGGAGCCCAAAGATTTGTAAAAAGATTTGTAAGAAGGAATGATATGAAAAACATTTAAAAAGAAAAGCGAAAGGACTCACTGTCTGTGATGTATTAAAAGAAAGTAGATGAACCTGTCATGCTAAGAATAACCAACATTTATTGAGGATATAGTATATGTACTATATGCTAGAATAATTTATGTGCAATCACACATGAATTCTCATTTTAAAAAATCATGATTTAGATTAAAACTAAGCTTGTTCTGGGGCGCCTGGGTGACTCAGTGGGTTAAAGCCTCTGCCTTTGGCTCAGGTCAGGATCTCAGGGTCCTGAGATCGAGCCCCGCATCGGGCTCTCTGCTCAGCAGGGAGCCTGCTTCCTCCTCTCTCTCTCTCTCTGCCTGCCTCTCTGCCTACTTGTGATCTCTCTCTCTCTATCTCTCTGTCAAGTAAATAAATAAAAAATCTTTAAAAAAAAAACTAAGCTTGTTCTAATTCTAGAATTTCTGTGATTATCTATCAAAATCAACAAAGACATCATTTTTTTCAGATAGTGAAAAATAATACCTTATAACAGGTCTTTGATACCATTTAACAGGGTGAGGGAGTATGGAGATTTAGGGGTAGGAAATGACAATTCTGATTGAAGGCTACCACACTATTCAAGTGTAGTGTAAACTATTGGGTAATAATAATAATAATAGTAGCATAGAGTGCTTACAAAATACCAAATAATGTTCTATGTACATATTACAATATCTATTTACATATATATACTATATACATACAATATATACATATTACAACTCAGTTAAGACAGAAATAATTATAATATTCTCTATTTAAATAATAATAAAGCTTCTATGTGTTAAAGTGCTCCAGATACTAAGATAAGTTTTTAAAGGTATTAACTCATTTAATCCTCAAAAGCAAACAAACAAAAAACAACATAAGAAGTAAAGACTAACATCTTAAGTAAATTTTTCCGATGAGGAAACTCTAGTTCAGAGAAGTTAAGTAATTTGCCCAACATCACAGAACTAATGAGGAGCAGAGTCCAGATGTGAAGCCAGTTGCTCTAATTCTAGCCTGTGTACTCTTGACGACAGCTCTGCAAGATCATGAACTTTGGAGTCACGCCAGCCAATGTCCAAATATCAGACTTGCAATTTACAATTTGTGAGATATTGACTTGCTCTTTTTGTCTCTAAGTCTCAGTTATTCCATAGCAAAAATAGGGGTAACGATGAAGACTCAGCTCTATTATCCATCTCTGCTTAGTGGAAGCCCTCATTGTGTGTTTTATGAATAAATAAATGGATAAAACACATCACTCATGTTACACAATTAGCATTTTGTATATATACTACTTAATATTATTTAATTTTTCTGCAAATGTACTTTTCTTGTGAATCCATCCAGACTGTATGCATTTTGAGGGCAAACCACTGCTTTTTTCCTTTCTTGTTTGTTCCAGCCTCCAAACAGTAATATGTACATAATAAGCTGCCCCATAATAATAACCTCCACGTATGAAGCACTCACTATGGGCCAGATATTGCATTAAGTATTTAATTCTCAGCACAATCCTATGTAGGGAATACTAATATGATTTCCAAAATAGAACTGTATCTTGTAGACATGAGGTGGTTCTCCAAGAGTCACATGCAGTATCAGGAATCAAATCTAGCTCTGCTTGCCTCCAAAATCCTTGAGCTTAACTGCTATGCCTTACTGCCTCCCCAAAGCCTTGACTGATGAGTAGTTTGACAATGTGTCAGGGCCCATCATCACCTGCTTTTGGAGAGGAAGTTTGTGTGTCTATAGTCCTGGCTGTTTGGCAGTCTTCCAAGCTCACAGCTTTTCTGTAGGTCCTTCCTCTTAGCAGCTCAGGCACAGCTCACGGAACCAAAAGACAGAGAAGATACACAGGAGATTCTTGCCTCTCAGTATTTATACACTGCCTTCTCAGTATATTATGACTTGAGCATTGTGTGTTTAATAGCCTCGAACCGATCTGCTGTGAAAAGTCAGTATCTCAACATTTCTAATTTTGTACCTGTAGTGAAGTGACCTTGTGGCTGATCAAAGAGAGAATCTTTAAAGCTCAGAGTGGAAAGAGCATGGCTCCTCACCTTCTGCAGAATTGTTTTTAATACTTCCTGCTAGCTGTTATTGGTGTCCTTATTTAGGCTGTATTTCTTCGTTTCAGTGTCTATGTTTAGCAGATATATAAAGGAGCAAATGGGTTTAATGGCCTGAAGTGGCAAAGCAATGATAAGTGGGTCTCCTCAGAGCAACAAAAGATCAAAAGACCATGGGGGAGACTTCCTGTTTCCTGGTGACTAGGAGTCAAATTTCTTCTACCTGTGAGTCAGGGGGAAATTCATGACCACCCTGTACACTTTGAGTACTTCCTTTGAAAGTCTCCTCCTTCAGAGAAAGTAAGACAGCATAGGGGTGGGAGAGTTTTCTTAAAGGACCATGCAGATAATCCTCTCTGCTGATTTACTTTGTCTCATTATGGGTGGTATAGATTCAAATTCCCTTTAGGGTTTTTGCATTGCAGGGTTTTAAGCAAACTAAACAGATAAGCAGTGGATCCGGGCACCCAAACAATCTAGGAACTGTGGGCTTCTCTAGTGGTCTGCCTCCCAGATTCCAAAGGGTAGCACTGACACTATTAGATCCATTTGGAATCAGTCCCCTGCTTTCACTAGACTTGGCATTCCTCACCTCTGCCTCAGTGCTCTCACCAGATAAGGTATGAGTTCCTTGTCTGGTAGCTCTAGCCAGAAATAGAGACCATAATTATACCAGTCTCATGGCTATATTGTGAAGAATAGAATGAAATATATAAAATTCTTTGGACAATAATTGGACATATGAAGACCCCAAGGAATGGGTGCTGTTAGCTAGAACACTTTTCACCAGACTGATTAGCTCTGCATTTCTGCTTGAAGGCAGCTGGAATCTACTCTCAAAGCAATTCTCAGCTTATTCATAGTAGAATCAAAATAATCAGGGTGAAGAAAAATTTAGTCATAAATTATTTAGTTTAAGCTTCCCTTATAAAACTACCTTTCCTCGCTTCCTTGTTTCAGCCATAGATTAAAAGGAAACAAAAACTCGGTACTTCTCCGACAGTTGTATCATATGATTAAATAATGTTCAAAATCTGATTCCCTCCTCCTTTCTTTTTCTTCATAATAACATACTTTTCTAAGCATAGAGCAAAGGAATTTCCTTTTGTTGCTGCCTTACAACTTCCTGTGCATCCTCTTTGCATAGAAAGTTATCTAAAGCCAACTAGCATATGAGAGTCTTACCAACAACTCTGATGTTTATCACCAGCTCTGACTGCCCAAAAGCCCTGAGCCGTGCTACCTTTGAGTCACTGGGGTGATACCTATGACTATTTTGCCATGGCTCTACGTTAAGGAACTATCTTGGGTATGTGTGGGTGTTTTGGATCCTTTTGATCATATAGTTATTTTTGAGTACTTATTTTAATTTATGAAATTTTCCATTGTCATCTCTGCCCTATTTCTAAGCAGATTTCTTTTGGTCATTATAGAGAGAGGCCCAGGTATGCTATATTCACAAGTGTATCTGTAACTTTTTTTAATGCCAAAATAACCCAGCATTCTTTGGAATCACAGATGCTTTATATTATCACCCAGGTTTGGTCTCCACCCTTTAGAACATAAAAGGGCATTCCTTTGTCTTCAACCATGACCTGACTCACAGAATCCTCTTGGCAGTTTGGAATGAAGATGAGGGATGTTAAATATCTTTTAATGAGAACATTAAGACGCAGTGAAAATTGTTGTGCCCCAGCGCCACTTCATTTATTAGGAGAACTGCAATGATTTGTTCCTTCTCTTTTTCCTATAGAAGAAATTAACTAAGTCTGTGTACCTCACTTAATCAGCATCCTTCTCTCAAACTCAAACTCAGATTCAAGTCTTTGAATCCTCTATATCTCTGAAGTACTTTCTCAGTCTATACCTTGTTTAGTCACCTAAAAGAACCCTTGTAAGCTTCTTCTTATCTCTTACTTATGCAGAAACTAGAGGTTGAAGAAAGAAAATGATGCAAATCCATATTATGATACTGAGTTCACCACAATTCCACTACCTTCGGTTACTTCTGTGACATTAAATTTATAGCATTACCAGGATTACTAAAAATGTTCAAGATAGAGTCTCCCCCTGCCAAAAAAAGACAATATGAAGGAAAATAAGTAAGAAAAAAATAAGCAAAACACAATTTTTTAGAAAAGATGGAGTCTCAATGATCTATGAAAGAAGTTTTGAAAAATGTCTAGGTGAATTATGTCTATGCTGACAACACAAAATAACAACTTTCGGTTCAAAATTCATTCCTGCTATGTATTTTTCTCATACCTATTTTAATTAAAAGGTTTAACTTGAATATTAAACTTTTATGTCATCCTTATCTATTTGACCCTCTGGAATACTGCTGAGTAATATGACATTCACAAGATTACCATTGTGGCCACTTACATGATTTAGAATGTATTCTCAATAACCAAAGTGTCCTCCTGACTCTTTGAAGCTCAGCTCAAAGCTTAGCTCTCTGTTTTAGAGAGCCTTTCACTCAGGCTTTCAAACCACTCTACAGACATCTCTTTATTCTCCTTTATTTTATAAATTGGGAAATAGATCAAATACAAGTTAAGTGGCATATAGAGGTCAATAGCAGATTACTTGAAGAACCAGGGAAAGACATCGCCCTGGATTCACTTACAGTTATCACTCAAATAACGACATTTCTGCAGAAGACTGAGATAGCCTATGAATGAGGGAGACAGATTAAAGAGATGATTTTTCCATGAGGCATTCTCAAGCAGATTCCCAATTGACTTTAGTTCAGCCAGCACCTCCTTTCTCCCTGCCCCAAAATATCTATCCTGAACTCAGGTTGACTGTTCATCTGTTCTTTTTATTTGTTACATCTGCTAGAGACCAATGAACATTAAAAAAAAAAAAAAAATAGAGTTTTGGTTTCAGTACAAGTTCCTGCATGCAGGTGCTTGATACAATGATTTTATAAGCAAGTCACTGAAGTATCTTTGCAGTGTTTTTGGTTAAGAACTGCTCTTCACTGGGAACCATCTCTCCCTGACTCACTGACAAAAAACTTCAAGGAAATTAATCACACCAAAAAAACGATTCTTAAAAGGCTTAAAGGCATTAAATGAATAACCGTGAAGGGGGGTCTAGTTCAGGGTTCTGCAAATGATGGCCCTGTGACCAGATCTAACTGCTGCCAGTTTTTGTAAACAGGCTTTTACTGGAATACAACCTCCTCACTTATGCATTTGCATATTGTCTGTGGCTACTTACATCCTTCCAACAGCGTGGCTGAGTAGGCAGGCCAGAGACTATATGGCCTGCACAGTCTAAAATAGTTACAGTCCAACCATTTACAGAAAAAGCTGCCAACAACTGTTCTAGATTAAAAAATAGATCAGTCCTGGCAGGTACGAATAGTAACCTTGACTATCTTATAGCACTCATAAAATTTAACTTCCAAGGTCTCAAGTAAAACTTTCCAAATGTCCCTCCTTAAGACCACACATGAAGTTTTGAACTCTTCTCTTAACAGGTCACTTTGCAAAAGTCAAATGAGGAAAGCAGATGATGACAATTTTGCTGAAAGACCACTCTACTTCTTTCAGGGAAAACAAGCTAGTGGGAACATATTTGGGAACTTTGATTTTCCATACTTTGCTCTAATTGCTAGAGTACTGAAGATGCATATCTCTTATCTCTGAATTTCTTGGCATGAATTTGGTAGTGCAGTATTACTTTAATTATGGCTTCTTATATCTGGCATAAATATATTCTCTCTGTGCATATTCTTTTTAGACGCAGTACAAAAAAAAAAGCATGACTCTTCCTTTTTTCCTCTCTTTTGCTTTTTTCTTTCGGAGAAGCAGCTGTGAAGTCATAATTATGTTCACTTCCCACTGGCAACTGGCAAGCCCTTTATTTTTGTGTATTTGGAACTCACCAAGAATAAAGTCCATTCCCTCCTTGAGGGGCTATTATGCCACTGCATCTAGGAATTCACAGTTTGCCAATTCCTGAAACATCTATTGTTATAAATAGCTTTGTACTCTTAAAAAGGGGGCCTTACGAAATGAAGTAAGGGAAAAATCTCAAAAGACCATGAAAACAAAACAAACAAACAAAAAAATCATCTCTAAGATATAACAACAAATTTGCTAGCTTTTAAAAACTTATAATTATCATTGTTGGTTAATTGGTGCCATAGACTACACAGTACTGACATGTAATTTTCTAAAACAAAGAGCTTTTTATTGTGTTAGGTTGTGCTATAGATTTAGGGACTTTTTATTTTATTTTTACATTTTGAAGAACAAAGGGCAAAAGTCTTGAAACATGCAAGAATTTAGATAATGAATTGCATCCTAAATTTAGAAAATATCAGACAATACAAAATGATTCATGGTATGAATTTGTGATCCTGCAGAAGCAAGTTATTGGAACTTTTGTTTATAAAAACACCAACTTCTCTTAGCTCCGATCTAGATGTGGGCCAGTAACATTAATGACCATTTCTTCTGCTTCACACAGACCTTCACAAAGGTCAGAACCAGAGTACTTTATGTTTTATGGGAAGATGTATTTAATGTTTGTGAATCCATTTGGATAATAACATTGATTTTAATGGGCTGATAGATGTATTTGTCTTTTAATGTCCATTATAATAATGATCACCGACAGCCTATGAAAAATTCAACACTTACTTGCTGATTAGTCTGTTTTTTTATTCATCGATGCTATTGCTTCTTAAACAACTTTTTTTGGAATTACTAGCCTCTTCAAATGTAACCCTGTTTCTTTGAGCTTAGAACAGACTATAGATTTGAGATTCTGGCTTCATACTTTGTCTGAAAAAACAACCTTGTATTTGATATTTAATGTCTTCTTTGCTGTCTGGCCTGTGAAGAAATACTTCCGAGGGGAGATGGACGTTTGTCTAGGACTCTATTGTTTAAAGAGCAGAGCTCTTTCTGTAACAGCAGGTATGAAGGTCAGAAAGAAAGACTGGGAGCACAAATGAAGGCATTAGTACTTTGTAAACATAGACCTCATGCCCCAGCCTGAATTGAATTGATGGTAATACCACAAAGCAAAATGTAGCACAGGAAACTTGGGAATGAACCCAAAAGATATGGGGCCTGAGTAAACTAAAAAGAAAGCAAAGGGAAACCTTTAAAGCCCTCTGCATCTAAGATGAGTTTCTCTTTTGAATTTTATTCCTTAAGGAAGAATAACATACACAGAGATGAACTCATGGAATTTGCATTCAGAAGGTGATAACTTTTTGACATTTATTTCAAGTTTCCTTTCAAGGAAAATGGTCCAAATGGTACTTCGGAATTACTTCATAATTAAGCAGACCTTTCATATACCATACGCAACACCAGATCTAAGGTCATGCATCCTATAGCCTTTCCAACATTTTTAAATCTCAGGTTTTAGGGCGACTGAATATTTTATTTAGAGAAAAAGACAATGAAATATAGGCAGTGTCCATTTAAGCATAAAAAATAGCCTCTCACCTAGATGATGGGGACTCTGACCCCAATGACGCTGTTCCAGGGGTAGCTGCAAACAGCAACCTAGAGACGGCACCATGAACAACCGCAATAGCCAATGGATTGTCTACGCCACAATGGGCTTCTCTTGAAATCAATAGAAACAGTCAGGAGGCAGAGCAAGAATACATAAAGGAAGATGATAGTAAATAAAGTAAATTAAAAAAAATAATTGTAGATAAAATGATAAAATAAATCATTGAAAATATGAAAGCAAATGGCCATAAAATAATAGTTTTTCATCCAATTTACATGACCTCATTTGCATACTTTTATACTGGTTTGCCCTAAAATGGTAGCTGCTGTCGTCACCAGTTATTCATCAACAGGAATATTACCTAGTACCACAGGGTTACCTTGTTTTCCTAGCTCTGAAGTTCCTTTAGTTTTTGCATTTATTCACTAATTTATTTATTCAACAAGCCTCCATTAAACATCTGCTATGATTCAAATTTTGAAACCCCCCTCCCACCTTAAAATCATGAATTATACATCTAAGAGATCAGTTTGAAAAAAAAAATCATTGTGTTTTTAATTTTCAACTCCATTAAAATGAAGAGATTTGTCTTTTTTGTTTTGGGAGGATTTTTTCAGCCTACTCTATACATTTTTAATTTTGACAGAGACATTCTGAAAAGTTTTGTGGGAAGGCAGAGTTAATCATACTAACTTCAAAGGTCAGGTATGTACCTCAATCCTCATTAATCCTCCATTAAGAACATGGTAGGAATCCATAAACTTATATAACCTTTCAAATTTTCTGAGATTTGGGGGCACCTGGGTGGCTCAGTGGGTTAAAGCCTCTGCTTTCGGCTCGGGTCATGATCCCAGGGTTCTGAGATGGAACCCCGCATTGGGCTCTCTGCTCAGCAAGGAGCCTGCTTTTCTTTCTCTCTCTCTGCCTGCCTCTCTGCCTACTTGTGATCTCTGTCTGTCAAATAAATTTTAAAAATAAATCAAATATTCTGTGTTTTGCTGAGGAAATCCATGTCTACCATGTTCAAACATTTATGATGTGCCAAACACCAATTATTTTATCGCTACTTAAATTTCATAAATGTACGGCTGACAACTGCCCACCAAAAAACAGGTTTACAAACACTTTAATAGTTTGGAAACAATCTTGCTTAAACCTGATAAACTTTCATATTTCTTCTTTTTACTTTTGCCATTATTCCTCAAAAAAATGATCATATTGGATTGTGTCCTCACTTAATGGATTGTCTGTGAACCTTATTGCTGGTGCTTAGAAGAATGTTGTTAAAAATTAAACTGAATTTTTTACTGAAAGAAAGCTAGATATTGTGACTTCATTGAGTATGTTAGGAGAAGCATGTTATGGCTGATGAGTCCATATTTCAGAAGGTAACATAGTCAAGTTACACTGGAATTTGTATTTCTTGGCCATAGAAACAGTGCTACAGAAACACTTTTCTCCCCCTAGAAAACAGTTCAGCTGTCATTTAAAAACCAGTCAACAAACCAACCAACCACAGATAAGAAAAGCAAACAAACACCAACCAAGTCAAACTTTTGTCTAAGTCTAGTTTGGTATAAAATGCTTTTATTTAAAAAGTGCAAAATTTTGCTAAGATTACTGGTTTGATATCTATTTAGAATAATTCTTGAGAGTCATTCAGCTGGGACAAGAGAAATAGGAATTAAGAACTACTTACCAGATAAATATTGTATGTCAGTTACCTATAGCATTCCGCAAAAATTAATTACTAAAATCTCCATGAGGACATTAGATGTAAGGAAATAGGCTAAAAACAAAACAAAGCAAAACAAAAACAACAACAATAAAAAACAAACAAACAAAAAACCTAAGAACTTTGTCTATGGTCATCTGTGCAGTGAGAAGACACCAATGGCTATTACATCTGAAATTTCTTATTATATGTCAGGCATTTGCTATCCAGACTCTTAGAACAAGTAGGAGCACTATGATTACCCTTGGATTACCAAGGAGCCCTTGTCTCCTGCCTAAAATGTCTTCAGATCTGGTCATTTAATCTCTTTGTCATGTCACTTGCCTCCTGGCACAAGACTAACAGAATTTCCCCCCACTCTGGTCTATCCTTTAACAGAAGTGTATAATACAATCAGAATACAGTACACTTGTCTGCTTCCTTTTCTCTGCTCCTTTCTCCCCCACATTCCCAACTAATTATCCACTTACAGGTGGGTGGGACTCAAAGGAAATGAAGAAACATTGTATTTCCTACACTCAGTCTTGTGGAATAAATTCAAATCTGCAACAGTTATTCGTTGTGTACATAGAACGGATAAGAGAGCTGAGGTCTGGGGATTCAAAGTTAACAAACACAGTTCATACTCCTGAGCAAATATGCAATTCCAGGGATGGGACAGACAGGATCTAGTAAGCCCAATGTGATGTACTGAATTTAGGCATAGTTAACAAGCTCTTAGGACAAAGAGGAAGGAATAATTCCAACAAATGGGATGGGAACAGATGGAAGATGTTCAGGCAAACTTCTTAGAGCCTGCAGTGTTTAAAGTGATCTGGAAGAATGACTACAGGGGATTTCAAATGACAGAGAAAGCAAAGGTGAAGAAAACTGCGTGAGCCAATGCAAGAACCTACTTACATTCTCAACTTTTTATACTCTCAGAAGACATTATCTTTAGCAGTGTAAAAATGATTACACGTGGCAATAAATAAGCTCTACAGTGATCAAGAGAAAGCCCTCTGGGACTAAATGTTCTTCCTTCAATCAATCACTACTAAGGCATGGACTAAGGGGATTAACTCTATTCTGTAATATTGCCAATTATGCAACGAGGGTAAGAAGAACACTTCGCCCATCTGGGCAGTCTTTAGAGTTACTTTTAAGAAGACTTAAGTGTATGGAAACCTGGACCCAGTGACTGACACATAAAAATTCCCAGGGAATAAGTGATTCTAATGTTTTTTTTTTTTAAATAATTGTCATTATTTCTACCAATATAATTGTATAACTAATAAAAATATTTCTCCCTTAAATAAAGAGGGAATTTAAATTTAAAGTTTTAAACCAGAAGTATTTATATTTAATAATAGAATTTTTAACTCCACTACCCAGTGGGGAAAGGATTTAGGAGAAATAAGGGAAACATTCTAGCATCTTTCAAATCATCCGATGTAGTTGTCCCCATATTCCAAAGGCTCACTTTTCTTGCTCAGTCGCACTCATATTGCCAAAGAGGAGATCTGTTTGCTGGCTTCAAGGCATTACACTATCTAGGATATTCCATCTACATAAGATTTGAGTCATGGAGCTTTACAATTATTATTCCCAGGATGACAGGCTCTGGGTTACTAATTAAAGTATGGAATAACAAGGACAATGAGCACACTACCTTGTTCACTAAAGAAAAAATAAGTATTTTTTAAGAGCTATTAAACCAAACTTTACTAAGTATTTTTCGAATATGTGTTAATTCTTTCCATTAATTTGCTAAATAAGAAGGAGGGGGAATCTTAAATGTCTTCAAGCCAATACTGAGACCCTGTGGGTGTTGCCAAGCCTCTCCTGTGCTCTGTAGCTCATAGAATGGGTCCAGCAGAAGGAAGCTGGAAAAAAACACAGGAGTCCTCATCCCACTTCTGTACAAGCTTCAGCATCTGGGACTGGCTTCCGCTCCAAAGTATCCTATCACCTCCCCTTTATAACATTACGAGTGTTATTCAAGGAGAATTCTACTGCTTGTGCTGTTAGAAGCATCAGGCACACACAATGGGCACACACATTCTTTTGCCTCTCCACAGAAATTGTGGAAACACCAGTATCTCTTCAGCACTACTACATCAGAACTTGACGACTAACTCAATCATATTATAGTTTGCACACACAGGTTCTACTTGTATCCAGTAATATTTATTTAATTAACAAATAAGAAATAATACCTATGTCTTTGACCATATCTAGGAAAATTTTCCCTTCACCACACTACTTTAGAACATTTCTTTACAATGTAGTGAAAATACAATCATGTTATTAGCGATTTTGAATTGAGATAAAAAGGTATAGTTTCTCTTTTATTTTGCTACAGCTGTATCTGCCATTTTTTAAAAGGAAGCCTCTGCCCAGAAAATGTGGAAGAAATAATCTACCTCAAGGTCTTGGTGTTCTTGACTATTCTGAAATTCTTTAAATAAAATATAATATGGAGGGTATGTTCTGCATGTCAAGACTGTTTCACTGTGAGATCTTCAGAGCCAGAAAATAGGCTTAAGATAATTAGACATGAACAAAACACTTCACCACTTTTTCTTTCATCTAATAAGGAAGTGATTATTTATAAAAAAAAAAAAAAAAAAAGAGCCATGGGGCACCGGGGTGGCTCAGTGGGTTAAAGCCTCTGCCTTCGGCTCCGGTCATGATCCCAAGGTCCTGGGATCGAGCCCCACATAGGGCTGTCTGCTCAGCAGGGACCCTACTTCCTCCTCTCTCTCTCTGCCTGCCTCTCAGCCTACTTGTGATCTCTATCTGTCAAATAAATAAATAAAATCTTAAAAAAAAAATAGCCATAAGTGCCCAGACTGCAGGTATAGATTCTTTATAAAAATAACTAAAATAAGGCAATATCTTCTTAAAAATTTCTTGCACCTAAGTCATCTCTGTCTCTCTCTATATATATGTTTTTGCAAGTGTGTGAAAGAAAATGAATATAACCAATAGCAGTTTAATAACACATTTACCTGAATTTGTGAGATTATATACAAATAGCTAATTAGTGGCAATAAAAGTCTATGGAGAATGATTCTAATATAGTGATGTACGTAGGTCTCTAATACTTCAAGGAAGGTTTTTCTAATAATCACATATGAAAGATGCAGTCATGGGGTTCCTGGGTTTCTCAGTCATTTGAGCATCTGCCTTTGGCTCAGGTCATGATCCTGGAGTCCTGGGATCTAGCCTCACGTTTGGTTCCCTGCTCAGTGGAGAGTCTGCTTCTCCCCCTCCCTCTGCCCCTACCCACACCTGCACCTTATACTCTCTCTTACTCTCTCACTCTCATAAATAAAATCTTAAAAAAAAGAAAGAAAGAAAGATGCAGTCACTTATGATGTACGATTATTAGTTCTTCTCTAAAAAACATGGGGACAACTCAGGGGCACTTCAGTAAGTTTGCAACAGACCAATGATAACAAATTCATCAACAAAAAACAGATTTTTCAACCTGAAGGAAACGATGAAAGCTTTTAAATGATGATGGTCATCACCAAGAAAACTGTGGTTGAGTAACAATTTTTTAAAGAAGATACCAACACAGAGGACATTGCAGTACATCAGTCTAATCTGGAAATGTGTTATTTTAATTTTTCTCTATGCCAGCAAACTACTTGTTGTAAGGTGCTACTAGGAGTGAAGTGATCCATTCTCCAACTTATTCACAAAGTCATAAAAGTGCATACTGATCTATTTATGTTGTTGATTTTGAACTACAGAAGCTTAGTTCATCAGTTATGAAAATGTAAATGCTCAGTATTCCTTAGCTGTGAACAACGAATAACAGATCATTTCCCTTATCTATCATCTTTAAAAAATTTTTATGAAGACTTTTTTAGAGCAATTTAAGGTTCATAGTGAAATTGGGAGGAAGGTACAGAGATTTCCACATATACCACTGTCACCAGAGGTGGACAGCCTTTCTCATTGTCAACATAATGCAAGAGAGTGGTACCCTGGTTATAACTGATGAAACTACATTGACACATCATAATCACCCAAAGCCCATAGTTATTATTAGGCCTCACTCTTGGTGCTGTATGTTCCATGGGTTTAGGCAAATGTGTAATGACATGTATCTAGCATGATATCACTCAGAGTATTTTCACTGTCCTAAAAATCTTCTCTCTCTGCCTCTTGATCCTTTCTCCCCTACAGCCCGCAAGCCCTGAAAACCACTGGTCTTTTCACTATAGGGGTTTTTTCAAGTTGTTTAACCATAAGATCTCCATAGTTTTGTCATTTAAAGAGTGTTCTATAGTTGGAATCATAGAGTAGGAATCATGTAGCCTTTCCAGATTGGCTTCTTTCACTTAGTAACATCCACTTCTTTTCATAGCTTCGTGGTTCATTTCCTTTTCGCACTCAATAATATCTCTTTGTGTGCATTTACCAGTTTATTTAGCCATTCACCTACTGAAGAATGACTTGGTTGCTTCCAGGTTTTGGCAGTTATGATTAAGGCTGCTGTAAACATCAATGTGCATGTTTTTGTTTTTATATTTTTTAAAGATTTTACTTATTTATTTGACAGAGAGATCACAAGTAGGCAGAGAGGCAGGCAGGGACGGGGGAAAGCAGGCCCCCTGCTGAGCAGAGAGCCTGATGTGGGGCTCGATCCCAGATCCCAGGACCCTGATATCATGACCAGAGCTGAAGGCAGAGGCTTAACCCACTGAGCCACTCAGATGCCCTGATGTGCATGTTTTTGTGTGGACTTAAGTTTCAACTCCTTCAGGTAGATACCGAGGAGTGCGCTTGTTGGTCGTATGGGGAAACCATGTTTAGTTTTATGAGAAACTGCAAATTGTCTTCCCAAGTGGCTGCGTCCTCTATGCCATCTTCATCACTCACTGGGGATATGTGACAGCTCGTCCCGTGGCAGTGATATCAACCCTAACTATGCTGAGAACAGTAATCCTATCTTTCTCTCAGCATTCCCTTTCCTCCCAATTAAAGGTGCTATGCACAGATGTTCTGCTTTCTTCTCTTTTATCACTTAAAACATTGTTGATTTGACCTGAGACAACCCATATCTATATTTAACTGTCTTTCCTATTTCCTTATCCCTTTCAACTCTTCCCCACTTGCCTGACCAAATTTCTATTCCATTTTTCTTTCTTTTATAGATTCTAGAAATGGCCCCAATTTGAGCAGAAAATACAAGAATAATGCAAATAAATTTAAAAAATGTTCTTGAAGGTAATTACATATAATTTTTTAAAAAGTCCTCATGTTCAAATATTCCTAAAAATATTCTGAATTCCATTTCAGAATTTCTATAAAATATCCCAACTAAATCTTCCTTCTCTTTTAAGTAAACAATCTTATTATTAAGCTATACATATTCAAAATAAATAAAACACTAATTTATCCAGTTGGAGTTGCCATATTATTGCCCTTTTCCTCATTACGTATAAATCCCTAAGTTATATTATGTATTAATTATACTTTGGAAGTTAATATAAAAATCTAACTACAATAGTTAACTAACTCATGAGAATGCTTTCAGAAAACAACTAATTTCCAAGTTGGGGGCTTATTATGTAACTGTATGAAATCATAAATCTCAAATATAGTTTTTAAACTATTTGACTTCAGTATCAATATACTTCATGTTTTTGCTAGGCTACCCTCCATGTTCAAGTTATCTCTAGTGACTATATCAAAATAGAACAGATCTGAAAGCAAAAACAAAAATTGAACTCCAAACATGAAACAAGTAACGAACAGAAAATATCTCTGAGAAATGCCTTGTAATTCTAAACTAAATGTGGAAATATATTTTCACAGAAATACTGCTTATGTAATTAAATCAGTTGCAAACAATAAGGGAATAATTTGAAAGAACCACTAATTAGATTAATGGAAAAATTTCACTCCCTCTTTATCTCTAGATGCCATATCCAGCTTAATAAATTAGACTGAAGTTCATTGTTGTTGTGTTTATTTCAGTCTGGTCAAAAAGACTGAGTGAAATGTAAAAAGCAAATGACCAAATGAAGTCCAAATGAATTAAGTATAGCTCCTGGTATAACTCATACTTAATATAAATTGAATGCCCTCGCTGTGTACAAAATTTTTCACCATAGTGATAGGCCTGAACTCACATTCATCATGTATTTGCAAGAATGAATCACTTCCAGAACCCATCCCAATAATGAGACAATTGACCTTTGGTATCTACAGCAGGGTTGGCAAGTGGGTTTCAGCTGCGATGCAAACCCCTACTGATTGGTTTTGGAGGCCCAGAGTGCTGTGTTAAGGATTTTGAGGTCACTTCTATGATGAATGACAGTGCTGTCAACACGCTTAGTAAATGACTGATCAAGGACTCCTCTAGTATTAATATCCATAATAGCAAATAAATTGCTTTTATATTGCAACATTCTCTCTGTCCATGGCAACTGTCAGGTGTAATAATGGCCATGAACAGGGAAAGAAAAAAATGTAGCCTGAATACCATTTATTTGCTATCATCAACCCATAGGGTATTTGAAAGGTGTTCTCTAATGTCTCAAAAGTACAGGGGTTCTTTCCTTATGTGATGCCATGTTTATATCATGGGACTGCTTCTATTCACTGCCCTGTGGAGAGTCTGTTCCAATATTACTAGGAAAAGTGTTACCATCACCGATAGAGCAGAACACTTTTGTGCCTAGAGTTGGAATGAAAATCATTTTTCATATATAGAAGACTATGCATGACCATCATATTAAGTATATTTGTTCAATATTGAGAAATACTATAGTTAGGACTAATACATATACATTATAGATAAAATTTTAGTAATAGGCTTTGTGATGGTTTCTGGTTTAATATGAAAATTATGGATAAAATTCTCCCATGAGAAAATGGGAAAGTAGAAAGTAACATGGATTTTGATATCAAAGGAGTTATACTCCACCATTTACCAAGCACACTGATATCTCACTTTTTCTCCCTAAGTCTACATGTTTTCATAATATTGCAGGGTTTCAAACTTCAGAACGCTGAATGGGACAAATCAAATAATATATTAAAGATGCTTTGTAGCTGTAAAAATGCTACCAGATACCAGTTATCCCAACCAATAACATTATCTGCCCTTTCTTACTCCTATTCTTAGTGTTTTCTTATCCTTGATTGTGTTTCAAGCTGTCGGAAGAGTCCAAAGTGACTCCCCAAATGCTTGGCTTCCCAATTAAAAGTTTAAATAAGGCTTCTGGGTGTACGTCTTTTCTTCTGAGGACAAGCTTAGGACAAGAGAGAGGGTGACTTAAGTGAACTGGTTGCCTGGGTGATACTTAGCTAGTTATTGCTTTCTAGGAAACATATGGAGAAATATAAAAGATCAGTGATAAAAGTCACCCTATTTTGGATGCTGGATATACCAGAGGGGATTCTGATGAAAGAATTGTTAAGAAATGAGTGAAGTACTGGGTATTTACCCCAAAGATACAGATGTAGTGAAAAGAAGGGTCATCTGTACCCCAATATTTATAGCAGCAATGGCCACAGACGCCAAACTGTGGAAAGAACCAAGATGCTCTTCAACGGACGAATGGATAAGGAAGGTGTGGTCCATATACACTATGGAGTATTATGCCTCCATCAGAAAGGACGAATACCCAACTTTTGTAGCAACATGGACGGGACTGGATGAAATTATGCTGAGTGAAATAAGTCAGGCAGAGAGAGTCAATTATCATATGGTTTCACTTATTTGTAGAGCATAACAAATAGCATGGAGGACAAGGGGAGATGGAGAGGAGAAGGGAGTTGAGGGAAATTGGAAGGGGAGGCGAACCATGAGAGACTATGGACTCTGAAGAACAACCTGAGGGTATTGAAGGGGCGGGGGGTGGGAGGTCGGGGTACCAAGTGGTGGGTATTATAGAGGGCACGAATTGCATGGAGCGCTGGGTGTGGTGCAAAAACAATAAATACTGTTACGCTGAAAATAAATTTTAAAAATTTTAAAAAAAAAGAAAGAAATGAGTGAAGTCAGACCTGCCTGGAAAATTAAAAGTTTAATAAAAGGTCATTATTTTAAAATGAAGGGAACGACTTATCCTATCCCACACTTCTTAAAAAGAACAACACAAGGTAAGTGGTCTTAAGAGCAAACTGCAGTCCTTTGTAGTTAGTAATTTGTAATCACTGCCCATAATTTCAGTTAGCAGACCAAGTGAAGGACAGTCACAAATACCAAGGAGAGTATATATAAGGACAGACCCAAGTAAGCATTGCCTACTTGGATACAGGAAGTGAGTGTTGCAAGACATGGGAATCATACTTGAGAGAAAGTACTCATTATTAATAGAAAGTGGAATGGTTTTAATGATCAGTAGATCAATTGTCAGTCAACTAGACCCACAGACCAACTCTGTTTTTGCAAATAAAACTTTATTGGAACATAATCTTGTCCATTCATTTGCTATCATCTATGGTAGTTTTGTACTACAAGGACAGGGGGTTCTGACAGAAACTGCGTGGACTGCAAAGCCTAAAATATTTACTGTCATGCCCTTAAAAAAATGTTAGTCAAACCCAATCTAGATTGTAATTCTCTGAGAGTGAAAATAATTAGAGATTGAGAATCGGAAGGATAATTTAATGATTTCATTGAGTTTTCTTATGTATTGCAAGTATTTCATTCAATTTGCACATAACTGTAAAGGTTTCATATGTCCTAGACATATCAGGAGATGCAAAAGCATTATCAGTGCCGGTGTCCTGCTGTGATAGAGGAAGCTTGGTATTAGGAAGATTTGAGCTTGAAACTGCATTTATGAATTATGTGACTTTGGGGGAGTTACTTAGAAACTCTTTAAACCTCAGTTTCCTGATTTCTAAGATGGGGTTTTAATCATTCTTTATGTTGTATCTAGCTCTTTATATCTACTATCTCTTTGTCCTTTTTATCAGGCCAATATGGAGATTGTTGGAGTCACCAAGGCAAGAGGGCACTATTTAGGGTCTGGATTTAGAGACTTTTCTAAAGAGTTTATCTACATGAACAATTCTTTGCATAGTGGTGGGGCCTGGTATATTACAAGCATGCAAGATACCTTATTGTTGTTATATATATATAAAACAATGATATATATATATATATATATATATATATATATATATTCCCAAACAATTTGATCTTTTGTATTTTTATCTTTAATTTTTTTGGCTTTTATAACTTCAAACAACTTAATAATTTGCACAATAGGAATTAGGTGATAATTTCAAAATTTTCTCATGGGAGCAGTAATACAAAACAGGTTGACTTTTTTTTTCTGGGGCAGGAGAAGGAGTCAGCAAATTAATTGAATTAATCATTTGCTTCTTCACCATGTAGACTCAGCCACAGATAAGACAAACGGACTTTTATAAAATCCTTGCAAACCAATCATTACAAACATTAACTGGGTTAGTTTTGCTTGGAGGTAGGATTAGTCTTGCCAACACTACTTTGTATTTTCCAGATCAACACAATTTTTTTTGGGGGGGGGGGCAAGTGTCACATGAACAATATATTCCGATGTCTAAATGCTATAAGCTGCTTTGAAAACACATTCAAAAGCGGAAATAAGATTTTAGGGAATGAGAGTAGGAAGCATGAATTAGGAATCACTAAATGTAACATAAGACACTTGCTGTAGTTAAAAAGGATCAGTTTCGCAGTAACATCACCAATTCCTGTTGGGAAGAGAGGGGGAAATAACAGGAAATGTTGCAAGACTGCCCAAATGAGGAAACCATTTTCAGTTTAGACTCCAAGCAAGATACTTCTGCTGCCTCCTGAAGGACTTTGTTCCTTTACACTGAAGCTAAAGAAATTATGTTACCTAGGAGTGGGTTAATCTGGGGTGTTGCCTCTCTGCCTCTTCATGCAATTTGACTGGCATATTAAGATACTGCTATAGGTCTCTGGGTACTTCAGTTCCTATTGCCTAAAATATGTTTCTAAAATTAGAAAACCTGATCTTAACTTTTCTAATGACTGAAGAAGAATTTTTCAACCTCAGAAGACATAGCTATATAAGCTCTATAATTCAAAAATAAGTCAAAATTATTTAAAAATTGTCCCTTCCCCAAACCTCCTTCTTCCAACACAGAAGGTTTTCCTGAGGGACTACTTATAAGAATTTCTCAACAGAGAAAAAATTTAGGAGACATATTGAAAATTATAGATCCATAATGTTAGATTCTATGGAACATTACATCAAAAACTAATGATGTACTCTATGGTGACTAGCATGACATGTAAAAAGATTATAAAAAACAAAAAAAAATTTTTAAATCTAAAAATGAGGTGAAATACATAAAAAGGAAAGAGATGCTTTGCCTCCGAATTTACATAGTCACATCTTAACAGAGGAAAAATCCTCTCTCAGAAGTCTACCCGACATGACCCCCCCAACATGTTGTAACACCCACAGTCATTTCTTATCATAGTCACTGCACTCTCATTTCCGAGCACATTGTCACTATCTGGCATTGCATGTGTATGTGTGTGTATTAATGCGCTTACTGACTTTCTCCTTCTCTCATTTGAATGTAGACTTTATGAGATCAGGCCCCCTCTCCATTTAGCTCGGTCTAATAGAAATTGAATGATACGTGTTGTATGAATGAATGAGATGCTCTGGAGGAGTGTTCATCTCCCACCTCTTCTTGACAGTAAGCCCCAGCAAGGATGTGCATCTATCAAGAAGTAAACATGCACTCTAATCTTAGAACTTGGAGATAGTCTCTGTTCTATTACTGCAACGAACTTCCTACTAATGTATATGAAAATCAATTTGAAAACTCTAATGCATTACACAAAAATACATCCTTTAATGAATATGTTGATTTAATACCCAGAATTCTCCTTAGGTACTGTCTAATCCACAGCCTTTTATATACCAGTGAAGAAATTAAAGCTGAGTGATTTTCTCCCAAGGCCGCAAGCTAGTCTTATCTTGAGTCAATATGAAATGCCATGTCTCCCAACTCCTAGCCCAGTGCACATTTTTACTCTACCCAAGCAAGCACCTGCATTGCTGAGCAAAGGAATAAACAAATAATGAGTACTATCATGTTTTCAGGCATTTTGTTAAGTACTTGCAGTAAATAATGTGTGTTGCTGAATAAACATTTCTTCTTCCTTATAAGGCTGCAAATTTTTCAGATAAGCAGATCATCACTAACTCCAAGTAACATTCTGTTTAATGTAATGAGTTCATGACCACCATGTCTCCTAACAATAGTTACTGGTCCGGGAGTTACTGTCATATAATTTAGCCCAATTAAACTGAAGGAAGAGAATATGTTATGCCTGAAGGAGATGGTTTTCTCTCAGTCTCAGTCCCTCTCTCTCTCTCTCCAACACCTCCTCCTCTCCCTCCCTCTTTCTCTCTCCTCACTACTATTGAAAGGCATTTTGTGGGCAAGAAGAGATCCAAACTTGGGATGAAATTATTACTGAGGAAAACTGTGTCACTGTTTATATTAAGGGTCAAGAACTTTCTGCAAAAGGCCAGGTACTAAACACCTTAGTTTTCCTAACCTAATGGCCCATGGTTCCCACGGAAGTTATTCAACTTGGCCAATATAGTGCAGAAGTCACCAGAGTGGCACAACTGTGAGTCAATAAAATTTCATTTTAAAAAAATGACCTTTGGCCTATTTATATCATTGAACATTTTTATAATATTGAGTCACATAACACATAATTCCTAGGGTTCATCATGCATATTAACTTTCAATCATTTGTGATGATAAGTGTCCTTACTATTTAAACCAGTTATAGTAAAAGAGCTTTTATTAAATAACAACACCCAACACACACACTTTACTTAGGGCCCCTGGGTAGTTCAGTCAGTTAAGTATCTGCCTTCGGCTCAGGTTATGATGCCAAGGTCCTGGGATCGAGTCCCACATCAGGCTCTCCATAGGGAATATGCTTCTCCCCCTGCCTTTGCCTCCCTCTCACTCTGTCTTTCATGAATAAATAAATAATATAAATAAATAATATCTTTTTAAAAATTATTTAATGAAATTACTAATAATGTATAAAATTGTTATTAAAACCCAAATAACCTGATTTATTCAGTACTTTATATACTATTATTTATAATAATCACAAAACTCTTATAAAGTTGGATTTCTTAGATTTTTTTGGGGGGGGTATTTTTAATGACTGAAACAAAACAGATCTAAAACCACGGCTTCTGGAAGAACCATTTGTTCTTGTTAGTCTTTTACCTCTCTTCGAACTTGACCTTGGCCTCTCGTCACGCCTTGCATAAGAATGAGGTATATGAAGACATTCTTGTTGATGACAGTTTTATCCAAGAGGATATCCACAGATTCACTTTTAAGATGAAAAAATGGAACCCAAATTTCAGAGTTACAAATTGTCTAAACCACGATTTGAACCCCAAATATGTCTGACCTTTCACTCTACAATGACCTAACACAATGTTATCTGTTTCTCAGCACTTCAGATATATGGGAGAACTACTGTAGCTTCAGTCAGTTTCCCAAACCACTAACAGCATATCAAGGAGAAAGTGACTTCATGGAGGGAAGTGTGTGCTTACAAAATCTTTGGAAGAACTGAAAGAATGGATGTCCATGGACTACCCTTGAACCCTTGAACCCTTGGACCCACATCTCTAAGAAATGGCCTCTGCCTCACTCTGGCTTCTGAATCTCATTCAAGTGCATCTAAGTGACAGAACCTAGCTGCAAAGGACTCCAGGAAATGTATTTTCTACCCTTCCAATCACTCCAAATGGGAAAGTCAAATGAAGATTAAGGTATCCTCAGAAGATGGAATGAGGCTTCTCCTCAGAATGGCTTACAGGTATATTTCCCACACCTCTGGAAGAATGAGGGTTTCAAGATGGGGTGGGGGGTGGGGAAGAGAGAGAGGAAAAAAAAAACCCAAAACCTTAAAAGGACTATTGCTTCATCCCCAGCCCCATCAGCTGAGCCTGAATAATGACTTCATAGTAATTTTTCACTGTACATTTGAGGGAAACGAATACATTCATTATTAGAATAAGAATCTTTCATATGTATAAATCTTGCCCTTGGCAAAATAAATGATCAAAGCCCATTCCAATGGGAGAGATGGCAGGGCCATGATGCTAACAGCCAGATTCCATAAATCGATAAGGGAAGCATCTTGCTTTTAACCAAAATAATTTATGTTTCATGGCTTAGTATTGGTGAGGTATTGATCTCCCAAATGAGACATTGTAGTTACTATAAATAAATTAGATAGGTGTTTAATTGCCTTAAAAATATATCCTCAGTTATTTAAAGCATGTGGTGCTTTAGGCAGGAAGACATTTCAATGATGCTATGGGGAAGGGCAGAACTGCCATCTAGTACTAGGAACACTCTGGAAATTCATTCCCAAGCTCTTTATTTAGCTTAATGCATATTTTGGGGTAAGTAACTCTACTTCTCTCCTTCTAAACTTCTACATCCTTATATTTGGGGATAATAATATGGGAGGATTAATGAGAAAATGTGTGTGAAATGATTTGCACATGTTGAAGAGTACTATACTATATAGGCACGAATATTGTTATTTATGATGAGATGGTGTCAGATGCATAAATTTGGGTTCTTTGAATTATTGGCATACAGGAAAGCAGAGAATCTAGGTCGACGGAGACCTTTTTCTCAGACTGCCTCTTCTATGAATAAAACACAAAGGAAACTTTTCTAACTTTCTCAGGGAAAAAATTGTCAACTTCTACAATTATTTCAATAAATAATCTTCCTCCAGGAGGATACAGTTGTAAGGCAGGTACAGTACTCTTTTAAAAAGAGGCTTGTAGGTCTCACTTTCTTACATTTCTAAGCTATCCTCTGAGAATAAAAGCTGTATATATGTGGTATTAAACAAGCTTCAGGACTGTGCACAGAATTTACTCCTGTGTATCTTATTTTAATCTTATTTTACCAAACTTTCCATGAACTGACAAAAAATAATCCATAAATTTCAAATCCAATGAGATCTCCACTTTCCCTGGGAATTAGAGAAATGAACTGAGTTTTGTATGAAATCTTCTTCCTGGAAAAAAAAAAAGGAGTTATTAGTTTGCTATGCATAACCTGTTGATCTACAAAAAGAAACCATGTTTTCAATTTCTTTTCTAACTTTTCAAAAAAAATGCTGTTTCTGTATATTGGCTTTTAATTAATATAGATCTACTTAACTCTTTCAAGGCATAGATCCTTTCTGATAAGTTATGGTTAATATGAACTTTGGAAATCACCATATTTAATATGTCAAGAGACAATGATTTACTAACAGATTTGATTTGTAAAAGGGATGTGGGTTCTAGATCAGTGGGTGTTTGGGACATTGTAAAAACAGCTTAAAAATGTTAATTACCTTTCCAGGATAATTTTGATAAAATAACGACTCTGCCCCATTTTGTAAAGGATTTGAGACCAAAGGGGAGAAGAATCTGGATCACCTCCTGGTATATTTTCTCCTCAGAATGCTGTGTTTATTCGCCATAAGTTGACCAGCCACCAGTTATGACATTTGTCCCCATCACTTAAACAACTTAAGTGTGGGAAGGAATAGGAACTTACATGCTACCTTTAGCAAAACACGTGGAGCCATTCTTCCATCCTTCCCTGAAAGCATGGACTACATGTCATCTCTTGATAATATAGATACTAGTTGTCAACTAACAGCTCTGTGTAAGTTCTGTAAATTTGGGCAAGGTTGAAGGGGGAATACAAAGATGTGATAGCTTCACGGAAATGCTTAGAATCTAGCTGGCAAGTTACCACACAAAATGGTAAACTTTGAATGCTTAACCAGTGAATAGCACTCTAGCAAGTGTCACTGGAAATGTAGTCTGGGTGTTGGTGAAAAAAACAAAAACAAAAACAGGAAAAATGGAAGAATCACTGTGCTTGCTAGCAAAACCACAGGGGGAAGACATCTGACATGAGGGAGAAAACAGAGAAAATTTAACACTAAGAACAAAACATATGGTCTATTCCACCCACCCCTTATAAAGTGGGTTTCTGAACATGCTTTCTAGCTTTTGAGTCCGTAAATGAAGCCAATCTGCTGCTAAAGACAACAGTCAGAGAGAAGGGGAGGGACCACCCAACCCATGACAGCATTGGAGCAGACTTTGTTCTGGGAATCTGGAATGCCTTCCTCCATGGCAAAGAAACATAAGTGAGATTTCCCCCATTTTACTTCATTTTGAAAAACTTGAGAAACTCTCACAAAGCTAGTAATTTCCCAGTATAAGAATGGTGGAGCAATGTCACTTCCTACTAGCAAGCACTAAATGATGTTAATTATCTATTTTTTCAAAGAATTAAACTGTTGATACAATATTGTGCCAATAGTGCTTATGAAACATTTGTGTATGGAAGAGACATCACTTATTTCAATGAAAAATATTTCTGAATACAACATATTGTAATCAAAGAAACATATTCATAAAGTATTAGCCCAGAAATATCTACTAACCACGTGAGAGAGCTATGAAACATATGGTCTATTCCAAGCTAGTTTTTGCTAGAGATTCACACTACAGGCCCATTCAGCAAGGGTTATGAGTTCAGAGAAGAGAGATTCCTCTTTGGAGAGGTAATACAGGCTTTGTGGAGAAGGCACAACATTAGTCGGTCTTCTAGGAAAAAACAGGCATGTAGAAATTAAAAGAGGGAATTTTAGAGAATGTGGTGGGAAGAGTACCAGTAAAAGCTGTGGAAAGAGCTCAGGCAAAATCTCCAGTGTTGTTCATAATGCTCAGGAGAATGCTTATACATGATTTGCACATAAAATACTGAACTTGAAAAAAGAATCTTATATTGAATTCCCTAGCCATTTATTGAATGCAGTATGGCACACCAATGTGGCAGAGGGGGCATAAAACAAACAAACAAACAAACTGTACACAAATGCCCAAAGGAGAAGATGAACAACCTCACAGAACTTCAAAAAGAGAAAAACTCTCTCCCAATGAATGCAAATGTGTATTTTCTAGGCAAGGCCAGGATTATAGGCAAGCAGAGTATACTATTGGAAAACCATGGAGAGGGTTGTCTTCCTACCACCACCTACAAACCCCATCAACAGGCAGGCCGACATGTAAATTGCAATTACCTCTTTCTTCTGTTGGCTTAAATGTTGTCTTCTCTCAAACAGCAAATAATTCCAAGAAAAATCACATAGTAACCTTATGTGACATTTATGCTTTAAAGAGAAGGAATTTATCATAGTCTTTCTCAAGATAGAGCTTTGATGGGTCAAAAGGTAGAGAGAATATGGGGGCACCTAAGGGAAAGGCAGCATGGCTTAGTGAAGACATTTAAAATAAAGTGGACGGTGATTCTTACAGTAGCTTTCTTCCCAATTATCAGGACCTTTAAGGAGTCTGACTGTATAACCAAGAAACAGGTCCATTTCTAGATCAAAAATGTTGCTATCTGGACTTTTACAATGGAAACGTATTTACCCTGTCCAAAGTATTCTTTTTTGGTATTTAACAATGCATGTAAATACTCTTTTAGTGTTGGTTATTTAGTTCGCTGCCAATCATTTTCTATAAACAAAATAGTACATGAAAATTCTTGTACTTACATCCTTGTACTTTTGTGCAATTACTTCTGAAGGAAAAAATCAAGTGAAGTTGCTGATTCAAAGAGTACTATGCGTCATTTTAGCAGATTCTGTCACGTTGCTGTCTTTAGAAATTACACCACTGGATTATCCCACCTGCTATGTATAAGAATCTCTGTGTTCCTACACTCTTGCCAGTGCATGCTCTGTTAGCAAACTTGTTGATCTCTGCCATTGTGATAGGCAAAATTTTTTAAATTGACTTTTGTGACAGTCTTTCTAGGTGGAAATTTTAGAGATCACATTCTTTCTCTCTTTTTTTTCTTAAAGATTTTATTTTTTATTTGACAAGACAGTGAGAGAAAGTGTGTGCACAAGCAGGGGAAGCAACAGAGGGAGAAGCAGGCTCCCTGCTGATCAGGGAGCCAGATGTGGGACTAGATCTCAGGACCCTGGGATCAGGACCTGAGCCAAAGTCAGATGCTTAACCAACTGAGCCACCCAAGCACCCACATTGTCTTTTCTTTAGAGGTTGTGGTCATCCTTGCAACTGACTCTAGCATTTTATGTTACTGTGGAGCTAATGAGTCTGTCCTGATATTTTCTTCTAGAGGACATAAGCATTTTTTCTGGTCAAGGAGTCTATCATTATTTTTCAAGTCTAGGAACTATTATAAAATGTGCAGTGTTGCCAAATCTGCGTATATCTTTTACTGGGATCTAATATGTCCTCTAAAAATGCAACTCTAAGTTTTCTTTTGTTTTAGGAAATTTTCTTGAAAAGTATTTTTAATGCATTTTTCAGTTTCATGCTTTCACTCGTTTTGTGGGGCTAGGATTGTTTATTTTATTTATAATATTCTATCAACCCTTTTAAATTCTTGCTCACTTTAATTTTTCTTGCTTGCTTTGTATCACTCATATAATCTGTGCCCTTTAGTATTATTTATTGTGATTTCAATAGTGTCTAATTTTTGTGTACATGTTGAGCTATTTCCATTTCACCTTTCTTGTTGTGGTTATTTGTAATCTTCTATTTCTTTTCTGAACTCTGCCAGCTCATATTTCTTTCTGCAGTTTTTTTTGTCTTTCCTAAACTCTTGTATATCTTCTTTGTGCTTTTGTTTTAGGAAAAGAATTACTTTAAGTCATATTTCAATCTTATATGACTCATTTAATGACAACTTTTGCCATTTTATGAAAAAGTTTTGTTTTCCAAAGAGTGTTACTTGTCTCAAATCTCCCATTTGGGTGTTTTTTGTTTTTTGGGTTTTTTATTTTTTTTAATGTTCTCTTCTTTCTTTTCTTTTTAAAATAGTATCTTTGTATAAATACTACACTAGCTATTCTTTTTTAGAACTCATCTTTTTCATTTTGACTAAAAATCCAGGACCAGCTCTTTTCAAAATATGTAGAGAGAGGATAGTGTCATGTTGTAGCCTAGAAACACAGAAGTAAATATCTTTCAGTATTACATGTCTTTCAGCATTACGTCTCCCCAGTTCACCAAAATCAATTCTGCATAGCTACTCACAATGTACGATTTCCTTACGTCCTCTACTTCATTGACACTCTTCTACCCAAAAATGCAGCTTGTCTGTGAAAATTCTCAATTCAGCTTTTCTCTTCTCCTTCCCCACAGAACCTGTTCCATGCAAGTTCCCACTGGCAGCCCATAGGCCCAGGTCCTGTTGTTATTTAAAAAAAAAAAAAAAAAAAAATTGTCACTTTTGCAATAGAGTACACCACTTAGGATAGAAAGGTATGTTTGTTTATTTGTTTTGTTTTTTTTTTTTTAAATACAGATGTGTCTATTTCATTATTTTTTTATTTAATTCTATTTTTTTTTCTGTATTCCAAAATTCATTGTTTGTGCACTAAACCCAGTGCTCCATGCAGTATGTGCCCTCCATAATACCAACCAGTAGGCACACCCCATCCCCTACACCCCCCCAACCCTCAGTTTGCCTTTCAGAGTCCACAGTCTTTCATGGTTTGTCTCCCCCTCCGATTTCCCCCAACTCACTTCTCCTCTCCATCTCCCAGTGTCCTCCATGTTATTCCTTATCCTCCACAAGTAAGTGAAACCATATGACAATTGACTCTCTCTGCTTGACTTATTTCACTCAGCATAATCTCTTCCAGTCCCGTCCATGTTGATATAAAAGTTGGGTATTCATCCTTTCTGATGGAGAAATAGTACTCCATTATATATATGGACCTCATCTTTATCCATTCATCCGTTGAAGGGCATCTTGGCTCTTTCCACAGTTTGGCAATTGTGGCCATTGCTGCTATGAACATTGGGGTACGGGTGGCCCTTCTTTTCACTACCTCTATATCTTTAAGATAAATACCCAGTAGTGCAATTGCAGGGTCATAAGGAACTCTATTTTTAATTTCTTAAGGAATCTCCACATTGTTTTTCAAAGTGACTGCACCAACTTGCATTCCCACCAACATGTAAGAGGGTTCCTCTTTCTCTCCATCCTCTCTGACATTTGTTTATTGTCTTGTTGATTTTGGCCATTCTAATTGGTGTAAGGTGGTATCTCAATGTGTTTTTTATTTGAATCTCCTTAATGGCTAATGATGATGAACATTTTTTCATGTGTCTGTTAGCCATTTGTATGTCTTCTTTGGAGAAGTATCTGTTCATGTCTTCTGCCCATTTTTTGACGTGATTATTTGTTTTGTGTGTGTTGAGTTTGAGGAGTTCTTTATAGATCTTAGATATCAACCTTTTGTCTGTACCGTCATTTGTGAATATCTTCTCCCATTCTGTGGGTTGCCTTTTTGTTTTATTGATTGTTTCCTTTGCTGTGCAGAAGCTTTTGATCTTGATGAAGTCCCAAAAGATCATTTTCGCTTTTGTTTCCTTTGCCTTTGAAGACATATCTTGAAAGAAGTTGCAGTGGCCAGTGTCGAAGACATTACTGCCTATGTTCTCCTCCAGGATTTTGATAGATTCCTGCCTACATTGAGGTCTTTTATCCATTTCGAGTTTATCTTTGTGTATGGTGTAAGAGAATGGTTGAGTTTCATTCTTCTACACATAGCTATCCAATTTTCCCAGCATCATTTATTGAAGAGACTGTCTTTTTTTCCACTGTATATTTTTTCCTGCTTTGTTGAAGATTATCTGACCAAAGAGTTGAGGGTCCATATCTGGGCTCTGTACTCTGTTCCACTGGTCTATGTGTCTGTTTTTGTGCCAATACCATGCTGTCTTGGTGATCACAGCTTTATAGTAAAGCTTAGAATCAGACAACGTGATGTCCCCAGTTTTTTCTTTTTAAACATTTCCTTAGCAATTCAGGGTCTCTTCTGGTTCCATGCAAATTTTAGGATGGTTTGTTCCAGCTCTTTGAAAAATGCTGGTGGAATTTTGATCGGGATGGCATTGAAAGTACAGATGGCTTTAGGCAATATAGAAATTTTGACAATATTTATTCTTCCGATCCATGAGCATGGAATGCTTTTCCATCTTTTTGTGTCTTCTTCAATATCTTTCATACTTGTTCAGTAGTTCTTAGAGTACAGATCCTTTACTTGGTTAGGTTTATTCCAAGGTATCTTGTGATTTTTGGTGCTATAATAAATGGAATTGATTCTCTAATTTCCCTTTCTATTTTTTCATTGTAAGTGTATAAGAAAGCAACTGATTTCTGTACATCTATTTTGTATCCTGCCACATTACTGAATTGCTGTATGGTTTCTGGTAGTTTGGAGGTGGAGTCTTTTGGGTTTTCCCTATAAAGTATCATGTCATCTGCGAAGAGAAAGAGTTTGACTTCTTTGCCAATTTGAATTCCTTTTATTTCTTTTTATTGTCTGATTGCTGTTACTAGTACTATGCTGAACAACAATGATGAGAGTGGACATCCTTGTCGTGTTCCTGATCTCAAAGGGAAGGTTGTCAGCTTTTCCACTTTGAGGGTGATATTTACTGTGAGTTTTTCATAGACAGATTTTATGAAGTTGAGAAATGTTCCCTCTATCCCTATACTTTGAATCATTTTAATCAGGAATGGATGCTGTATCTTGTCAAATGCTTTTTCTGCATCAATTAAGAGGGCCATGTGGTTCTTCTCTCTTCTCTTATTGATTTGTTTTATCACATAGATTGATTTGATTTGTGGATGTTGAACCACCCTTGCATCTCATGGATAAATCCCACCTGGTTATGGTGGATAATCTTTTTAATGTACTGTTAGATCCTATTAGCTAAGATCTTGTTGAGAATCTTGGCATCTGTATTCATCAAGGATATTGGTCTGAAAATCCACCAAACATTAAAGAATAAATGTATTATTTATTCTCCTGAAGCTATTTCAATAGATAGAAACAGAAGGAAAACTTCCAGACTCTATTTATGAAGCTTGAATTTCCCTGATGCCCAAACCAGACAAAAACCCCACCAAAAAGAAGGTAATGTTTTACCAATATTTTCCGAGCTCTGAAGTCATGGACCTTCTTTTCCTGCTTCTTTCTATACTCGTGTTTCAAGTTTACTATTTGGCGAGCCATTCCTCCTATTTTGTTGTTCAGGAATTTAGTAGTTTACTTGTTTCAACAACAGCAACAACAAAATGAATTTGCATTTTTATGTCTTATTTTTCCGGTTACTTTTCCATATTTGAGACAATAAGTGGAAATGTGACCATAATTAGCTATATTAAATATAGAAACTTTTTAAAATCCTTTGACTATATTTTGCTTATTTTATTGAATTTGCTCTATTAAGATTATCTGTTCTTGACCCAGTTTCGGTCATTTATATCTTTGTAGAAACTACACACTTATCTGGATTCTACATTTTAAAAATATACATATTCCTTTACATATAAATATGCCATTCTTTTTTATTGAAAAAAATTTTCCCCTAATTTGTAATTATACTCCTTTATCTTCTTTCCCTCAAATGACTTGTAAAGTAAATCTTTTCAAATTACTATACATATTTTTAATGTTAATATTTTTTCTTTAAAAATTCTTCTACTTCACTTACATTTTGTTTATTCTGTTTATAATTTTGTATATAATATCTTATTTTACACCATTCTCAAATAAGTGTTGGGGGTTTCCAAAATTAACTCTAAATATTGCTTTATTGTTTCTTATAGGAATTATGAACAGTATGCTCACTGATTTTAAAAGAGTTTCGAAGAGTTTAAAAGAGTTCCTAATATCAGAGCACCTGGGTGTTTCAATTGGTTAAGTCTGCCTTAGGCTCAGGTCATGATCCCAGGGTCCTGAGATCCAGGCCTGCATCAAGCTCCTTGCTCAGCAAGGAGTCTGCTTCTCCCCCTCCCCCTCCTCCTCCCCTACCACTTATGAACTCTCTCTCTCTCCTTCTCTCTCAAATAAATAAATAAAATCTTAAGAGTTTTTAATATCAGTTTTGAGTATCAGAAATTGGTCTTAGAAACAAGTAAGGAATTATAACAGTTATGTATCAATAAAGAATTATATATATATTTTTAAATTTCTATGTGAGTATATTTAGTTGGCTATAATTTCATTGTTCATTTTTTAATTTATTGTATTGGGTTTAAAGGTGTAACCTGAATGATATCCATTTTTGATTTTTTGTTTATTGTTTTTAATTTATTGAGATGTTGATTAATACCTTATGCATGGTAAATTATTCATAGATATTTCAGTACTGTTAGAACATAAGGTATATTCTTAATATGAGTTATATACTTCTATGTCTAATAAATATTAATTGTGTTTTTTTTTAATCTTCTATACTTAGTTAATTTCCAAAAAAGAAGCAATAAAGTGCTATGGGATATTAAGGGGCAATTGAAAGAACAAAGGGATCTTTGTGTTCTGGCAAGAAAAATCTTCAAATTATGTTAAGTGTTAAAACCAAGTTTTGGAATGCTTCCTACAAGTCTTACTCAAATACTACTCTCTCAGTGGAGCTTCTTGACCATCTTATTTAAAACTGCAACACTCCATATCACTCGGCATCAGGGAAATACAAATCAAAACCACAATGAGATATCACCTCACACCAGTCAGAATGGCTAAAATCAACAAGTCAGGAAATGACAGATGCTGGCGAGGATGCGGAGAAAGGGGAACCCTCCTCCACTGTTGGTGGGAATGCAAGCTGGTGCAGCCACTCTGGAAAACAGCATGGAGGTTCCTCAAAATGTTGAAAATAGAACTGCCCTATGACCCAGCAATTGCACTATTGGGTATTTACCCTAAAGATACAAACGTAGTGATCCAAAGGGGCACGTGCACCCAAATGTTTATAGCAGCAATGTCCACAATAGCCAAACTATGGAAAGAACCTAGATGTCCATCAACAGATGAATGGATCAAGAAGATGTGGTATATATACACAATGGAATACTATGCAGCCATCAAAAGAAATGAAATCTTGCCATTTGCAACAACATGGATGGAACTAGAGCATATCATGCTTAGCGAAATAAGTCAAGCAGAGAAAGACAACTATCATATGATCTCCCTGATATGAGGAAGTGGTGATGCAACATGGAGGCTTAAGTGGGTAGGAGAAGAATAAATGAAACAAGATGGGATTGGGAGGGAGACAAACCATAAGTGACTCTTAATCTCACAAAACAAACTGAGGGTTGCTGGGGGGAGGGGTTTTGGGAGAAGGGGGTGGGATTATGGACATTGGGGAGGGTATGTGCTTTGGTGAGTGCTGTGAAGTGTGTAAACCTGGTGATTCACAGACCTGTACCCCTGGGGATAAAAATATATGTTTATAAAAAATAAAAAATTAATAAAAAAAAAGAAAAATTAAAAAAAAAACTGCAACACTCTTCACTATACACACAACAAGTTCTTACCTCCTTTACTCTGCTTTCCTGTTCCACAGCATTTACCATATTCTAAGATGTTACATGATTTTAATTATATGTTATTGTTAATTGTTTTTTTCCACTAGGGTGTAAGCTTCGCAAGCCCAGTGAGTCTGCTCATCTTGGTCACTGATGTTTCCCAGCACTTACTGCATGGGAATTCTCCACAGGTATGCATTGAAAAAGTATGTATGTATGTTATTACACTTCATGTAAGAAGAAACTATTTTGAAAACACAAACAGGCAAATGATTAGAAAAAGATCCAGAAGTACACTCATAGAATTAAATGTTTGATTCTAGTGTGGAATTAAAAAATCATGGGTGCTTTTTACTTTTTACCTGAAATCATTCACATTTAATATGTATCTATAATTTAAAGTATGAGCGTTTTGGAGGAGAGGGAGGTAAGAGGTTGGGTGACCATGGTGGTGTGTATTGTGGAGGGCATATATTACATGGAGCACTGGGTGTGGTACATGAACAATGAATTCTGGAACACTGAAAAGAAATTTAAAAAATAAATAAAATTTTAAAAATAAAATAAGAAAGAGAAAAAACGTAAAAAAGTGTGTATTACATATATAATTACAATGTTAAAATTTTATTGGAAATAATAAGCAGATGAGGATAAATAAAATGTTCTGATAAAGAAGAGTAATAGACAAGGACTATACTTAACATACATGAAAATATACTCTAAGGTTCCAGTCTCAGAATGGTAATGATAAAAGAATGAGCCCACAAATCACAGAAGTAGGAAGATATCTGATATAGATTACTTAGCATAAATAAGAAAGTATTACATATTTCAAATCAGGAAGAAATAGAAAGGTATGGAAATAATTGTTGAGCTATTGGGAGGGGAGGGTTAAACAATGTAGGTGTTAACCTTACTTCAAAAAGGAAAATATGAATAGATTTGTGGATATGGAAACATTATACTACTCACTACAGAAAATAACATAAATAAAATTAAAAGTCCAGGACTACCATGGGAAAAATTTTTGAACAAATATAAGATGTAACATATTGGATTGAGATTCCTATGAAATCAAAGTCTTACACAACTAGAAGAAAAACACTAAAACTCTATCAAGTGAGCCAAGGTCTTAAATATGTAAAAGTGGTCCACCCATAAGCCACCAGTTTGTTTCTCTGCCTTAATGGACAGATATGGCACTTGGGATGCTCACTTTATATCGAGTGACCCTAAGATCAGGCTGTGAAATCCACAAACAGCCCACTTGCAGAAATTTAAAAAGGCTTTAAAATGACAGGAGCACGGGTCTTTGCACAAACTGAGACTTCCCACATTATTTTTATTGTAGTTTAAGCACAAATCCAGGATGCTGGTTCAACAACAGATCTGTGCAAAGTAAACTGGGAAAAAAGGTTATTTAATTGCCCAGAACAGAGAGAATCTGTCTTTCTATCATCTCTGTCAATAATAATTAGTCCTTTCTGGAAAGGGTGCTGTGGATGCACAGTTGAGATCATCCTTAAAGGGGGGATATAATTTGGCTTACAGAAATCCATTACCAACAAATAACTGCTTGTGGAGGAAAAATACAACAAAACATCACACTTGGAAGTGATAATCACAGTAAGTAGCATCCTGAGCCTAGACTGGGTCTTATATAAAAAGCTGTCATAGTGCCAATTAAGCAGTATTTTCTCAGTGTGATGACATTTTGAAATGGCTAAATACAAAATTGGGAAGAGAAAAGGAATTGCTCTCAGTCACCTCTCAGTGCCCCTCCCCTGCCTCCACAGCCCCCCAAAACAAAACTACACAAGAGAAAATCCAACAGTCTTGCAAGAATGATTTTCCTGGCTCAGTTTCATAAGGGACCTGGAAATAATATAGAATCAGTTTATAAACCAGACAGGGTCTGGCCTGCTGTGTCAACATAGAAAATCAATCCAGGAGTCCCAACCCTGCCTTGTGGCCTTTAGGGCTGCTTCAGAAATCAATCCCAGAGAAGACTAAAAGGGCAGTGCCACGAGATTCGAGGTTTGGGAACACACACCTCCGATCGACAGCCACAGAGCCTGATTCCCCCAGAGACTCTACAGTTTGAGTTCTAACTGTGGATTCACAAGGGCGAGTTGCCCTGGCCAAGCACACATGCTCTTTTGAGGTGATGCCATTTTGTCCATGCTAACATTTCCAAGGACTTCATGGGTTAGGGCCTGAGCTAAGGCTTTACATGAATTACCTCATTTAATCTCCACACTAGACCTATGAGGCGGATGCTACTATAATGCTCCCTTATGGAAAGGAATAAAGACACTTAGCGTACATCACTTTGGCAAAGTACTGATCTACTAAGTGAAGCCAGTCCTTTGTGTTTAGAAAACAACATTTTTTTCTGGTACCACAGAGTACCACACACTGGGTGGCTTAAACAACAAAAATTTATTGTCTCAAAGTTCTGGAGGCTGGAAGTCCAAGATCAAGGTGTTGGCAGGGTTCGTTTCTTCTGAAGCCTCTCTCCTTGGGTTATAATAGCCATAAAATCTCTATTTTCACATGATCTTTCTTTCATGTCACTCTGTGTTCCAGTCTCCTCTCCATCTAAAGACACTAGTCATACTGAATTAGAGCCCACTCTAGTGACCCCATTTATCTTTAATTTCCCCTTTAAAGGCACTTTGTCCAAACAGTCACATTCTGAGGTACTGGGAGTTAGGACCTTTTGACTTACCAATGTCAGAAGAGAATACAACTGAGCCCATAACAATCTTTATTACTGTAATTTTTTACAGACCCATCATTTAATCTTTTGTAAACCAATGATCACAACCTGTAAACCAATTCTTCACTTATCCCATAAAAAATATATGACTTTGGTTGGAGAAAAACCTACAATATACTAACTGGCTGGTCTCACTTTGCATATGTTCAACATTCAAAGCTGGGATGACCCAAAATGCACATGGTAACTATCCATCCAGTGACTTGCAAACTTCGGTGTGCATCAGAACCCCTGAAGGATTTGCTGGGTCACCCCCAAGGTTCTTCATTCAATAGGCCTGAAGTAATCCCTGAGAATTTGTATTTTGAAGAAGTTCCTAGGTGCTGCTGCTGCTGTTGCTGCTGGTCTGGGAACTACCCTTAGAACACTTGTTCTAGTTCATTCCCAGTCTACTACTTTCTTAGATGACCCTTCTGCACCTACTTTTTTTTTTTTTAAACCTCTAATACCTGCTTGTTCATTATCATTCTTTTTTTTTTTTTTTTAAGATTTTATTTCTTAGACAGAAAGAGAGAGAGAGAGAAAGAGCACAAGCAGGGGGAGCAGCAAGCAAAGGCAGAGGGAGAACAGGCTTCCCGCAGAGCAGGCAGCCTAATGTGGGGTTCCATCCCAGGACCCTAGGGTCATGACCTGAGCTGAAGACAGATGCTTAACAGATTGAGCCAACCAGGTGCCCCTGTCCATCATCATTCGTAACTCATCTTTCTTCTTCTTTCACTGAGAGAGGTGAAGCAATTCAAAGAGAACTTGTTGAGACCCCACTGGGTCCTTGATGGACATCCCAATTGCCTCCACCTATTAGCAAATATAGTTACCCTGCCTTTCTGACTGTTTTGAAAGATGCATTTTTTTAGTCCTTCTAGAGCCAATCTCTCCACATTTATACTAGATCCCAAGCCCTGTTGCCACTCACAGGCATCAACCTGTAGATTTTCCGTGCATCAGCACAGAAGCATGCTATGAATTCTTCCATCTTAAAAAGCTAAAACTAAACCAAAATCATACCTATTACTGGACTCAGTCTTCCTACAAGCTATTACTCTATTTCTTCGAGTGTCTGCGAAACCAACAAGCAAACAAAACATTGGAAAGGATGGCCTTTACTCAATCTATCCAGTTTCTCTTATAATCAGGCTTTTAAGTCCCATTATTTAACCTGTTACTATTAAGGTCACAGCCTCTAGGTTGCCAAATCTTATGAGGCACATTCCTTATTGATACAATTCTTTTGGCTTCTAGACACTATACTTAACTTGTAAGGACCTTATTATTGTTATTTTAAATATATTAGTGAATATAATTTCAAAAAGTCCTCAGCTTTTTTTCCAATGTAGTAAATACAGATAGCTATGATCCACATACAAGAAGAAAAAAAAAAGGAAAAAAGTCTGAGATCTTCAATGATTTTTTTTTAATTGCAAAGATGTCTTAATACCAAAAGTTTGAGAAGTCCTGCCATGCTGTTAAGCTCCTAGTTTTGTAGAATTCCATAGTTCAGTGCCTTCCATCCATAGCATTGCGTATCAGTGCTTTTACATAGAGTTTTGGCAACAAGTGTGTCATGTGTTGTTGCCACATGAGGAAGTGATTCCCAGAAAGGCGCCACCATACATAAAAGATACAGATCACTTTAATGTGGGTGAGGTTGAGATTTTTATCCTCACACAGGAAGGAGCAACACAGAGAAGGAATAAAGCTCCCAAGATGCCAAATCTTACAAGGTTTCCAGCTGCCAAGTATAAGGCTGCATTGGGTTCTTTGAAAAGAGTTCCTTTGCTGGTGTAAACTGTTTGGGGACTTCAGTATAGCTGTGCCTGCTCAACAAAGCCTAAAAAACAGCTATCTGCTGGAGGATTTATTGAAAGTATGGGTAAATCAGAGTTTTCATTCTCATGTGAATAACCCCACACCAAGCCTGAACTTTAAGCCTGAATATATGTTACACTAAATAGAAGGTCCATAAATACTTATTGATTAATTGATTGACTGCAGAAATAACAAAAATTGTAAATCAAGGAGAAGCGATACATGTTAAATTGTCACAGCTCTGTAAATATACTGAAAGAGATCATTTGGTTTTGAGTGAAATTTATATGTAATATTAGGAATTAATAATTTAAGATAAATTATAACCCAATAGTTTTTTTAAAAATCACCATGATAGTAAGAACTTTGAGATTATGAATTCACATTGGCAGCATCCCATATCTCTTGAATTATTATAAACCAGTACACAAAAAGCTCAGGCATTCAAAAAGGTAATTAAATTATTCCAAAACAGTATTATATTTCTATTACACAAGTAAAGGCTCACAAGAATTATGTAAAACTGAGGAAAGTTTGGTGTGTTATCATGGCAGAACACTATGTTGCCTTCCTTTAAAAAAAAAAAAGATTACTGATATCTAAATTGCATTAAAATGTTGCCTATACACACACACACACACACACACAAATTAGGCAATGCATGGAACATATTTTTAATGTTTTCCTTTGAGTTTCAAAGCACAATTCACCCATTGTTTTTTTCTCCAGGAAGCCAAACAAATATTACTATTTACAATCTAAGGCAAATAACATCAAGAAAGGAAATATATTTCTTTTTATTTTCTCTGCCATTGAAGTTCTACTAACATTAGCAGGGAAGAATCCATTAATACATATCAAGTCACAGTGCCCTGTGAGTTTTACTATTCTACATCATCCTAAACAGGGAAATTATCATTCTTTTGATTACCCACCTCTTCTTTTCCCCCTTTAAAAAAATACCAGTGTGAAAATATATATATCGCACAAAGCTTTCAGAGTCACAATATTGCAATCCATTCTTTCTGAATCCAAAGCACTATTTGCCTATGAAAAGAAATTCCACAAAGTTAGAGACATTATCTTAAAGATACAGCAGAATACTCTTTCTACTAAATAAAGAAATCAATTCTTACAGTTTTTTCTAGCACCCATGTATAATGAGTCTTCTAAATCTGTATCACATTTATAATCTTTCCACTACATAATTTAGCTGTGTAAGGGCAGTGGCTGTGACTTCTCAGATCTAAGACCTAGCCATTGCCTGGTTCAAAATAAGTTCAACAAGTGTTTGCCAAATTGTAAAATTAGATGTTGCCATTTGAAACTTCAACACACACTATAAAGTCAGCTCTTTCTTCTACCATTGTTACCTATATTTGTTGAATGCTTCATCATTTATCTCTTTGTCAAGATAAAAATGTTGGCTTCAGTGACTGCGTACCCTCCCACTCTGAACAATTAATTACCAGGTCCTACAGTCCCTGAAAATTCTGTTAGTACACAAATTCAGGCTTTGTGTTACCAAAATATTACTTTTAATTCATTTATTCTCCCTAGCGTAATGTCTTCTGTAGTCCATTTCATTGTAAACTTGGCAGTATTTGCTTTTTAAAATGAGGTATAACTAATATGCTAAGAAAGGAGAGAAAAGAGGATCAAAAAGTTTTCAATTAAAACCACAAGCAACAGAAAAAGAGTGGAAGACAAAAATAGGACCAAAGAATAAGTGCAACAAATAGAAAATATGACAAATATTGTAGATATTAATCCAACTATATCAATAATTACTTTGGATATCAATGATCTAATACACCAATTAAAAGTGATTGTCTGGACAGATGAAAAAATAAGACCCAACTGTATGCTATCTATAAGAAATCCATTTTAAATACACAAATACATATCAATTAATAGTAAAGGATGGACAAAAATATGCTAAAAACATGCTAACATTAATCAAAAGAAAGCAGACAGAGCAGATTTCAAAGTAAGGAAAATTATCAGGGATAATGAAAGGCATTACATAATAACAAGGGATCAATTTTCCAAGAAAATGTAACTATTATTAACATAGCAGCCCTTAATAACACAGCATCAAACTACGTGAGGCAAAAACTTATAGAACTGCAAAGAAGAATAGATGAACCCATTATCAAAGTTGGGGACTTCAATACCCCTCTTTCAGAAATGGACAGATCCAGCAGGCAGAAAATCAGTAAGAATATAGCTGAATTCAACAACAGCATTGATCAATTGAATATAATTGACATCTATGAATTACTACATCTAACAGCAGAGTACACATTTTTCTCAAGCTCACATGAAACATTCACCAAAATAGACCACATTTGGCACCATAAATACATCTTAAATTTAAAAGAAGAGAAATTATACAATGTCTGCTCTCAAACTACAGTGGAATTAAACTAGAAATCAATAACAGAAAGATAACTAGAAAATCCTAAAATACATAGAAATAAAATACATACTTCTAAATATAATACATGGATCAAAGAAAAAGAGTCTCAGGAGAAACTTAAAAATATTTTGAAGTAAATGAAAATGTAACATCAAAATTTGTGAGATACAGCAAAAGTAGTACTTACAGAGAAATTTATAGTATTGAATGTATATATTAGAAAAGAATAAAGACCTAAAATCTGTAATCTAAGTTACCACTAGAAAAAGAAGGAGAAATTAAACCCAAAGTAAGCAGAAGAAAAAGAAATAATAATTAAAGCAGAAATCAATAAAACTGAAAAATGGGAAATAGAGAAAACCAATAAAACCAAACCTTAGTTCTTTGAAAAGTTCAATAGCATGGGTAGTGTCTAGCCAAGTTAACTAAGACAAATAGAGGACACAAATTACTAGTATCAAAAATGAAGGCATGGGCATCACTATAAGATCCACAGACACTGAAAGGACAGTAAAAGAATACTATGAACAAACTTTGATAATTTAGATGAAATGGACCAGTTCCTTGAGACACACAATTTACCAAGATTTACATTAGAAAAAATAGGTGATTTGAATGAACCTATATATATTCAAAAAACTGAATCAGAAATGAATAACCTTCCACAACAGAAAGCACCAGGCCCAGGTAGGTTCACTGATGAATTCTACCAAACATTTAAGAAAGAAACAATTTCAGTTCTCTACAATCTCTTTTAAAGTTTTGAAGCAGAGGAAATCCTTCTTAACTCATTCTGTGAGGTCAGTAGTACCCTAATACCAAAATAAGACAAAGGCATTATAAGAAATCAAAACTGTGACCAATATCTTTCATTAATATAGATGTAAAAATGCTCAATAAAATATTAACAAACCTAATCCAAAAAAGTATAAAAAGAACTATCCACTACAACCAAGTGGGATCTCATCAAAAAAGTATGCAGAAATGTCAGATAAGCAAATGAAAGATGATCTTCATAGGTCATCAGGGAAATGAAATTAAAGCAAGTGAGACTCTACCACATATCTATTAGAATGACCAAAATCTAGACCACTAACAACGCCAAATGGCAACAAGGATGTGGAACAACAAGAACTCATATATTGCTGGTCTGAATGAAAAATGGTACAGCCATTTTGGAAGACAATTAAGCTTTTTTTTTTTTTTTTTTTTTTTTACAAATCAAAACATACATATGATACAGCGATCACACTCTATTTGCCCAAAGGAGTGAAAATTTACATCCACATGAAAACTCACACACAAATGTTTATAGTAACTTTATTCATAATTGCCAAAACTTGGAAGCAACCAAGATGTCCTTTAGTAGGTTATTGGATAGATAAACTGTGGTGAATTGAGGCAATGGAGTATTATTGAGTGCTAAAAAGAAGTGAGTCATCAAGCCATGAAAAGACATGTATAACTTAAATACATTTTTCTATGTGAAAGAAGCTAGTCTAGGCTATCTAAACACTATGATTTCAACTATATGACATTCTGGAAAAGGCAAAACTATGGACACATTAAAAAAAGACCAGAGGTTATGGGGACAGGAAAGGGGGGGTGGTGAATAGGCAGAGCACAGAGAATATTTTAGGGCAAATTATTATATTTATTGTGATATTTATAAATTATGATATTTATTATAATATTTATAAAAATTTATGATATTATAATGGTGGATAAATTATGAATGTCATCATACATTTATCCAAAGGCATGGAATGTACACCACCAAAGTGAACTCTAATGTAATCAATGGACTCTGGGTGACTATAACGTGTCAATATAGGTTTATCCTTGTAATAAACATACCATTTGATGAGTGATGTTGACAACAGGGGAGGCTATGCATGTATAAAGGTAGAGGGTATATGGGAAATCTCTGTACATTCCTCTCAATTTGGTCGTGATTTAAAACTGCTCTAAAAACATAAAGCCTTTTAGAAAAGGGGCTATGAAATACTTGTTTCCACTTTACTCTGTTTTTCTTCTGCTTAGACTTTTTCTTATTTTACAATCAGACAGATCATATCCAACATTACCTGATTCCTAAAAGTTGGAGCCCAGACTCTAACCTCATACTCTTAAGCCAGTCTTCTACTTGGGCTCAACGAAGCAAACAACCTTGACATGAACTAAACTTGCATCTGCTACATGAGATCATTAAATACCAATTAACCCCCCAAAATCCTCTGACACTTAGAGAATTAGCACTGCAATGTGGAACAGATTTATCTAAAGACAACCACTCTGTATGGATTACTCCTATATGAATTGCTCCACAAAATTTGAGTGCAGTATAAACATGTCTATATTCCATCTATAGCTCAAGTATTACTCGCCTTATAAGCAAGGGGTTTTTGTATCTTGGTCCTCACTCCCCTGAACTGTTCATAATCATGGTGGTTTACATGCACAGAAAGAGGATATTAGAGACTTACACACCCAAGCCTACAGAGCCACAGTCCCTCAAATAACCACTTCCTTTGCATCTTGCTGCAGCAGGTTGGACAATGGAAAATGACCCCACAGAGTCCACCAGTCAATATTGGTCTCGTACTGTGGTTGTTTCACTGGTCTAAGAGTTACCCAGTTAACTTTAAAGGAAGTGCACTGATCTTGTGCCCTTGGGACTACACCTGGGCTTCCTGTATGGACTGAAGCAATTAGTACTCAATCTTTTCTGTCTCCTGCACAATTCAGTGTGTAGTAGCCCCAGGACACCAGGCAAGATGGTTCAGGTACCTACCTGCCACCCAAGAGAGAAAACAATCATTTTCCTTTTCCTTTTTCCCCTTTTTAAGCCCATCACCTATATCATCATTCCAGCGTGCTTATCCTTTTTAACCCTACTAACATATGTGTAGCTCATCCCACAAATTCAACTGAGCAAGAAATGCATAATTCTTCATAAAAGTCAGTTTTTATCTTAAGACCCACATTTCTCATAGAGGTAGTAGAAAACTTAAACTCAGTCCTATTAAATTTCTGTCTCATTGAGGGGTTCTGAGAGTGTCCTGGAATTCTGGAGTGGGATCTCTCTGATCTTCAAGCGATTGTCCATACCCATAGCCATTCAGATCCCTTCAGCACCAATCTACATAATACCTTCTGGCCTGTTGGCTCACTTGTGCTTGCAGGAACATTTGGGACATGGAACGCTTCTCTAAGCTTATGCCTAGATCCTGTCCTCTCAAATACCACACACACTTATTTCCTCTCTCAGATTTTACCACTGCTAATCCTTACTATTGATGGCCGAGGACTTCGTCCCTCCCACACAGGGCTTATACATGTTATCTTCTTTCTCTATTGAGGCTAAAACACATCTCCCCAGTTTTAAGGGGCCAAGTCCAGCTCTAGCTGCTGCTTCTGACAAAGATATTTTGTTCGATCTGCCAATTTGCTCTCTTCTCTGAGGCTTTTGAAAAACAAACAGATGAACCAAAAAAACCACCACCAATAACAACAAAAAAATAGATCAGCAAGCAATTTCTACTTTCTGCCTTTTCACACCCTTTCCCTAAATTGGATGGAAGGAAAAAGGAGTGATTCAGAGAGAAAAAGATTCTAGATTAATATTGCCAACTATTATCCTCGACATACCTAGAAGCACAAAAATATGCTTCATCACGTTAGGGCTACGAGCTCTGCTTCCTTACTCTTCATGAAGCTAATATCCTAAATCCTTGTAAATAAATATCCCTTTTTTTTTTTTTTAAGATTTTATTGATTCATCTGACAGACAAAGATCACAAGTAGGCAGAGAGGCAGTCAGAGAGAAAGGAGGAAGCAGGCCCCCCGCTGAGTAGAGAGCCCACCACGGAGGTGATCCCAGAACCCTGGGACCATGACCCGAGCCAAAGGCAGACGCCCCCAACCTCTGAGCCATCCAGGCTCCCCAAATATCCCTTTTATTTTCCATTTTCTCTGCATAATAAGTCATCCTTGCCTGGCTCCTTCTTTTGTACATATAAAAAATTTCAGTGATTCCAGAAGACCTTGTCCATTCCTCCCCACCTTTTCAATTAGCAATAATCGCGCCTCGGATAAACCTCATTGGCTACGATACTGCCACTGCGCAAAGCTCCTCCCCACCTTTTAAAGGACAATTTCTCCCTAAAATGTTAAGGTCATTTCTGGCTACAAATTTATGATCTAATGGGATACCCTACATAAACAAGTAAATATTTAAATGTATCAATTGATATAAGTTGATAAACTAATATTGATACATTCACTGCTGAAAGATAGGAGTGGAGGGGAGGGAGAAGATAACCAGTGATTGGAAAGCCTGATTCTGAGTGAGAACCTGGCCTTCTATTTCTAAAAATCTCACTTTCTTGTAAAAGATGAAATGTCAAGATGAAGCAAACTTCACTCTTGTCCCAATAAGGAAATGTTTCTGTGAGGGTCTGTTCTCATATCCTAACAGGTATCATCTTAGAGAACAAAAGGAAGGATCAGAAAATCACTGAACACAATGCTGCTCTTCAGACATAGGAATCATAGTCATCCTCTTTGTGAGATACTCTGAAGATGCTGTTCAGAGGCTGCTTGGGAGAAAAAAAAGAAAAATGTAAACAGATCTCCATTAAATAACTGTGTTTATTGCAGTTTAAGCTAATAGTTATTCATTATTCAGTCAACTACTTGGTACAAACAAATAAATATTCTCTCACTTATTAGTTCCTGGGGGCTTTCTTAATCCTATTTGGATTTACTTTCTGTGAATTTCTGAGTAATCAGAAGTTCTAGGTTGGATACATCTTGTGCATGGGACACCCATGGTGTAACTGCTTCATTTTTACTTTTCATTTCAAAGGAAATGGTCCGTCCAAAGTGAAAATTGTTTTTGTTTTTTTTTTTGTTTTTTTGGTGGTAGAGTATATTTTCCTCTTTGTTGGTGTTGTTATGTTGCTGTTGTTTTAATCAGGTAGTTATTTCAAACAGAAGCAATCAAGTTTCTTCTTTCATTGCTACCTCCCTCCACCCCTTCTACTCAATCCATGCTGTTAAGAAAATACCCTTGTTAGTAAAGTGATTCATTTTTTTTTTTTTTCTGAAGCTAAAGCAGCTGGAAAGATCACTGCAAAGGAAACTCCTCAGATGGTCTATATAAACTAAAATGTCATTAGAAATATGGCAATATCTCAGGGCCACAGGCATTTTCTATGGTCTAATGTGTCTTTCAGAGTAAGGAAAAGAAATTTCCCCTCATCAGGATGCAAAAGAGAACATTTAATTCCAGGCTTTGCCTGTGCATCTCTGTCTGTCCCTAAACCTTGAGGCTATAGTCAACCTCTCCTCTTTTCATGTAGGCATTTGCTGGAGAGAAAAAATACTTTCTCTGTAGAAACACAGAAAACACATCCTTCTCTGGCCAAGTAGTAAATAAAATCCCCACTATGATAGCCACGACTCTGGCTTTTCAGATGGATAGCTAACATGTTCATAGGCTATTACTCTATAACATGGTTTGCTTTACAGATAGAATTCCATCACTCCACAGAGAGCAAAACTATGAGGGAATGGAATATAAGACAATAAAGTATGACTTCAGGAAAGTTGAACAAGATCTAAAGAAAGGGACACTATATGGAGAAGTAAGATCAAAAAGTAGAGTAAATAAAGTTGGGCAAAGGGAGAAAAAGAAGCATAAAGTGTGTTCAGATATGCATTCCAAAAAATATGTGCTCAAATGCTGTTTGGAGCTATGCAAAGTGTATATAGATTGTAAACATTTGGTTGTTTCTCATGGTAACTAAAACGACTTATGGAAAACCACCTGAACAATTAAGTATCATATAAAAAGAGTCACAACCAGAAAAATTTCAAAGGAAGTGTATTTCACATTTTCCTTAACATGTAGGAAATGTCCACCTTTTATCAAAGCCAGTGTCGTCAACAAGATTATTATGACCTCTATCCGTAGAAATCTCTTCCTTTTCTTTCTTTGGCTGGTGAAAAAAAATAGTTAGCTCTGAGGAGAGGAAACCAAAAAGGAGCTACTATGTTTCTTCCTCAGCACTTCTACTTTAGTTGAGAAGAATCGGAGAAGAGATCATTATTGAAATTTTTTTTTAATTTTTTATTTTTTATAAACATATATTTTTATCCCCAGGGGTACAGGTCTGTGAATCACCTATTGAAATTTTAAATGGGTATTTTGAAGTTGTTCAAAGTTGTAATTTGGGATTTTCTTTTCAACTTGTTCCTCCACGCACATATCCAGAGCTGACTGTAAGACTGTTGACTAACAAGCTTCCAAGTTCCAGAAGACACTTGTACTTGAGAGTATAAAGAATTTATCAATGCAAGTGGACATGGTTGGGTAACTGTGTTTGTGTGTGTAAGAGAGAGAGCTTGAAAGAGAGTGGGGAAGTGGGCATAATAAGAAAGAATAAGACAGAGAAATAGAATATTTCTGTTCCCATTGCTCAAAAGTAAAAAAGACACTTCAGATAAGTTCAGAAGCAATATGGTATTCATCCTCCTCAGTTGTTTAGTCTTCCGCAGTAGGACTTCGATGCCCACAATATGGCAGACACTGAGGCTTAGAGGCGTGATGCCAAACAAGCTAGGTAGGAGGCAGTCCAGTGGCAGAGGAGTAAAGATTTGACCTGTCATCACTGCAAGGTCTTAAGCTTTATGACTTTATCACCTCAGAAGAGTCACTCTCTCCTCTTCTTCCAGATGCCTTCACTATTTGAAAACCTCTATCTACATGCCCTTACACATGGTTGTGCCCCAATCCCATTTCTCTTTCACCTTGATTAAATAATTATATCCACCCTCTAGTTCTATCTGCCTGGAAACTCCCACTCACCTTCTAAGGCACAGCTCCAAAATGGCAGCCTTCTGGAAGTTTTCCCCTGACTCTTGAGGCAGGCAGCCTGTCCTTCCTCTATGGTCTGTTTCATCAGACACGTAACACTCTTCTATTTGATGGTTTTTTCCCCAAACAGGCTAGAAAGTTCTAAAAGGCAAAGATTATGATCTATTTGTCTTAACATCCTCCGATCATAGCACAGCTTTTGGAACAAAACAGATAGTATCAGGAGTTTAGAGAATAAATCAATGATGGCAAGAATAAACTCTAAGCAAAATAAGAAATACCACCTTCCTAACTTTCAGAGTTTTTACAGGAAAAAAACAATATAAAATACGTAAAAATGCCTCAAATATATAATAGCTCACACAATTATTTAACAAGCAAATGTATATTGTGTGCCAACATATACTAAACACAAAATGTGTGGTATTGGAGACAGCCAAGGTTATATGGTGTGTGCTCCCTGTGACTTTATTAAAAGGCTTTCCAGAAAATAAAATAATCCTGTCTCCTTGACTTTAAATGTTTCCCAAGAGCCTTCATGTTCCCTGGAATTTCTATTAATAATTCCATTTATTCCAGTAATACAATATATGTCAAACATCACAATGTCTATGAGAGATTAATAACCTAAGTTTTTCTTGACATGATTTAAAAAAAAAGATTGATGAAAAAAAAAATCTCTGGAAAGAGATTTTGATGCCAAATTAAGATTTCAAGGTGAATTGATAAAGAGCAACTTCGGAATTGGCATTTTGCCCTATGAAGTTCTTTTTAGGCACCACACCCACATGCCATGTGGCCTAGATTCACCCTGTGTCCTAAGGGCCTCAGCACTTGAGTTCTGACATGAGCTTCTGTGCCCTCTCCTTACATGTACAAGACCTTTCTTGCCTTTAAATATATTCTCCAGGCTTTTAAATATACAACTCCTTCCCTTTTTGCTTATCCTTCTGCCAGTTGGGTTTTGAGACATATCTTCTTATAGTGGTGCTAATTCTGCTCCAGCTAGTTTTCCTCAGGTTACTTTAGGTAAATCCCCTGCCCGGGACCCTTTTACCCTTTGCTCAGTTAGAACCAGGCAACCTGTGAAATATCACATGTAGTACATCATAGTGCCCACAGAACGAGTCCAATTCCTGTCGTGTTGAGGGCATTCAATAATATATATGTTAAATACATTAATCGTGCATTTGTTTCTTACATTGTTATTGTCACAATGAGCCAAAAACAGTGGGAAATCAGTGAAATGGGGTTTTAAGCTGGGATAGTAAACACTAATCAACCAACAAAGAAACCGAAAACCCAGGAATGAAATCTAGGAGCACGTTAAGAAGGCACCATGGAATAAGAAAGTAAAAAGGAAAACAAACAAACAAAACAGAACAGAAAAGATAAGAGGCAGAGATGAATTTGGGGGAAAGATAATGAAGTTTAAATTTCAGATCTCAGAACTCTTCCCCTTTGAAGGACCTGTACCCAACTGTACATTTATAACTTTATATTATTTCTTAAAGAGAGTGCTACGAATTGTATAACCTTAAAGTCTCACAAAAATGGGGTCTGCCCTGATAAAAGATAATAACAGTAAAAATTATTCATGCTGTGACTTAAAAAACATTTTTTGAGAGTTGAAGGACTCAAGGTCAAATAAGAAGGTCAAGCAAGTGTATTATTTATTAATCATTTTATCCATATCTCATATTTGTGCATTAATTTCAGGTATACAGAGTACATACACTTTGTCAGTGGATACTTACTACAAATCAGTGAGTGGATCTTCCTAACAACACAAATGAGAGCTATTATTTGCACTGCACAGATAAAGAGACTGAGACAGGGAAGTGAACATCATTGTGGTAGGTGAATAATAGTCCCCATTACGTCCAGGCTCTATGCCTGGAAACCTGTGAATACCAAAAGGGATTCTACAGATGTGATCAAGTTTACAGACGTTGAGATAGGGAGATTATTCCGGATTTTCCAGGTCGGCTCAATCTAATCACATGAGTGATTAATGGATTCTTAAACATACTCTTACCATTCAATCCAGAAATCATGCTCCTTCGAACTTAACCAACGGAGTTGAAAACTTATGTCAATATAAGAACCTGGACATGAATATTTACAGCAGCTATATCCATAATTGTCAATACTTAGAAGGAACCAAGATGTCTCTTAGTAGGTAAATGGGTAAATAAAGTATGGTACATCCAGACAATGGAATACTATTCAAGCTAAAAAGAAATGAGCGATCAAATCATGAAAAGACGTGGAGGAAATGTAAAGGTACATTAATAGTGGAAGAAACTAATCTGAAAAAAACTACATTCTATATGATTCCAACAATATGACATTCCTGAAGAGGCAAAACTATGGAGAATATAAAAGGTCAATAATTAGCAGGGATCAGTGTGAGGAGAAATAAATAGGCAGAACATGGAGTATTTTTAAGTTAGCAAAAATACTCCGTGTGATATTATAATGATTGATATATGTCATGATACATTTGTCCAAATCCGTAGAATTTACAATACAGAATTACAACATTTGCCCAAACCTATAGAATTTACAAAACCCAAAGAATTAAGTGTGAACCCTAATGTCCAATAAGGGGTTAAAATCCAAAATATATTAAGAACTCATACAACTCAACACCAAAAAAATCAAATAATTAAAAAACAGGCAGAAGACCTTAATAAGCACTTTTCCAAAGGAGACCTACAGATGGCCAACAGACACATGAAGAGACACTCAAGCAGCCTGTGTGGCTCAGTTGGTTAAGCACCTGCCTTCAGCTCAGGTCATGATCTCAGGGTCCTGGGATCAATTCCCAAGTCCAGGCTCTCTGTTCAGTGAGGAGGAGTTCTCCCTCTCCTTCTGCCCTTCCCTCCTGGGCCCCCGCAGCTGAGCTGTCTTTCACTCTTGCTCACTATCTCAAATAAAAAAAATCTTAAAAAAAAAAAAAAAGAGAGAGATAGAGAGCTACTCAAAGTCACTCATCACCAAGGAACTGCAAATAAAAAAATCATCATTGTCCTCTTAGTAGTTGATACCTGACATGTAATAGGTATTTAGTAAATATTTGTTACCTGTTTGAAGTACCAGATAAAAAACAGAAATTGGAATGGGAAAGGATTCAGTTCTTATATCAAAAGAGTATTTCAGAGTGTGGTTGAGGAAAGATAGAACAGTAGCAAAAAGTTGTCACCAAATCCTTGCAGGGGCAAGTTGTACTCGGAAATACCTTGCTGAATCTAGAGGAAAAAGTCAACAGAAGGAGGAAGAAATGACAAGGCCAAGACCTAGATGAGACCTTGGCAGTCAGAATCTGTCCTTACAGGCCTGGTCACTTGGGCCAAAGTCATTTTGAAGGACCAGACCTCCTTCTGCCTATCTTCTAGGCACAGTTCTATGAATCTAGCATTGACAAGAGATTGCTGGTGGTTTGGATCTAAGATTTACCTGGTAGAGGATACCCTTTCAACCAGCTGGCACACACTTTGAAATATGTTTTTTTTTTCTTTATCCTAATGGCTTGGGCACAAAGAAGTTTCATGATGGAATAGACCAATGGGTACAATAAATCCTGAGAAAGCAAGCAATAGCTTTTTCCCACTGCCTTTCATGCCACCTAGCTGAGACAAGCATCATATATAATTAGAGTACTGCTTTGTGTAGAAACTCCCCTTTGTACATCATGTATGAATCCAAATATTTTGAGCTATGCCCCAGCATGATTACATAAAAATCATAATTAAAAAGGAATTTAATGTTCATGTAGCCAAGAATCCTAGCACACACACGTATGTCATTAAAAAAAAAAAAAAAGTATGTTTCAACCTTTGCAGTAAGTAAAATAAACTAATTTCTCCTCACTTTCCATGGGTACCTCCTGCAGTCAGTAAGATCTAGGCTTCCCAGCCAAAGACAGTGTCATTTGCAACATCAGTTTGGAGCTGTGGTGATATTTGTGCAGTGAGAAAAACTATTGATATATTTGCGCAAGACAGACGGAAAAGATGCAGTCCATGCAGGGCCATCTCTGAGTGACATGAAGCTGTACTTGGCTGGTGTTTAAGAATGTTAAATGAGCCCTTTCTCTTTAGGGAGGCAGGTTCCAGGTTCAAGTTGAAGACTCAGTATGCTTGTTTACACAGGATTACTGGATGCTGAGATTTGACTCTTCTGGTTGTTGAAAATAATGGACTGAATTATAATTTGTTTTTTTATTTTTGATTTTTATCCCACTGCTTATTGAACTAGTTGACCAAACGTAAAGGTTATGCTGATGACTTATAAATTCAGCTTATAACAGTTTGAAAATAACAAAGGGCCAGAACTCGTTTAGCCTCATTGCAGGTGTAAAATAAGAGGAAGTTAATTTACCTCCTCATGTGAGACTTGCCCTACTGCCTTGGTTCAGACAAATGTGACAGCAATGGAAAAGGTGGCTACAGAGGGGAGGAATTATTTGGCTCCAAAGGAAGGGCCATCTGAGAAGTTAGAAGACCTGTAGCCACTTCTGGCTCCAATGCAATGATGCGGCTGGCCAAAAAAGTACAGTGTGGCTTTAACAAAAGCAAGCCCCAGACATGTTTTAATGCTAAGGATCTGGATCAGAAAAGCTGTGATTTTGCATTTCTGTTGCTGCCTTGTGCTACTCTATGTTTGCCTATGACGATAAAAATAACATGTCACAGAGGCTCTGTAAATTGAACTGCAGGATGGCAGAGAGGTGGCTATTGGGACACAGGAAGAATAAATGATCTTAGTTTATTTATTAAAAAATGCACAGCCATGTGTAAAACTTACCTTTCTCTCCACCCCAGTGGGCCTTTTCATCTAAGGTTCACTTGCTGTACAAGAGAAGCACTTCAAACTCCCTCTTTCACAAAACTCAGCTCCTTCCCTCACGTGTTATCATTTTGAATTTATTTTTTTAAAACAATAGATGTTATTGGCTCCTAACAGCAAAACAGCTTTTGGCTCTGAGCTAGACATTTTTTCTCCTAATTTAAGGATCTTCTTGTTACTAGTGGCCTCTATTTCACACATGCTCATTACCTTGAGTTTACTGTGACTATAGTAACTCACAATGTTGAGATTACCTCTCTTGGCTGTTAAAAAAAAAATGCCTTCTGAAACCAAAATGAGTCGACAATTTCATATTTTAGAGTTGGAGAACACAAGGTGGTCCTATCCCAGTGCCAGAATAAAAGCCTTGTAAAGCATTTAAGAAGTTTATTCTTCCCAAGACATGAAAGCATAACCCACCTTACTTTTCATTTGAGTTATGCATGCACAGTGAATGGAAGGTAGGCTTCCCCCAAGTGAGTAAATCTCTTTTAAAGAGGGGATATTGGTTGCCTAAATAAATGCTGTACATAAAAATAAAAAACACACATTTGTGTAGTTTAAAGCAGGTGTGAGCTGAATTGGTGGTGGCCAAGATTCTGAATAAAAGGTCTACAATGTGTGAAGAACATATGGTAATGTGTGAAAAATGTAAGCCTATATACAGAAGACATGACCTATGTGTTTATGATATGCTCACAAGATCATTTATTTCTATTTCATAGCTTTTTAATCCATATCGAGGTGTCCCTTGTGACAAAGTTTTGCAAAAGGAGAACTCAATGGGATGAGTGAGTTCTATACCAAGTGGCTTATTAAAGCTCTTCATACTAGGTGGATATACTACGGCTCATTAATAAACTTTGCTAACGTAGTACTACTAAGCTGTTATCAATGTGTAACATCTTACCAAGAAATGCATTCATCTTTGAAGATTTAGGTCAATTTTATGTACTTGTGCCTATAGGTTAAATCCCAACTTATTTCAAACTATAAAGCCACTGTTTACATGGCGCATCCCATATGTTCTGACTACATAGGGTCCTCATTTTTATTGTGTCAAACATCTGAATTCATCCTCCCTAAAGAGAATCTCCACTCATGCTTCTGCAAATCCATCAGACAAGTTGCTACCACATTATTTGGCAAATATGTGGCTGGAAACATATTCATTGCAGTAATCTACGTGGAGTGCAAGAAGGAGGTAGAGGGTGAAACCATTGATACTAAACTGCCCATGAGAGGAGATGTGTATTGTGAAACTAAAATAAGAGCTAAAGGAAAGTGATCTTGAAAAATCACGAGAGAGTCCTCCAAATTGGAACTCATCCAAGAAAATGCTACTTTTGTTCTTATAATCAGAAGGCAATATTAACTCTGCCCACTACAAAGAAAGCATCCAGAAATAATCACAAAATGTATGGAAGAGTTAGTTTCCCTGAACATCAACTTTTATACTAACAAAAGAAAAAAGAAAAAAAGAAAAGAATTGATATTCTAAACTCAGTTGTCCAAGAGAGATTGCCAGGGAATACGTATGGTGAAAGGAGCAGCTCTAGGTGAGAACCCCAAGAAATATCAATGCAGCATCAAACTGGGCAAAGAAAAAACGTTACTCAAAGGAGAATGAGATGGGATGTTAGGAAAATCAGGAGAGCATATAGTTGTAGAATTCAACCAAGAGAACACCTCAAGAATAAAGGGAAAAGTGACACAGAGAAGTCAAGGGAAACAAGAACAGAGAAGAACCACCGGACTTAACAATTAGGAGGTCAAAGAAGGGGGACCTTTGGAAAAACAGAGTTGTGGCCACAAAAAAAAAAAAAAAAAAAAAGGTGAAAAAGTGGAGACTATGAGTAAGAAAGTTTGGTTCTGAAGGGGGAAAAAGAGATTAAAATAAGAGATTGTGTTTGGATTATTTATGTATCCATTTGTTATTTTTAAGGTAGAAGACCGTCTAAGCATGTCTTAATATTGTTGTTTTGGAAACAGTAGATACTGGAGAGAGTTCACATTAGAAAGGAACAGAGAAAGGGAGATTTAAGTGTGTTCAAATTAGTTAGCTTGGTGGAAAAATCTTGAGACATTTCCCTTTTATGATTTTTTTTTTCCTGTGGACCAAAAAAGGCAAAGTCATTTCCCAAGAGTGAGGAAAGATGCGAAGATCAGAAGTCTGAGCTGAGCAGAAAGATACTAAGTCACTGTGAAACTGCTACAGGGATGGAAGAAATTTAGGACTCCTAGCAGGTACAAACATGGTCTCAGCGGGTACAGAATAAGACAATGTTCTAAAATCTTCTAGTCTTGTGTTTGGCATAGAATGTGTGCACAGTAAAGATGCTCCTTTGGTTACTTAAAATCCTTGGACAAGGGGCACCTGGGTAGCTCAGTCAATTAAGTATCCAGCTCTTGTTTTCAGCTAAGATCGAGATCTCAGGGTCATGAGATCCAGCCCCCATTGGACTCTGCACTCAGCAGGGCGTCTGCTTGAGATTCTCTCTGTCCCCCTTTCTCTGCCCTGGCCCTTCCCTGCATCATCCCACTCCCTCATCTAGAGCTCTCTCACTCTCTCTTTCTACATAAACAAATATTTAAAAAGGTAAAATGAAGTCCTTGGACAAATTTTTTTTTTTTTTGCCATCAGGAACATTATATAAATTTTCAGATACAGTAGCCCAGCAACAATTTTTTTTTAAGATTTTATTTATTTATTTGGCAGAGAGAGATCACAGTAGGAGAGAGAAAGGGAAGAGATCACAGAGAGAGGAAGGGAAGCAGGCCCCCCGCTGAGCAGAGAGCCCGATGTGGGACTCGATCCCAGGACCCTGAGATCATGACCCAAGCCGAAGGCAGCGGCCCAACCACCTGAGCCACCCAGGCGCCCCACCCAGCAACAATTTTTTACAGTCTCTGTTAAATTACTCCTAGCGTCAGCTTACAGTATGCCAGAGTGAAGGAGAAAATGATTGGTACAAAATTATTTTAAGAAGATAAATGGGAGGGACGCCTGGGTGGCTCAGTTGGTTAAGCAGCTGCCTTTGGCTCAGGTCATGATCCCAGCGTCCTGGGATCGAGTCCCACATCGGGCTCCTTGCTCAGCAGGGAGCCTGCTTCTCCCTCTGACTCTGCCTGCCTCTCTTGTCTGCCTGTGCTTGCTCGCTCTCTCTCTCTATCACTGACAAATAAATAAATAAATAATCTTAATAAAAAAAAAAGAAGATAAATGGGAGAAGAGGTCTTCTATATTTACAGAAAACAATCACAATCATTTCCCAGCACTCTTAATAGGATGTTAACAAATAGTCTGTTTCTGCTTCAAGCCTTTGTGCCCTCAACAGCCCTACTTCAGTTTGTGTGTTCTCAGCCATCTGTCTCCTGCCTTTCTCCTATCTCTACAGAGAGGGCCTGAAAATTCTTACTTGAAAAGATATTTATAAATCAAACTTGTTGGTATAATCTTAATGTTATTTGATTATCCCTAAAAACAATGATTACATTTAACAGATGATCTTTTAAAGGGCTAGCTAGTGTGTTAACTACTAAGACTGTGTAGGAGGACATGAAAGAAACATGCCTACATTGTCTTTAGGCAGATATTACCTTGTTTTAAATTATGTCTTAAAAACATGATCACCAGGTGTTTTATCATTAATACTTACGTGTATCATCCTATTGCCTAAACTTCTCTCAACCTCTCTATGTGTCTGTCTTTCCCTTTCACTCTCATCCCATCATCAGTGCCAAAGGCTAAGATGTAGCAGAAGAGTTTGTAACAGCCATGAAGTATCTTTCTTGGAAGTGAAGTGAAGTGAAGTGAAGTGATATTTCATAAGAACAGAAGAAGAGAAAGAGTTATGTCCTTAGGTCTTCTGTTTTGCCATTTGTTAAATACCATGCAATATTTTGAGACTGGATAAAGTATTGACTGAGGATTTTGATTAAGGACTTCGATGACGATTAAATACCAATAAGAGGAAGAGAAACAGTACCTCTGGTAGAGAATAGCATAGGAGGCAAGCATGTTGTCCAGGAGAGCAGATAGGAAGCAATGCAATAATCCAGAGAAAGGATGATGGCATGGACCAGAGCAGTAGTAGTAGAAGTGATTAGAAATGGTATGATTCTTGTATATTTTTAAGATAAAGACAATAGAATTTATTGATAGACTAGAGAAGGAATAAATGAGATTCAAAGAAAAATGTGAAGTTTTGGGCCTGAGAACATAGAAATGGGGAGTTGCAATGAACTTAACACAGTTCAACACAGTGGGAGAACCACTCTTGCAAGGAAGATCAGGAGTTTGGTTTGTGCCATGTTCAGTTGAGATTGCTATTAGACAATCAATTAAAAAAAATTGAGAGGCAGATAAGTCTGAAATCTAAAGGAGATGTCTGGGTCTAGGGTATATTTCTGAATCATGAGGATATAAATAGTACTTAAAGACATGAGGCCAGATGAGTTTACAGTGAAATGATGCAACCAGAGAAGAGTTTTGGACACTGTCTCCTGGGGCAGGTTGGCCTTTGAATATTGGGATGAAGAGAAAGAATTAACAAAGGAGACTGAGAAGTTTGAAAAAGAGGAGGAATACCAGAAGCTCTTGAGGTAATGGAAGCTAAGGGGGAAAGACTGATTCAGAAGGAGGTCGTTGCTGCTCATACTGTCAATAGGTTAAATAAGGAGAATGTGAGATGTACCTGTGGGTCACACCACATGAAGCTCTTAGGTAATCTTGAAAATTCAGAATAGTTTCAGTGGATGGTAGGGGCACAAGTCTTGTTGGATCCAGTTCACGAGAGAACAAAAGGAGAGGAATCCAAGACAATGAGTTTTTAAGGAGTTTCTATAAAGAAAAGAAAGAAATGGGATGGTAGCTAGAGGGAAATGTGTCAAAAGAAGCTCTTTTAAAGAGGAGATTTTATTTAATTTTTTTAAAGATTTATTTGACAGAGAGAGATCACAAGTAGGCAGAGAGGCAAGCAGAGAGAGAGAGAGAGAGAGAGAGAATGAAGCAGTCTCCCTGCCTAGCAGAGCGCCTGATGCGGAACTTGATCCCAGGACCCTGAGATCATGACCTGAGCTGAAGGCAGAGGCTGAACCCACCGAGCCGCCCAGGCTGCCCTAAAGAGGAGATTTTAAAGCATTTTTATATAATCATGGGGTTGATTTTAGTGATAAAAAAAATTCCATAATAAAATTTGAATTGCCCATGTTAGGGAAACTATAGCCTTATGGTGAAAAAGGAATTCATGTACTAACTGTTGAAGTGCATGAATTATTTAACTATATATTGAGCCCCATTTAACAAACTATTACTTTAGACTGGTACAGTGGACTATACTAGAATTTTTCTGAAAGCCACATCCTCAGGAATATAAATGCCACAGAGTGTTAGCAAATCCTTTGTAAGCACCTACTGGGGATATGGTTGATGGAAAGATACCAGTGGCACAGTCAGAGGGTATAAACTTCCAATAGTTTAATAAATTCCAATAGTAATAATAAAACACTGCCAGGAGCTTTTCTAGGAGTTTTATGTATATTAATGTATATTAACATATTTACATATATTAATGGATCTAATCATCATCACAGCAACCTATGAAGATTGTTACTAATATCCCCATTTTATATGCAGTGTCCCCAAAGCTTAGAGAATTTAAGTAATTTGTTAGTTGGTGTAGTATCTGGAAACGAAGCCCCATAGTCTGGCTACAGGATAACAAGCAGCCTATTCTGAAATTCACAGAGATATTCATACAAAGCAAGAGATAAAGAGTTGGCCTTCTAGTGGTGGTGAGGTCTTTGCAGGCCCCCATCCGCATGGGTTATCTACATATTGATGGTGCCATGCTCACAGAGGAGCTTCTCCCAGTGGGGAACACTGACATCCATTTCATCTCACTTGTTCCAGGAATTACGTGTACTCAGATTATCTCACAGTATGTACATTGTTTCTACCATCCCCAGGAACAGCATCTTCCAGATATTTTTCACCACTATTATTTTTGTTTTCCTCTCTTTAACTGAACAGATATCAAGTCTCATTCATTTAGTAGGAGGGAAAAGCATTTCCCTTAACCTTGTCATAATTTCTGTTTTGAAATCTTCTTACTCTTATTTTAAAAAGTCTCTATGCTCTATTACCATACCTCAGCCTCAGCTTTAGTTTAACTCATTCTCAATTTAACCTCCTTCAGTCTGTCGCCTCATCACTGTATTAAAAAGTATACTTTCAAATGGACCACTGGCCTTTGAATTACCATCGCCATGAATTGGTTCTCAATCTTATTCATCTCTTTGTAGTTTTTGACATATTCGAGGAAGATGGGAAGTAGGAACTACAAGAGTTTTATGTATATTTGGGCAAAAAGAGAAAAATCGCAATTTATATTTACCCTCCCTCCTCCAGTATCTAAACACAGCACCTTGTATACAATAAGTGGATATTTGATGAATGAATGAAGGAATGAATGAATGAACAAATAAGCAGTGCTAGGTATGTGGCATGCAGGCCATTTTAGCTCCAATGAAAAACTTTTTGTTTTGTTTTGTTTTCTCTTCTTTTTTTTTTTTTTTAATTTATTTATTTAACTGACAGAGAGAGAGAGAGACAGGGACAGAGGGAACATAAGCAGGGGGAGGGGCAAAGGAAGAAGCAGGCCTCCCTACAAGGAGGGAGCCTGATGCAGGGCTTCATCCCAGGACCTTGGGATCATGACTTGAGCTGAAGGCAGACGCTTAATGACTGAGTCAACCAAGGGCTTCAAAGGATCTTGGTTTTCTCTTGGTATTTCCAGAGTCCATAAGAGAGTGACTGCTTTCTAAAGTATCACATTTGGCATAATGACTTTTCATAATATTGTGTAACTAGGTGAGACATCTCAGATGAGTAGAATGTGGAATTTCTATAGCATAGACCTAAAACACTTAACGTCACCAATAGGCTTTAGTATGAAATGATCCGTAATTTTTCTATGCTGTGCCATCAGTGGAGACCACCCATTTTTTATTTGCAAAGAGAAATTATGTTGTCATTCATGTTTGGAAACTAACGACTGTTAGTGTGTAGGCACACATGTGTGTGCTTGCACACACATACACACATACACACACACACACACACACACCCCAATTTAAGATTATATTTAAAATTGTTTTTTTAATTTCTTTTTTTCTAATTAAATTTGTAGAGTTAGGAGTATGCTCAAGAGTTAAAAACTATTTGAAATTTCAAAGAGGATCTTGATATTCCTCTAAGAGTTTAATAATCTCACCTTCTATTTCTGTTCATTCATTTCCTGTTAAAGAACATAAATGTTAGTATGTATAAAATGGAGGCAGTGGGTATTGGCATTGACTTTGCCATATATTTTATGAAACAAATCTAAAAGATGGTAAAGCACTATTTCTAAAAGTATACCAAGTTATTTGCCTTTCCAGATTGAATAAAGATCCTTTTAGCAGTCACTGAAAGGCCTTTAGCTTTGTGTGTGTGTGTGTGTGTGTGTGTGTGTGTGTGTATGCATATATATATATAATTCTTATGCATTTAACAGAGATCTTAAGAGCTGGATTTCTTTCTAAAACATCATGTGGAGCACTTGCCTTGCTTCATGTTGCCTGGGAGGGCCAAAAGGAAATTTCTAACTTCTTATTTTTGATTATTGCTTCACTGACTCATCCAAACAGTCTCTTTTAAAGACAAAACAGCAACAAAATCCAACTGAAGCCATGTGGGGTGTGGGAAGGGAAAGCTTTATATTAATAAAGAAAAAAAGAAAAGACACATCTGTCCAAGTGCTAAGCACTGGAATAATAAAATGAGCATAATTATTTCTGGTTTGTTGCTTTTTCCTCTTCTTAACTTGAACAAATCATAAAGTTTGTCATTAAGGGGACAGGGAGGGGGGATTCTGCCTCTTAAGGAATAACTTAAAGATCATTTTACATGAGAATGTTTACTGGACTACATCAAGAGATTTGTTGAAATTGCTTTCAGAGTGAAGACAAAATAATCTAGATTTATGAGAGTAAATGGAAATAAATTCTTAAATGCAAGAGAAAGGAGACAGCATAATGTCTCCCAAACCATCACCCAATCAGCTAAGCATGAAGAAATCAGAAATTCAAACTTTATTCTTTCAGAAAATAATGCCTAAATAAGCCATACAAATACCCCCAAGGCAGGGAAAAGGGAAAAAAACAAAACAAAACAAAACAAAAAAAAACCCTATCCTCTTTAAAAACATGTCCCTGGAGATTTACATCTTGACTTTCTGGTATAGAAATAGAAATGTGTATTTCACCTTTTAAAAGTTTATGAAATTATTTGATCATCATTACTACAAATACCTGAGATTTTAGATGTCATTTTTCTAATGTGACTCTAAAGTAATCACTTGTGTCTATTATTTGATTGATGTGTTGAATCACTAGTAACACTTCATTCTTTTTGGTGTGTAGAAGTTTTCTTACCAAATAAGATCACCGTTTCACACATTTTATGCTTGTGATAATTTCTTATGACCTTTTAATGAATGTCCTTACAGAAATCTTATAATTATATAATAAATTCTCTATTAGATTATTAAACAGGAGAGAATTTACAAGCCAGTGTACACTCAATAACCAGCTAGGTTGCACAGTTCATAGACCATGGATTGTTGGCATGCTAGAAGAACATGTACCACATGAGTAATGCGGGGTTCGTTCTCCAGTAGCGAGTACCACATGGGTTTTGTCCACTCTGGGATTAATAGAATTCAGCCAACATGGGTTTGATGTTGGGCAACATTTCAAAATGGAGATCTTTCAGTAAATGGAATAGTCTCCCAAGGGAACTAAGAGGAATGTAATTGCCTTTCCCATTTAAAACTGAGCCAGACATGGCTTCTGCTCAGGTCATGATTCCAGGGTCCTGAGATCGAACCCCCTCATCAGGATCCCTGCTCAGCAGAGAGCCTGCTTCTCTCTCCCTATGCTGCCACCCTGCTTACTTGTGCTCTCTCTCTATCTCTCTGCCAAATAAATTAAATATTTAAATTAAAAATAAATAAATAAATAACTGAGCCAGTCAAAGCCTTTCTAGAAAGAACCATGATACTATGCCAGGGTGATGGACTACACAACTCATGAGGTCTCTTCCATCTCTAATTTTATGACATCAAAAATAAAGAAACATATTAAAATTAATGCATTTTAGCACATATCCATCTATCACCCCAAAATAATTCATAGTTGAAAGAAAAGGACAAATAACAATTTCTAAAATCTATTGCTAATCATAGGAAAGCACTAGTCATCAGAAATACCCTTTTAAGAATAGCCATCACCTATAGTGACTATAGTGAACAATATTCTATTGAATACTTGAAATTGGCTACAAGTATGAGCTTAAGTATTTTTACCACACACACAAAAAGGTAACTATGTGAGGTGAGGGATTTGTTGACTAGTTTGATTGTGGTGATCATTTCACAATGTATAGGTATATCAAAAATCTCAAGTTGTGTGTCTCAAATATATATATAATCTATATTTGTCATTTATATCCTAATAAAGCTCGGGGCAGGGGATGGAGAACAGTCACACCTAAGTTATAGCATTTTTAGTTAGCACCTGGGGAGATTGCCAGACAGCAAATCTCATAGCCGCTATACCCTCCGAGACTCTATATAATAATGTAGTTAGTCTGCTTTTGGGAAAAGGAATTTCAACCTTTCACAAGCTCTCCGCCACTGTTGTCGTTTTCACTTTTTGTTACCCTAACAATATTTCATACAAAACAAATCTCAGGTGCTACTGGATATAAAATGTGTTCAGTGGTTCTTTAAGTGTGACCTTGTTACCCCTAAGAGTCCCAACCCTGGGTGTCCATGAGGTCAAAATTATTTTCATAAAAATACAAAGACATTTTTCACTCTCTCAGTCTCTAAGGATGCCTAGAAAAGCCTATTAAAATGCATATATGTATGAGTCCTGATTTTCTTCATATACCTAACCAAAAGAAAATATTACAGTAAATCAAATGCAGAGGCAGATAGCAGAATCCATCTTTTTTCTATTATGCCACACATTAAATGGATTTGTAAAATTGTGAAAAAACTTGCCCAATTTTTTTGCCTTGGAAAATATATTTTTAATTAAAAATGTGTTATGTTAACATGTGCTAGCTTATTGTTATTTTTGAATTAATAAATATGTTAAATATTTCTACATTTGAAATTCTAATGCAGCATATATCAATAATTATATAATACATATTATTATATTTAAAGACATTCTAAAACCAAAATGCTTAAGAACCACTGACTAGAATCTTCAGAAACTTTAGACTTATTCTAGGTCTCTCAGTACTGTTTCTCTACTTCCCTTATTTTAAGCACAGTTTCTGGAATGTGTCTGTATTTGGTGGCTCCACCTCCTTACATCTGACCTTTCTTTAACTTACTACAGTCAAGGTTTTCCCTAGAAATTTGTCCAAGCCATGCATACAAGGTCACCAGTGACCTCCATTTTACCCAGGTAGAACTCAATTCTCACTCCTAATTTTTTTTTTTAAAAGATTTTTTTTTATAATTTTTTATTTTTTATAAACATGTATTTTTATCCCCAGGGGTACAGGTCTGTGAATCACCAGGTTTACACACTTCACAGCACTCACCAAATCACATACCCTCCCCAATGTCCATAATCCCACCCCCTTCTCCCAAACCCCCTGCCCCCGGCAACCCTCAGTTTGTTTTGTGAGATTAAGAGTCACTTATGGTTTGTCTCCCTCCCAATTTTAATCAGCCTGCCAGTACCATTTAAGAGTCAACCTCTTCTTTCTTCTCTTAGTTTCCAATTCAGCACATTCTTTGGTTTCCTTCTTACCTCAGAGGCCATTTTACTGATCCCAGATCTTTGCATGGTGTCTTCAAAATCATTGTTGTCCAGGCTCATGTATTATTTCTTTGAGGAGCCCTTCTCTTCAAAAATATTCACAAATTACATTGTACTCTTTTCCTGCATTATTTTCTTCATAATTTTTATCACTATCTAATATTGTATATTTATTTATTTCCTTATTTACTATATTTCTAAATCTGAAGAGGGCAAAGACTTTGGTTTACTTATCACTTTTTCTTTGAGCTGGGAACTGAACCTGATTCCCAGTGAGCACATAGTCAGTAACACTGGTGACAATGAGGGCAGTGGAACACATCTCCCTTGATAGGATGTAAGCTTCTTCATGGCGAAACTGTGCATTGCTCATATTTTTATAGGCAGCATTGAATATAATATGTAATATAATATGCATTAAATAAGTGGTGAATGGAATAATAGATGTTAACAATGTATTTCTTAATGTTTACAAAATGCCTTCATATCTACTATCTTAGCTAATAATCACAACTCTGAATAGATAAAATTACTCTTTTTTATTTGCAAATACTTGCACTATACACTAAACCCCATGTCCTTTTCTTTAGAAAAGTAGTAAATGAGCAGATGAGCTTCCTCAAAGTTAAAAAAAATAGAAGCAAAAGAGTTGAAAATGTGTTTTGTATTTTTCTGTTAATTATTCCGTCTTCTATATTCCAGAATGGTTAATTTTTTTTTTCTATACCAACTATACTCCCACCACTGAATAGTAATAAAGAAATGGAGAATACTGCCAAAATTGAGAATCTAAAATGTATTTTAATACTCAGCTATGCTTAAATTCATCACTCAGAGGGTTCAAGTGGTCTAATTGAGAAAACACATTATTTTCCAGGAGGTGTGGACTCCTTAAAATCTAGTTGAGTCATGAAGTGCTTCATAGAATCTGTCCAAAAGTAGCCAGACATTTTTAAAATCTATGCATATTGCCCTTGTATATAGGGATGGAGAGGTGAGGAATATGAGGATTTAGCATATTAAGTCTCTGTTTACCCCATCCTGTTAATGTTTTGAACTTGAGACTCTGTGTGCCCTACTAAGCCAGTAGATTTCTCAAGTGAGATATGGGACATTTCTTGGCTATTTTCTAACCATCAAAGACAGTCCATGTTTAGAATCTAAAATATCCATTTAGTTTCTTCTGTAAAATACATGTCTTAGGAATAGCTTTGTCAGTGATGGAATAATGGCATCACCCCTGTTGGCGGTGGAGGGCATCTGGCCTTGCTTATATCAAAGGAGGCATCAGTTACAGCAGGAGCCTTCCTGACAACAAGGCATTCAGGAAAGCATGACCTGGGATTGGAGCCAGAAAGGCAGTGTTACCATGCTGACTGTATTGCTCTGATTTTTGCTTTTTTTTTTTTTTTTCTTTGATGACTTCCCGAAAACCCAGATTTAGTTCCAGTGTGTTCACTTTAGGAGAAATGTAGATAAGATTAAATCTCTTGGGGCTGGCTTCATGCAGAGTAGACAGACTTCTGGCTTGAGTTTTACTGCATCATTTGTACTTTATACATGACTTTAGGAGCTCTTAAGTATTTGGTGCACTTAAAATAAATCATACAACAAGTAAATATTTTGAGCTTATCTTCCTGTTACTCAGATTCTCCAATAGGAAGCCTATGGTTTTTGAAATGAAAGAATTAATGTTAAAACTTTAATTTTTTTGTGGTATGCAATTCCATAGTCTCAGAAATAGGATTTGAGAAGATTATGTATAGATCATGTGCTTTCCTGGATGTCTTTGGAGCGCCAAAGAAGAGAAACAGAAACAGGATATTCCCTTCCACGGTGTGGAATAAATTACATTTTTATGTAACATTTTTATGAATTCTAATTTGAAAGTGACCCACAAATCTAGCTTACTTCCTATAAACAAGTTTTCAGATATTTACAATTACCAAGACACTGCTGTAAAACACCAACCAGAATCGGGAAGACAGGAATCTGACTTCAAAGCACCCGTACTCTCTACTTCCCTTCCTAACTCTCAGCTCCACCCAAAAGCATGGCTCTTTTCAACCTCTGAAGTTTCACACAAGCCTAAAGTTTGGCTCTGACTGCAAGGCAGAAAACAGCCCATATGCAGCATCCAGAGAGGAAGGGTAAAAAGCAAAGAAAAACACAAAAGAATTGTTTGTGTTTTTTTTTAATTTGATACTTTACAAAGTTTATTTGGAGAAAGAGCTGGATTGTGCTTTTTGTTTGTTTTGTTTTAAAATTGCCTTTTCCCAAGTGGATGATGAGCTTTGAGTTGAGGTGAGGACAAGTTGGCTTTCAGTCTACAGGCTCTTCCTTGTTACACCCAAAGGGGATTTTAGGAGGATTTGGAATTCTTCAGATCTTTAGCTTGGAGACCCTGGGTGGAGCCAGATACACAGCATTCAGCCAATGATTGCTAATTAAATGTTTGCCTAGTGACCTCAACTGGCCAGACTATTTCACAGGGGAGGAAACAACACTCCATGAGATAATGGGGTGGGGGACTAAGGGATGGGGGGCTAGGCCACCAAGGGGAGGAAAAGGGATGTCTGGAAAAGCTTGCTGGAAACTGGAGATTCTGGCTTAGACCATATATTGCTCTGAAGGAAAGAAGGTGAGCCAACATGGAAATCTGGGTCAAAGAAAGCATCCTTTAAACTCACCCACAGTAAAGGAGCATAATTGAAAAAAACATTCTAATACAGTTCTGCTAAAATCACTGACAAGTAAATAAAGTCCTACCATTGAGATTTTTAGTAATAGTTAACAAATTTTCAAACAGCTACATTTGATCATTCTCCTTTAGATTAAAGCATGTGCAAATATTAGTTCTAATTCCCCTACAGTTGGGGGAAACATAATCCAAGTTTGGCTGGGTCAGTTCCTATTTTCAGCAGAGTAATTATTAATAATTACTCTTACACACTAAAAAAGAACTGCAATTTGGATGATAAATTGTATGTCCACTCATTTCGTGACCAATGACTTATAAAACTTCAAATGGTGTCTAGTAATACTGTACACTATTTAAGGAGACACTGACAAGCCTAGTAAGCCTAATTGTATCAAAAATTTCTTAAAGGGACAGCCAGAGTGAAGGATCCAACAGTGCTTCAGCAATTAGCCTTGGTTAAGTACAAATTCAAAACAAATTAAGTCTGTCATGAAGCTGCCAAAACATGTTAATAAGTTATCTTAAATTGCATAAATTGAAGTCTAATGTCCAGAATCAGGGAAGATACTGGAATTTCTTTCTCTGCTTTAAGATTGCATCTCAAGAGTACTCTTTCTTTCTAAGCATACTTCTTGAGAAGAACTAAGAAATTGAAGCTCATTCAGAAAACAGCCACCAGGATAAAAACATATGGGAAAGCTATGGCATAAGTGTCAAAACTGAAAGAACTAACAAAAAAATACCCAAAAGGAAAGAAAGCTGTCAAGCCCTGTTAGATGTCCTCAAATATTTATGCCTGTATCATATGAAAGAGAGAGTTGACTTATTCTGTAAATCTTCAGGTTAGTATAATAGGTTAAAGTTAAACTGCTGTAAAAATCTATTCAACATGAGGGCAAACCTTCTAATAAAATATTCCCCAAGTGGAATGAGATATCTTTGGAGATAATAAATATTGATAGAGGTGTTCAAGCAAAAGCTAAATGATATCTTAATAGAGATATAATGGGGTAAATTAATGCACCACATAGAAGTTAAGATGAAAAGATTCTAAACTCATTTCAAACTCTATACACTATTAACCTAATGAAACAGTGGGGAGATAATTCAGGAAAACCCTCTACCACGGCATTAATTACCATCATCTTGTGTTTTAAAGGGCCTTGTACTGGTCACACAGTCCCTTCTTTATAGTAAATATAATGCTACAATATAATTATTCTTTCTCAGTCTATCAATTATCACTTGCATTGTCTAGACCTGGGGAGCTCATTAGAAAGGAGCTGAGCTGGCCCTACTCCAGATATACTTAACCAGAATCTCTGGGGAGTTTCTCAGGCAGCTATAGGAGATACACGTTCTAGAATGATCTACAATCTGAATCTGTCATCTTACTAGCATTTAGCCCTCACTGGAAACCTTGGAAATAGTCTGAAGTCATTTTTTATCCTTTAACACGAGAGAGAAGAACCCTGTCTCAAACACTATTATTAATGTTCCTTGTTTGAAAATTGATTTAGAATTCATTAGGATCCACACTTCAAAAACCTAACCAAAGAAGGAAAATCATTAGCTGAAAAACTAGGAAGTTGAAATGATGAGCTGGATTCAAACACGATTCTAGAGTTCAGTGTCATCAGGCTCTTGTTTCCTGTCCCTCTCCTTTTTGCTTGCGTCATTCTGCTGGACTCCTTTCCCCAAGCGGCGCTCTTTATGTAGCAACAAGATGGGCACAGCATTCTCACAGCTCAAGTTCACTGAAAAATAGTAAGCATGTGTTACAAAGAGCTCAGAGAAGCCCTAGCAAGATTCTGATTGGCCTGACTTGTGTCACGTGCCCACACCTGGAGAATGGGCTGAGGGTGTCAGTCTCATTCCGGCCATCAGGCCAAGCAGAATAATTATGTAAGGATGACTGGGTAACCATATGTCTACTATGAAGGGCAATAAACTGAACTAAAGAATAGAACAGAATCTTGTTTTATCCTCCAACAAGATGGCCTTTTCATGATAATACTTAATAGCCACTGACCCCAGTTATGGTGTCATGCTATAAATTTATAATCTTTGCCAGAAGCTATCACAATGCATTAGGAAAATCCACACTCTCTGAATATAGTCCAGTTGGCTTCTATGGAATTGTATTAAAAGAATGAGACTGTACATTATGTATAACTCATCACTGGTTCAAATTAGCTATTACCCTAACTTGGAAAGTTCCTAATAGGAGTGTCTCTTCATCCTGCAGGATTCTGGGCTCTCCTCCAAGTGGCTCATTAACATGGTTGAGTTGCTGATCTAGATTAAAATGTTCCTTCTATAAAAGAAAACAATGGAAGTCTACAGACAGTACAAATATTAATGTATGAATCACACATAATTGAGGTGAAAAGGACTTTTCTAACCCTTAAGGTTTGGGATTTAACTCCCTGGTAGAAAGCCAACAGGAGCTGAGTACATAATTCTTTATTATAAAATCCTCAAAAACTAAGGTCAGATTCAACTCAAATGAAATTATCACATCTTAGAAGTTCAGTAGATTTGATTTAATTCACTTTTTTGATTTTCAAGTAACTGATTAATTCCCTTTTCAGTTGCTTTTCTGGTTCCCCCATGCCTGCTACCTTTTTATAAATTCCTTTGATTGGTTCATTAAGTTAACAGCTAGTTCTTGCCCTGAACATCAGGCTCTTAGGAGAACCCTGGTTACCTTTTTCCTCAACAACTTAATTGGAGACAAGGGAATTCTGAGCTACTCTCATTTCAGGGACCTTTAAAAACCCCAAAGAAAAGAGATTTTAATGGGCTTAACTACCTGCTATCAAAGAGAAGTTAGATACCTCTGTCCCTCATAAAAGGAATATCACAAATGTGTTTAAACTTCCACACATCCACTCCAAAACAGAGTAGTTTATCATTAACAAACTAGATTACATAAAGACATCTTTTTTTCTGCAGGGGAAGGAAGAAATGGTGCAGAAAGAGGAAAAGAAGGAAATTTTCAAGGTGAAGTAATAAATATTTTCATGATAAATACTCAAAATCAGAATATTTGGCAATATGATCATCATCAGAAATAATTAGCTGGAGATTTATACTGTAATATACTGTATAATCAGAAAGGCTTCCATTAGATTTTTATGGAATAACTTACCATAATCACCTGAGTAGAAAGTAATAACTTATCTCACCATACAACTTAATAAATGCTTGCAACCCTTTGATATCACTTAACGGATTTGCCAAATAATTACACTTCCTAGATAACTGATCTTGTTGCAAAATGTTGGAGCTGCAGAGGCAACGGTTTCCTGTGTATATGGAATATAATGCTAATGAATATCTTCACCCTGTTGCCACCTGCAGTTCCCAAGGGATCAGGCTTCCAAAAATAATTCTTTTATACAGGTTGTGAATATTTTTTTCTTTAATTTGTTTGGAAAGAGTCAAAGTCAAGGAGGGGGACTTTTTTTCATTGATCCATTTCCTGTATTTAATTATTTGACACAGTTGACTCATGACTGTGTAATTATCTCTTGGAGTGTTTAACAGTAATGTAAAATGGTACTGTATTTCCTAGCCAAATGGAATTTTTATGAGGCCATACAACCCTTCTTGGCTTTACTTTGTGTTTAATGGTCATGCTGTAGCAAACAGCAATGTGCAACATGAACAGTGAAACTATTCTTTTAATTATTGCATCTGGTTTACCATATCCTGCCCGTCTAGTATGTTTTAATTGAAGGGCAGAAAAGATCTCTGGTTGATCATTGATGACTTTAAATTGGCACATAATGATAATACTGAGTTCTAGAGGGAGTTCTTCCTAAATCTCAGCATATGTCTTTATGTTAAACAATTAAACCACATCTGGAAAGAGAAAGCAGATCAGTACATTCCTCAGTGGACTCTGAGAAAACTGATTCAGTGGGTTGAATACTTGTTACCAAAAAAAAGAAGAAGAAGAAGAAGAAGAAGAAAAGAAAAAAAGGAAAGAAAGGATAACCTTGAACTAAAGAGAATTTGCAGATTTAAAAAAAAAAAAAAAGAACAGGTGTTTGAAGGAAAATTCCCACAATGAAATAGTTTTATATTGGCAAGGGCATTTAAGCAATAATGAGGAGATTTCATGCATTTTATGCAAGGGCACCAGGGGGAATTAGTAACCGAAGAATATAAAGATCTTATTTCAAGAAAGTATATTATTACTAGGATTTGCCAAGACTCATGTACAAGTTAGCTGAACAAGGACTTACTTAGCATTTAAAAGAGAATCTAGAAAATGTTTAGAAAGGGTTAATATGCTGTTCACATTGCCTGAGGCAAATCAAACTAAAACTTACACTTGGGCACATTTGTCTAGGTGAGAGTTAAAGAGAACTTTCATCCACCCCAATCTCTTACGTAGACCACAGCCAATACTGCTTATCCCCTGCCTCTAGTATCTCACCTTGAACTCCTTTTAACACCCTCTTCTGGAATCCCAAAAGAGAGTTTTCAACAAACAGACCTCTTATCAGCACTTCCTTGCTGAAGAACCATCAATGGCTTCCCAAATTAATTTATCTGACAAATTCACTATATTCTACCTCTACACTCCTTTCCTAGGCTTATTTTTCTACTACTCTCTATAGAAACACTCTCTTCTAGCCTCTATTCCCATTCCCCCAATGTCTTTTGTACCTTCTTATTTTAGTGAAAATTTTCCTTGCCCAGAATGTCTTCTCTTAGCATTTAACTAAAACCTCTTCTGATTGAGACCCAACCGAAATGGTACCTCTCTAAAAAAGATTTTGCAAACTTTCTAGTTTAAAGTAATCCTCCCCACTTCCTGAACATCAGCAGAGTACCCATGTTTGTATTATTTATTCATTTACCATTTCTTGATTTGTGTCTGTTTTGTTTTGTTTTGTTTCATGTGTAAATGGCTTAAGTCCCAAATGACTGTAAATATGATGCATTCCAGAATTTTCTCTTATATTTGGGAATGCCCAATCTATCACAATTACTCCATATTCTTTCATATAATAGATGCACCTTTTTAAGTAATTGGCCATCCCCCAACCCCTAAAATTGCATTTGCTCTTGAATGTAAAGTCCACTTCTGAAGCAAACTATAAATAGGAGATGTATCCTATATTTGTTTGCTAGGGCTGCCAGAACAAAATACCAGAGACTGGGTACTTAAACAACATTTTAAAGTCTGGAAGTCCCAGATCAAGGTGTCAGCAGGTTCAGTTTCTTCTGAGATTTTTCCCCTTGGCTCGTAGATGACCGTCTCTTTGCTATGTCTTCACATGGTCTTTTCTTTGCTCATGCATACCCCTGGAATCTCTTTATATGTCCAAATTTCCTTCTCTTATAAGAACACTAGTCAGATTTTATTAGGGTCAACCCTAATGTACTTGTTTTAAGTTAATTATCACTTTAAATGTCCTATCTTCAAATACAGTCACATTCTGAGATACTGAGGGTTGGGGCTTCAGCATATGAATTTGGAAGGTCACAGTTCAACCAATAATATATACTATGCAAAACTCTTAGTTGTCTATTTTCTTGTGTCTTTCTGCATTTCCAAATAGTTGCTCTCCTCAGAAGTTAGAGGAGTCGAGACTAAATCTAATGGATGCCAACACAAAATCAAAAGCCTTAGACTTTAAGTTTTAAATCTGAGTCTCGGGGGTTTCCATTCTCTCCCTTTATCTTGTCACTGGATTTATTTCCACATTTTCTTACACTTCCATTACTATCTTGCTTTTCCCTTCAATTCCCCAGTGTCAAATCTTAATTAAAAAAAAAAAAAATTAAAAAAAACAATGAAAATTAGAATGTGAATAATCAATGTGTCAGTTAAGAGTCCTTCAGTTGAAATCAACAGTAACCCAAACTAAACCTTCTTAAACATAAGGGGAATATTTTAATATTTTAAATTTTAATATTTTAAATATTTTAAAATTTAATTTTTTAAAAATTAAAATGATAGTGGAACTCCTAGATCAATTCAGGAGTTCAAATAATAGCACCAAGACATGGTTTCTCTCTTTCTTATTGAAGCTTTGCTTCCTTTGGATTGGCTGCATTCTCTGATAGCAGTGGTTGGGGTTGGGGGAGTGGCTGTAGTATCTTAGCATATGTCTTCTCAACTTCAATGTTGTTTTCTGGTAGCTGTTTCCCAAGACTTAAGACTTTTTACTTTTTCTCACTAGAACAGCTCAGAATGTGCCCTCATTACTAAACCAACCCCTAGACAAACACAAGAAATGTTAAATAGGTAGCTGTAAGGCCCATGTGCCACCCCTGGAAGTGAGTATGGACCTCTACCCTTACCTTACACAGGACGGTAAAGGGAGTGATTCTCCAAAAGGAAATTTGTGTTTTGTTAACAAAGAGAGAGAAGATAGAAACATGGCTGTCAAAACTTAGCAAAAACCCACAACAACATATAAGCTTAAATCCACCACCCTTTATGATTTAGGGGGAGAGGTAGTGGTAGAGAGCAAAAACTGATTAAACCATCAAGGCAAAGACCATTTTTGAACAAAGATCCTCCCTTGTACCCCTGAAATTATATCACAGAGGAATCAAATCAATCCTGTTTGTACCTGATCTGGCCCACTTCTAAGAACGAATTTACTGTACTTGCTGGTGCCCAAGTTTTCTCAACGTCTAAAAGCCAGAGTCAGGATTAGGTCTGGAATTCAAGTTATTGAGGATTGTCTAATAAAAAGACAAAGTAATTTGAACATGGAAACCCACCTTCAAACTCTTATTAATAAGTGTGTCTCTGTTGAGCACATGTAGGGACAGATAATTAGATTCATATAAAGACCTTAACTGGATCCAGATGCAAAGAAGTCGACAGACATTCACTAAAGAGAAACTGTACAAAATAACCAAAAAGCAAATGGAATTGCAATGCGGAAGTTTACCAAGAATGATGGGTTGAATGACTACAAAGCCTTTCAGGCAGCCTTTAGTCACACACTTAAAGAAATTTATTGTTGCACTGCATATTATTACAGAGAAGCATTTTCAAAAAGCAATGATGTTCCCTGCAGAAAGAATACAATATGGGAAACAGAGTCCTTGGGAAAAGCATTTTTAAAAGGATTTTAACTATTCTAGAGATGTCACCCTTTTTATTCATCAGCTTTGTTTAATATTAATCCCACTGTATTAAAAACTAACCTCCATCATTTTGGTATACCTAGCTTATGCCTGTATTAAGTGAGGAGACTATAAATGCTGCTAAAAACATGACTTGTCTCCACTTACTAGAGGAGATCTAACTAGCTGTTTGTGCAACGGGGGTCCAAATTGGGTATCTTCAGTCTACATGTAACCACAACCAAAGATTAGAAGGAGATAGCAGTGACCATTAAAACCATTCACATTTGGCATAAGAATCAATAAATGCAAATGCATACACTCATACTACTTGAGATAAAAAAGGAATTATGTAGGCCTTCTGGAGCATTTTAAATCTGAAATCTATCTTCTCCCTGGGCATTTCTGAGTAGGAGAAAGAATCCCAATAGCCAAGAATACTCCAAATAGAGGAAATGTCATATGCAAAAGTCCCCAAGTCAGAAATAATTTGTGAGTTTGAGGAAGTGGAAAAAAGATATAGGATGGTTGGATTTTTAAAGAGAAAGGGGAAAGGGATTGACTGGGGACCAGACAGAGTCATATCTACAGAATTATGGATGTGGTTTTCTGGCTTGCATAAGTGAACTATAGTATAGTCTTCTAAGACAGGAATGACTGGCAAAGAGAAAAGGCATAGATTTCAATGGAAGATGTTCTATTTTGACATGTCAAGTGTGAGATATCTATGAATGACCTAACCAGACATGTTAAGTAGCATATGAGAATCTGGATATCAGGAGAACAGGCCTGGCTAAAGATATAAATTTAGAAGTCATCACTATAGAGATGGCATTTAAATACAGAAAATCAAGAAGTTCATCTACTGAGAGAGTGCAGATGGGGAGGAGGGTATGAGATAAAGCAGAAATCACAGAGAAGGCTGAGATGGAGTGGGTTGTAGGGTGGAAGGAGAGGCAGAAGAATGGGAACAACAGAAGCAACAGCAGCCACAGCAGGAGGAGGAAACCAGGAGCTGGAAAAACACGGTCCTCATGTTAACAACATGGAAGCTGAAGAAATGTCCTCGGGATTTAACAACATGACACTCGCTGACCAGACAAATTATGGAGTAAAAGGTCCAATTGCAGTGATCAATGAGGACATTGGAAGTGAAGAAAGAGAACAATGACTAATGTCCTAGCTCTATGATGGCAGGATTTTTACATTTGGTGCTTCTTTTGGTTTCCCGATGTCTAAAATAATAGGTGGCGTGGATAAGTAGGTGCTGAATAAATAGTTGTTCAATGTTGACCGTAAAGTAGATGATCAATTTAAACTAAAAGCATTCCACTCCATTGTAGTATTTTTTTCCAGCAAAGTTAACCTTCATACACATTGGCATTGAGGCAACTCTTAAAAGAGTTCATCCGGTGTTGGAGTTTTATCAGTAGAATGACAGAGGAACAAGATAGCAAATGTTCTGAGGGCATTTTCTATGAGCAACCATAGTGATAGCCTCTGGAAACTGGGCAGACCACAAGGATGGTGGAGGCTGATGGACAGAAAGAAAAGGATAGATGACAACGGATTGGAAGTCTCAATGCTGCCACAGAGCACAACCTCGAGAGAAGTTGAATACATGATAGGAAAGATAAAAAGTTCATCAGAGAGTGGGGTGTTTGAAATCAACATTTCAAAAGTGGAATACTTTCAAGTGTGGCTCTGGGTAGATGAGGTGAGACCACATGTGAGCTGATCAAAGAACAAAGGATATTGGGCTGTTTATCTAAATGGATGCTCAAGTCACCCAAAATAATCACAGAATTGGGAGAAAAGGAAATTAGTCCTGAGCCAGGAACTAAGGCCTTTGACAAGTGAAGTGAATAAGAGTCGGTAGATCAAAGCAGTGAGTCTGGGGGGAGGAGAGTATAAATGTCATGCACCTAAGAGGAGCAACCTGTGTATGCACATAAGTGAGAGACAGATAGGGAGAGGGGGAGAAAAAAAAAGAAGGGAGAGAGGGAAGGAAGGAAGGAAGAAAGAGGGTCATAATGGTCTGAAAACTGCAATAGTGAGTAAGAGAAACACCAGCCTCACTCTCCCAGAGTTACGTGAGCATGAGAGATAAAACCAGACTTGTCCCAAAAAGGCTACAGGAAAGTAGTGGCCTTAAGAGAGAGCCAAGCTTCAGTTAGAGCCAAGTAATAAAGCTAATCCTACGAAAAGTTTGAGGATAGAGTGGGTTGAGCAAAGAGCAGATGACCCACAGATCAGAGTAGTAGGGTTTAGGAAGGAGGAGAGACCAAGGTGGTTGGATCAGTGCAGGATAGGGGTGTGATTTCGCTAATGATGGGTGGCCAGAGATGTCACATGGCAGTGACTAAAATAATAAGGATGGGTAGCAATATCCCGATGATCTCGGCAAGAAAGTGTGAGCTGTGGTCCGATTTGGTTTTTTTCTGATATAGGTAAAATGCTATGCAAGGACTGGCAGGGCTTCTGAAGCAGCTGTGTACACTGTCATGGCATTCCAAGGCAATGATTTTTAAAGTGTTCCTTTGGAGTAATATTTTGGCAATAGCTTTTGAAGTTGTGCTTCACACTGTCTCTAGGTAAGGAATCCAGAAGCAGTTTAGTTGGGTGGTTCTGCTTGGGCTGTTTTCTGAGAATGCAGTCAAGCTCTCAGTAGGGCTGTAGTCATCTGACAGCTAGACTGGAGGAGTACCCACTTCCTAAGCCAATGTGTGAATGTTGGAAGGTATCAGTTCCTTGCTGGTTATTAGTCATATGATTAGTTCCTCACCATGCGGACCTCTTCATAGGCTAAGTGTCCCTATGGACATCTCTGTGGCACATAATGTCCTCCAAAGAGTGGTCAAAGAGACGAAGACCAAGACAGAAGTCATAGTCTTTTATTATCTAATCTTAGAAGTCACGTGCTATCAGTTCTGCCATAAGTTATTGGTCACACAAACTAATTCTGATACAATGTGGAAAGAAAATACCTGAAGGCATGTGTACCAGGATGCAGGGAGTACTGGGGGCTTTTAAACTGAGGTTGGACGTGGTGGGTCATACATGAATATACATTTAACTTTAAAAGAAATTGCCGTGCTGTCTTCCGAAGTGGCCAACTGTTGTGCATTCTCATCATCAAATATTCCTCATTCTCAACAAGTTCCCTTGCTCTAGCACTAGCTAGCACTAGCACTTTGTGTTTTCAGTGATGATGATGGTTATTTATTATTTTTTTATATTTATTTTATTTATTTATATTTTTTATATTTATTTTATTATTTATTTTTACCATTCTAGTAGGTATAGAGTTGTTGGTCCTTATATTTAACTTGCATTTCCCTCATGACTAATAATATTAAATATCTTTTCATGTGAACTTCCATTGGATTTTAAGCTCTACTAGCAGGCTTACATGTTAATGCTAACCACTGAATCTTCAGCCCTTAGTGCCTGGCACATACGGATTTTCAGTACATACTTCTTAAATAAAAGAATGGAAGAACCATTATGTTCAAGAAGAAGTTACAGAACCCAGTCTTTATTTCAGGTCTTGCTAACCAAACCTCCATAAAATTTGGAGAAAAGGAAAAGACAGGCAACAAAAGGAATTACTAAGTTTCCTTCCTCGCTTCAAGGCAAAGCTAGGGATAAGAATGGACCCTGGGAGGTAGTTTATGGTCATAGCCAGAAATGCCAGTGTGGGCTGGAGAGAAGTAGCAATATTGAGCAGTGCTAAAGAGCCCAAACAAGGAGATGCACATGGCAACCAGTCTTGCTTTATAAACATAAATAGAACTAACTCCAGGACGAATCACATGTAAGTTCTTCCCCTTCCCATTCTCTTATTACGTCTTCTATTCTTTATTTTTCCCTTTTTCTCTCTCACTGTCATCATCACAAATGTTTGAGTAATGGTTTTCCAGCACTGTCCTTTAAGTGCTGTTGAGTAGTGTATATCATAGAGCCCTCACAACTCTAAACCATGTACTGTTATTATTCTCATTGTACAAATAAGAAATTAAAGTTTACAGTTTGCTGAAAGTCATAGTTGACCTCCACAGCAAGTTTCACACCAAAGCCCCAACGTCTGCTCTGTCAAACCCAAAATCATGCTACCCCACTTTACGCAGTTACCTGCTCAGTGAGAAATTTTTCTTCCTATCTCATTCTGTAGTACTCTACTTCTGGTTTGCCTCTTTCCTTGGACATGAAGGCCTAAGGCCAGTCTACCGTATAGATCAGTTAGGTAATATGGTTTCAGGGAAACTAGGAAGGCCCTGATGTCCTGAGTTCACAATGATTGGTACATAATTCATTTTGTACCTCAAAATTGCAAAGTTAATTGTAACATTGCCACAGAAAGGTAAGATCTTAGTTGCTTATCAATTAGTATGGGTGGAAAAAAAAGCTGAGAGGTTTTGTTGGCAGTAGAGAAATAAGAAACTCAGAATCACTGAGTACTTGAGAAGATGTGGGAGAAAAGATGCAAAATTGGAAGACTAGAGTCACCAAAGGCACAGAGAAGTTGATAAGTACTTAGCAAATAAATGAATAAATAAAAGATAACCTTGAGCTACTTCTCAAGTTTAGCCCATTGGGAATTCTGGCTTTTGTTGTGCTCAACGTTCTTCCTGGCAGAGTGACAGGCTAAGGAGTCTCTCTGCCATCAACACTGCCCTTCAACTTAATCAATTGGGAAACGTGGATAAATGGTGACTCTCATCCAGTATGAAAGCTAAGGAAACAACTGCCAAGTGATCCACTACTTACATTAACTCTATTGAGTTAAACATTGTGCTATTCAAAGAGAGCATCAAATGATTTTTAAGTAGTTTGAGGTTCAATGAAGTACAACATATTTTTCCTCCAGCACTTTCCCCTTAGTTTTTGTGATCAAATATGTCAAAGTAAAGGTAATTCAAGGAACTTATGAAAACAGAGGGCTGAAGACACAGAGATCTCAACTACTATAGTCCCGAGGGTTTGAGCGTCAAGTCCAGATACTAAGAGGCATCGACATACACTCTGCATTGATGTGAAGACTGCGATAACAATGGGTCATGGTTGTGGGACTGAGAACTAAAGCAGGAAATGGGGATGGACTGAAAACAAAGTAGGAGCACCCATATCTCCTTCTGCTCTTAGGTCCTACACTAGAATCCAAAATTTGTTCATCCAGACCTTTTTCAGGAGGCTGACTGTGTTCAATTTACATAATGTTGACAGGAACAAATAGTGTAACCAGGAGTTACAAATGCAATTAACCAAGGGTAGGAAGTGGATGGTAAAGTGTGGGCAAGAGAATGTGTTTTGTACATGTTGAATATGAATTTCTGACAAAGCATTCACATGAAAATGTTCAGTATAGACAGGAGTCTAGAGATTAAAAAGAATGTGATTGGAGCTAAACATAGAGGTTTGGGGATATCAGTGTATAGACTGAATTAAAATCCCTCTAGCCTAGCTCTCCCAGACTCAGAATCCATTCTTGGTGAATGTCTTTGCCAGACACTGGACCTGATTATGCTCCAATTTCTATTCTTAGATCCCCGCCCTGTGCCTCAGCTCCCCTTTTGGTCTCTTACCTCATTAAGTCTGAGGCTGGGACCCTTCTTTTGTTCTTTCTTTCTGGCCCCTTTCTAACTTCCCTTTGACTCTGCCTTATTTGGTAGAAAGATTGACCCCATGCCTGTGCTTGGTGTATCAGTCCATCACGGTGGTGTGAGCGCCATTTGGCCCTTGCTGCTACAGGGGAGAGGTTCTCTATTTGCTACACCTCATACATGGGTCACACTGCCTATCCGGGCTTCACTGTAAAAGCTACTTGTGTGGCCATCCTTAAAGTCCAGACCTGTAGCTTCCTGACCTCCAATTCTGGGTTCACCAAGTTGCCACCCAAGGAATATATTAATTATTTTATAAAAACTTAGGTCAGTGTCCTACTGAACTCTGACCATCACCTAATGAAATATTATGGTGATACAGGCTCAGCCTCTCTAACCCATCTTAGCTGGTCTGTTTTTTCCTTCTGCGACTCTGTATGGCACTTCATAGCCCCTACTCAAATTCGTCCATTCACGTTGCCTTTTCTCTGACTCTTCCCCTCTCACTTTCTCAGTCACTGTAAAGCTGCTCTTTCTCCTCAGGGTTTCTGATAAGCCTCTTAGCTGTTTTGTGCATGCCTACAAACTTAGATTGGGATTCCCAGGAAACAAACCCTGAGATAGAGATCTGAATCTAGGAGGTTTATTGGGAGCACTCAGTGAAACATCACTTGTAAGGAAGTAGGAGGGACTGGGCAAGGGAGAAATTGAACTATACTGCTTTTGCACCAGGGACCTCAGCCAATCCTACAGAAGCCCTGAATCAGCTGGATGGTACATCAGTGTTATCAAAAATTAGAGGCAAGGGCCAAGTCTTTAAGACCCAACATTAACTAGTCATTGGACAGAGACAACTTCCAGGAATGGGGGGAATGTTGGACAAAGCAGCTCCATTCGTCTAAGAATCATTGCAGGGAGAAGAATCCTCCATAGCCAGAGGAGAGGTACTGGACCTTTCAAGAATGTGTAATCATTCTTTTTTTTATTTTTTTTTTAAGATTGTTATTTATTTATTAGACATAGAGAGAGTTCACAAGTAGGCAGAAAGGCAGGCAGAGAGAGGGGGGGGGGGGAAGCAGACTCTCTGCCAAGCAGAGAACCCGATGCCGAGCTCGATCCCAGGACCCTGAGATCATGACCTGAGCCGAAAGCAGATGCTTAACCCACTGAGCCACCCAGGTGCCCTACTTCATTCTTCTGTTTTAAATAAGTCCAGATTAACTTCATATTAAAAATAAAAACCTTTCCCCACTCCCTTCCTCCTCAAGTATTCCCCTACTTCATTATGTACATGTAACCAGCTGTATTTGCAGCATTCAAGATTATTGTAGGTGAAACAAGACCTACATTACCAATAAATCCCATGGATGTAGAAATCAATAAGCTTTTAAGCTATTATGACTATTTCACTCTAAACCATCTGATCCACTGGGATCTCCAGGTGCTATTAACATAACAGACTATACCAGATACATCTGAATCCATTACAAATAATTTTAGTACATGCTTAATATACTTTAATAAAAAAAATTTAGGGACCCTGAAACTCTACCCAGTAAACACATTGATACCTGTGCATCAGTATAGTAATATCAATATAAAAAAATGTTTATGTTCTCTATGAAACAACTACTTACCAACTTTTTGAGTAAGAAAGTCCTCCTCAAATATGCAGTATGGTTACCAGGAAAAGATGTACTAGGTTTATTGTCAGGAAACCTAGATTTGAGACCAAGCAAAGCATATTTACCAGCTGAGATCTTGCACTTTGAAGTTTTGAAACTAAATATTTCTTATCTTGTAAAATGGTAATGACAAAGGAATCTACTTCATAAAATCAACCAAAAAAATTGAACAGTGTTAAGAGTAACAAAAAAAATAGTATTAATTACGGCTTGCTAATTATTCTGCAAATTGCATTATGTATATCTTCCTATTTGAAGCCTTACTAGAACCCAAAAATGGATGCATTATTGTTGTTTCTACTTTAAGGAATAAGCAAAGAGAAACTTGCAAAGATAAAGGAACTTCCCCTTGACCAAGACCAGTAGTAGCCATCAGGTCTGTCTAATTCTAGAAACCATAGTTGAAGTCTCTTGCTCTCCTTCATTAAAACATATTTGGAGGTATTTTAAAGCTGGTAACTCCTCATTTTAAATGTTCTTTTGTTTAATCCTTTGTCTTTCTGAAGTGTCTTTTGTCCTTGTGCTTGTCTTTGTGGTGAGAAGGTGGTGAGTGCAGGGTCCATCTAGCCTATCAGCTTGTTGGGACAGCTCATCTCAGAGCTTTATCCTGCTGAAAGGGAGGATGTGGTGACAGCATCCCTGCTGCCTGGAGGATGTACAAGTCTAATTTACATCTGCTGTCACTGCCAGGTGGCACTGTCACTCCCAAAGTCCAAAACGAAGACTTTAAACAGAAATTTTAGCATAGTTTAGTAATTCTTTTAAGACTGAGGGCACATCATGTATTTAAGTGATACTTCTTACTGATTTATTTGTAAGTTCATGCACATCCAATGATACTAACATCTTATTCCTTTTTGTAAATTCAGAAAGGCTCCACTCTTTAAATATATTTTATTATTCCAATGATGTAAAGGGTAGGCTCAGCCTATTTCCTTTTTTAATTACTCTATTTCACTGTGCCAAAAAAAAAATCTGATTCAAAATATATCAGAACTCAGTCCAAAATATAAGCTGTTCACCTGTAAAAATAGGGTTGAGGGGATTTTGGAAAAAATGCAATTACTTTTTTTTTTTTTTTTTTTTTTTTTAGGATACAAAAAACTTTAATTGCTCACTTTATTTTTCCAAGGTCCCTGAAAACTCAAAAGAGGGGCTAAACAGATTCTGGACTTTATAAAAGAAATTAACTTCCCAGATTAATATATTGTTTGCCAAGTTTCAGTTTAGAGTGAATTTTTACAACCAAGTTATAAAACTCCTGAAAATACCATCGGGACTAAGAATGGAAAAGTTCAGAGAACTCCAATATATCTGATGATAACCTAAGAGCCAAAAACACATGGTGAGATTGCTATCCCAAATGGTGAAAAAAAGGACAGAGTCAGTTCATATGGTAAAATAAAAGATATATTTTATGGCATTCATATATTTTGAAAGGCGTGCCATAGGGTATTCTGTAAAACTTTATTTGGATCTGTGGGAGACTGAATGACTCATTGACTGATAATGGGATACAGAGCTCTTTGCTTCAGGGCCACCAGTACAAATCTTCCCTAGGATGAGAGTGATATAAAATTGTTACAATGAATCGACTTTTGTTTAATCCCCACTTACCACCCACCCCTGCACCCTGCACTCCCCATGCCTTCCCCAGGCTTCCAATCTTGAGACTGAAAGATTCCATTTACACTTGACAGCTATATGCATGTGGAATACGATAAAAATCAATGCTTCCTATTTATTTCATCTCCTCGTCGGTCAATAAATAGTTTGTGGAAATTTGAACAAAGACATTAAGAAACTGATGTCACATATCACAACTTATTAGCAAGTGTACTTAAAACCTCCTTAGGGCTTAAAAAATCAGCACAGAATGCAAGGAAAGTGTCCAGCTAACAAAAATTTATGCAAAGAATGAGGTCATAATTGAGTGGAGTATTTAAAAGACATAAAGGAAAAGGAAACATTTCACTGGGCTTGTCCTATGGACTGAGCATCTGCTAAGTGCTTCCACTTACAGAATATTCCATTTTTGCAGTCCTCTGAGATACAGCTGTTTTATTTAGAGGTTGACAGGAGAGGAAACTAAGGCTTATGGAAATTAGTTTGCTCACAATGACACAGCCTAGAGGAGATGGGGCTTAGAATCAAACAAAGATCTGTATGATTTTGAAGATCATCTGTTGTAACCTTTGGCCTTTGAGAGTGTGCTGGACGTAAAACTACTTACAATATGCCCCGTAACAAACTGAAACAGCTACGCTGCCCGTGAATTTCCACCACCTAGCTTTCCAAATACAAGGATTCTGCTCTCTCCACCAAAAATCTGAAGTGCTTTGAGCAATCTAATTTGTTGCCTTTCATGGGAACACACCCCATAATGACAAAAACATACATCTCTATCCTATTAAAGGAAATGTTCCACTTAGTGGCAAATCTAGCAGACAGGACACTCAGAGTAGATCTTTTTTTAACACCCCCTCTTTTCTATGACAAAATTATTTGCAGGAATAATCAAGAAATGAAACCAGGGGCACCTGGGTGGCTCAGTGGGTTAAACCTCTGTCTTTGGCTCAGGGTCCTGGGATCGAGCCCCGCATTGGGCTCTCTGCTCAGCGGGGAGTCTGCTTCCCCCTCTCTCTCTGCCTGCCTCTTTGCCTCCTTGTGATTGCTCTGTGTCAAATAAATAAATAAAATCTTTAAAAAAAGAAATGAAACTAATAATAATGCTCAGAAAAGAATTACAAACAGAAAGTTCTATCAAAAATCATATATAAAAGTTAGGTAAGTAATTGTCCAGTAACTAAGGAGTAGATTTTAATAAAACTGAAACACCTCTAAAAAGTACAAAAATATTAAGTTGTACCGCAGATGTAACATTGTATTTTGTATTTGTTCTTCAGTTTTAAAACAATTTTCAAGAGTTAAATGAATTTTAGATTTATTTATTTATTTATTTATTTGAGAGACAGATCGAGATAGTGAGAGAGAGCACAAGTGGGGAGGAGAGGGAGACCAGACTCCCCACTGAGCAGAGGAGGCAAAGAGCCTGATGCTTAATCCCAGGACCCTGAGATCATGACCTGAGCTGAAGGCAGGTGCTTAACCCACTGATCGACCCAAATTTCCTGAATTAAATTGAATTTTAGAGCTATTATTCAATTACAATAAAATATTTCATATATGAAATAAAATTTGCCTCCCAGTGAAAAACTTTGCAGTTCACATTTTACCTTTTCAATACGGGTTTAAAAACCCAAAGGGTTGCATAGAATGACAGGATTGAAGTCATTCAAGTTATGTCCCCCTGTTTATCAACAGTTACTCTAAATCCACTTTTTAAAACCCAGGAACGTGTAGCGCCCTAGGAATTGAAGACAGAAAAATCATTCCTGAACATTCTGAATCCTTAACAAACTTCTCCAAAAGAGCAGCACTGAGTCCCTCTGTAGGAGAACAAATTCTATCAATGGGAGCTTTCCAAACGAACTTCCACATCAAAAACAACGTTTTTTAAAGGACAAGCATTAAAAATGCGCTAATTTGAAGCTTTCAGATATATTATTAAAAGTCACCCTTATAATCGTTTAGAACTTAACCAAAAAGGATTTTTTTTTTCCAAAGAGGGAGAAGTATTTTGCTACTGACATCTAGAATTGCCAACGCATGGTTATAATGAAAACCAAGTGAGTTTTATTATTGCTTTGAATTTCTGTCGTTGCTGCTCCCAGGACAGATGACACTCACTGTCCCTGCTGTGGCTGTGCCACCAGCTCCCACACCTGTCTCACACTGGCTCACCCAACATATCTGCAAGGGGATGATACCTCCTGTAAGGCAGGTGATACACAACTCTTCCTAACAATAGCGAGAAACTCTGTGTGGAAATCTTGCTTCATGGGAGAAATATCAATTTTTCTGACAGTAGGTGGCATTTCCACTCAGTGCTCATTTGAAACTACATACCCTTGACCACCACCCCCAAGTAACAAAAAAATAGAAACACCTGCTTGCTTTGGGTGTTTTTGTCCTCTTCGTCCTAGGTCCTCCTCTCATCACTAAATCTACTGACCTCCTTACATCTGCACTCGTGCATCCTTCTCTCCACCACATTACAACGGGCTAGTTTCCAAGACCTTCCAAGGGCAAGCCCCTACAAATATACATTACATTTTACACCCACTTACCTGCTCAGGGACTTTGTTCTTAACATTTTTACTTATTTCTCCTGCATCATCAATTTCCTCTTTTCTCCAAATCATTTTCATCATCCTAAAATTATACATATGTTTATGTACCATTAAAAAAAAAAAGAATTGCTCTCTTAACCCTTCTTTTAGTCTCCATCACTGATCCCTCCCTTTCCTGACTTCCAAATGTTAGAGGGACCCAGGAATCCGTCTTTATCCTCTTTCCTCTCTCTATACATTGATCTCCTAGATAATCTATCTAATCACATGGCCTGCAGAAGCACCTGATAGTATCTACATTTATATCTCTAGCCCAGACTCCCCATTTCATAGTCAACTCCAATACCTAACAGCCTGATGACATTTTCACTTGAATATCAGATAAGCATCTCAGACACAACATATGGTTCCTCTCACACGGCATACCTGGATATTCCACTCCCCCAGCAGTTTTCTTCATCTTCATAATCAGCACATTGTTCAATCAATTGTTAAGTTGTTCCTGGACCTCACATATAAACCTTCGGCAAATTCAGCCAGCTGGACATCAAATGTATCTCAGGCCCAACCGCTTCTCAACAGCTTTATGAACCACCTTATTGCAAACCATCATTATCCCTGTCGAGAATGCCACAGAATGACGTCCCACCTGGTTTTGAGGAGCCAACGGTTCTTTCTCCACACAGAAGTCAGAGTTGTCCTCTGAAAAAATATGTAGATCACATGACTTCCCTGCTCAAAACTCACCAGTGGCTTTTTACCACACTGACCAGAATATCCAAAGTTCTTATGACAACTTGCAGTGGCCTATGTCACCTACCTGTGCCTACCTCTTCAGTATCTCCTATCACTGACCCCTCACTCATTCTATGTCAACTCCACCTCGACTTGTACTTTCTCAGATAGGCCACAACTAAGCCTACTTTAGGCCTTTGCATTTGCTGTTCCATCTGCCTGGAATATTCTTTCACTTGATCTTTGTGGCTTGACTGTGCATCTAATTTAGGTCTCTGCCCACCTGGACCCTCATCAATCAAAACTTGACCAAGCATTCTATTTAAAATAGTGCACTCTTGTTCTGCTTTATTTAATAGCGCTTACCACAAAGGGATATTTTGCTATGAATTAAGCATAATGTGATACTGGACTATTCCTATGAAGATGGTACCAGAGAGCTTATCCAATTAGTTATGACCAGGTAAGACTGATTGTAAGGGGCCAGAAACTGGCATTGAACTCAGAACTCTGAAACTGGAAGGGGGAATTACAGAGTATAGGCCCACTTGTTAATGCTGGAGTGTCCAATGTTGCAGCAAAAATGGGACATCAATGCCCACCAGCAGTGTTGGGGTAGCCAAAGGGGTTGTTAACTACTCCAAAATGCCCCAACACCAAGGTGTAACAAAGTCGCTATGAATCTCCAACATTCATTTAGGTGGCTGTCCTAATGCACTTTAAATGTGTCAGGTTCACTTACCTGTTTCATTTCCTATTTATAATACCACTTTTTTTTTTCCTTTTTTTTGGTTAGGATTTAATATTTAAATGTTCTTAGACTTCACCCACCTGAAGCCAGAAAGAGGGCCTAAGTTAATAGAAACAATTTGTAAGGAAAGCGAGCTTAAGAGTAATGTTTTCCATTATCTGTTCAGTTATCTTTACCATCAGGTTGGCATGGCCTTAAAAACACCTTTCATACCTATAATTCGAGAGTTGTTTCATAGCCAGTTGTTTATATTACCATCTGTTTCATTGACTTGTAAATTCAGTATTAATCTTCCAAAGCCTGCCACAGTGTCTGGCTTATTCATTTGACTTTTTTTTTTTTTTAAGTGAATACCATTCCAGATATCCTGGACATGTGACTATGTTACCAACATATCCAACATAGGTCCTTTGGGGGGCGGGTTGCGGGGAAGATGTACATGTGATTAATGTTAGAGTTTTAACAACTATATGAGGTAGATCTCAGTCAAATTTCATACAAATTATTTTAACAGAGAGAATGTAATATAAGGTTTGTTAATTGACTATGCAAGAACTGAAAATCAGGCAAATGGGAACACCAAGGCATCAGAGAAGTAGGAATTACAGGAAGCAACTGGCACACCCAGGGCAGGGAAACAAAGAGAAGAGATTAGAATTTTAAAACTCAGAAATTCCACAGAGAGGGCAAAAGACCTGGGACCCAGACCTCTGGGGGAGAGCCACTGGTAGGATGAAGCTTGTTCTGTGAATGTTGGAGAAATGGCAAATTGGAGCCATTTGGTTACTGACTGCTGCGGCCAACCCTGGATTCATCTTGACAGGAACCAGGAAACAAAAGAAAGAAAAAGTCCTTTTTTTACTCCAGCCTTCCAGTCTCCATTTAGGAATTTATTATAATTATATAAGTTTTGTTTACTCTTTGTCCTTCTCATAAGCCTTTGAGTTCTATTGCTGTTTGGTCCACCTTGTTAAATTCATCAAGTCACCCTTAGGATGAATTCACGAGTAAATGAATGAGATCTATTCATTTAACCAACCAGCTTGGGGGATGGAGAGGTTGTGGAAGATAAGAGAAAATTCACTCCGAGAAAGTAAAAGCTTGAGGAAAAACAAGACTTTTCTTTAGAGCATTAATAATTATGTGCTGGAAATTTTTAATAATTTTATTATGATAGATTTATAGATGTTTTTTAACCTAAAAGCATGCTTGTTCCATATTTTATCTATTTTGCTTGCAGTCCTCCAGTGAGCACAAAACTGCACTTCTTAAAAAATAAAATTTCACAAGTTCTAAGTGTATTGTTGTGAGCACAATATACTTTGAGTACTCTCCTTTTAAGATTTATAAATTTCGTGAATAAGTCTGCTTTAGAGTAATGTTTCTCTGTGGTTGATGGCAGCTCATGAAAATGCAGGTTAGACAGCTTGGCTTATTTCTAACGCTCCTATCTTAAAATCTCATCAGAGCCTTCTAACTCTGCTTCCCAAAAGAACTTTTCACTTTTTAACCTCTTTATCTGACCTTCATGTCTGTACCTTAATTGGAACATCCTGAAATCAGAGGGGATGCACAGAGAACAGCATTTTCTCCCTCCCGTCACTGAACATTATTTCATACAAAAAGATATGTTGGTCCTGAAGACAACACCAAGAACAGAATGAAAGGATGCCAGTTAGTGAATCATTTTGAAAGGAAAAAGTGGCCTAACTTATACTATGTTGTGTCTTGTGCGTCAACATCTCCCTTTAGGCCCAGCTATACAAACGAAAAAGGAAATGCTTGAGGCCAAGTCACACAATGCAGTTGGAAAAAGTTGTCTTATTCAGAGATCTAAATATATGGCTCAGGAAGATACCGGTCAGGTTCAAAACAATGGAAGGAAAAGAGTATTTAAAAATAAATGACATGCTTTTTAAAACATATCTGGTCGGATTTCCAAATGACTCATTCTACTTCTCTATTTTTCCCAAATGCCAGTTTCCTCAAAGAAATCAATTCCATGTGATAAGCTTTAAAAAAGAGACCTGTGATATGTACAAAAACATTAAACATAATTTGAAATTTAAATTGTGTTCCAAAGAAACTGTAGTGCATTAGATTGTGTTCAACATTTACTGCTGTTTAGTCCATTTACATACAGCAATAAAAGACAGCTAAACCATTAAATTACATGACTTTCTCAAAATTGCTCTTCAATTATGATAAAATTAAACTCTTTGTATCCTATTTATAAACATGGATAAGTAGCCAATACATTGCAGATACCATTGTACTATAATCAAGTTTAATTTTCAATAGTTTCCTCAGGGCTTTAGTCGTTTACTGATATTGGCTGATAAATTTGTATTTGTGTGTGTGTGGCTGTCTATAGACAGTGTCAAAATTATCTCCAAGGAAGAGAAGAACCACATAACTCCTTGAAAATTGCAAAGTATACAATAGCACTTAACTGTGTAAAATATAAATCAGTTTTGAGAAAAATAGAAATTTGAAGTTAACCACAAGGAAAACATAGAGCTGAGTTCTCAGAAAACAGTGTTGCTCTTCCCTAGTTTAAGTATTTATTTTGTATTAAAGAATTTATGACTTATGAAAGACCTCAATTCTCAGTGATTTCTAAAGATGGTTTCAGCCATCTTTAAAACTCAAAGAAGCCTGCAGTCCTTGTTCCAGGACAATATTGTGTGATGAGAAAATAGAGTTTTATGCTATTGCCCCAACATTACTTTTTGACTAGTACATCTACTTATTTATACTGTACAAATCCACTAAATAAACAATAAGGTCTCTGTTCTATCTAGGCTATAATCTCATTGGGAGCAACCTCCCTTAAGTCCAAACTTATTTCTTGAACAATTTTAAAATCCCAGAAAGCAATTAAGGATCAATAAAGATAAAATCAAATTATAACCTGTAATATTTACTAAAATAAGTAAATCTAAGAGAAAAAACCAGCAATGCTCATCAGGCAAAATTTATGAAGTTGCTTCTTTTGATTTTCTATTTTACATCCACATCTACACAGCCCACATTGGAGTGGAGTGTTGGCAACATTCTGGTGAAATTATAAAAAGCATATAGCCAGTTAGGAAAACTTAGGCCAAAAAGACTGTCTTGTGTTCAATTAGGAATCCTGAAGTAATCCTGGCTGAAGCAAGTTCATGGCTTGGCGTATAAAGAAAGATGATGTACTGAGGTCTGCAATTACTACCAGTGAGACAGAAGTTCATTTTAATTTATGACTGTCATCTGTGTGATTTGAAGCAAGAGCGCAGGCCCATGTGGAGACATGCATCTGCTCCATCCAATACAAGCCTGTTCATTGCTCCCATGGAAAGACTGGCAAAAGGGAGAGGGAACCGGAATGGAAGATTTGGACACCACTGTCAACACCTGTTTCCAGTTGAAAGCTGCTGAACCAGTTTCTGTTTGCAAAACTAATTGAGAAAGTCAAGAAGTTTTGTAGCAGATTAAGAAACAGAGTGGGCCTGTCTTGACCAAGGGGGCTGCACCTTATGAAAATGCCATTTAAAGGAAAGACCAGTCATCTGCTGCCAGAGGATTGCAGGCAAACTTCCCTTGGTGTCCTGACTTCTAGTCTGTTTCCTGACCAGAAGGGGTATGCTACACTGTTGAGGACTCTGGCGATCCTGGGGGAGCTATCCAGGGTGGCACCAGAAGCCAGTGAGGCAACGTAGAGGACACATACACTCTCAGTCATGGTGCCAATCTTAGTGGGAGAGCAGAGCTGCTTCTGACAGATGCAGAAGACACATAAAGCCACAGACTTAAAACAAAAACGGTGACAAACGTCCAGACAGATGGTTTGATTGCCGATCTCACCTGGCAGCTCTTCATTCTCTCTGGCTGTAGATATCAGATAAAGATCTTTGTTTCTCTCTCCTCCTTGTCTGATTTTGGGAAAAGTTTCCCCATTTGGGGCCTTCCATTATTTTGGCTGACAATCCAAATTGTGCCTACATGCAAAATCAATTCCACTGTCCTCATTGGATTAACTAACAACTGTCCTTTTAGCCAACTAAACAAACCGAATTTTATTTTTTTCTCTGTGAAATGGAAGAAGCAAATTATATTGTAGTTTGAGAGGGAGTCACCAAAGGCAGGGACTCCCAAACTTTACTGCACATTGGAATCACAAGAGATCTTTAAAAAACACTGCTGCCTGGCTCCCAACTGGAACATTCAGATTTAATTGATGTGATCTGGACACTGGGATTTGTAAAAATTCCCCCAGGTGATTTTAATATGCAGCTAAGTGTGGGAACCACCATTGTAGGAACTCAACAATAAGTTCTACAGCTTCCCAGATTCAAAACTCAACTTCTCCACTTACTAAGTGCATGACTCCGGAAAGATTATGTCATCAGCTAATGGTAATGATATCATTGATTGTGAGGATTTAGTACAAGAAGAAAAGTGCGTACTACAGAGTAAGTGTTCAATGAATCACTAATAACAAACATAATAAGTACCAGCCCAGACAAAAGAAGCCTGTTTATGTGATCTTCTTACAAATTCCTTAGACTAATCTCATTCATTCAAAACACATTTACTAAATATTTTGCCTAAGTTTTCTATGGCTGCCATCACAAATTACAACAAACTTAGTGTTTTCAAACAACATAAATGTATTCTTTTACAGTTTTACAGGTCAGAAGTCCAACACAGATCTCCCTGGGCTAAAACCAAGGTGTTGGCAGGACTGTGTTTCTTTCTGGAATCCCTAGGGGAGAATCTGCTCCTTTACTTCGGCTTGTAGAGGCCTCCCACACTTCCTGGTGCATGAGCCCCTCCTCCCTATCGTCACAGCCAGCAAGTTGCCTTTCTCTAACACTTGTTCTAGTCACAGTGCCTACTGACCAACCCTCGCTGGAAATGGTTATATGATTTTAAAGACTCATGTGATTAGATTGAGCCCACTTGGATAATACAGACTAATCTCTCCCTCTCAAGGTCAATAGTTTTAATCACTTTTTTTTTTTTTTTTTTTGCCATGTAAGCCACTATATTCATAGGTTACAGCAATTAGGGTGTGAACATCTTTGGAACCACTATTCTACCTACCACAGAATTGCTGTGGGCTTGTATCATGTTCCCTTACATGTCCTCTTGGATGAATAAAATTCCATCACTCCTCAAAATCTAGGGTAAACTCTTTTATACTTCAATTCAACTCTTATAGAAATTATAAAATTTGTACCGATCATGTCTACCCATGTTACCTAGTAGTTGATAATTGTAGTAAGCAGTTAACCAAATCAATCCCAGGTTGTAATAATAGTGATTCTGTGACGACTTTCTAAACTCTTTGGTTGATTGTTTCTCTTAGGATTCAGAAACAAACTGTTACACAATTTCCCCCCAAAACTTTAGTTGTTTTTTGTTTTAAGTTGCCAGATCCCCCTTCCCATTGTAATAGCACTTTATTGTGCAAATTCCAAACACTATGCCAAACCCCCAGCAAAAAGCTCCTTGAGCAAAAATAAATAATGAGTTCCCACCAGGATTGGCCGTGTTTCCTGACATTATTCACACCTCTCTGGATAATCCATCCAGATTGGTGCTGCTCTGCAGCACCAATTGACCCTAAAAAGTCTGGGCAAGTTCCCAGAAACCCACACATTTTGTCAGAGAGAACGGGTATCATAATCTAGAAAGACTTGCCTGAGCAATCATCCACCATCCAGCCAAAGCCTTACCTTGAGAACACACACTTTGAGATTTCTCCCTGGCACTGCCACCTACCCATGCTACTCCAAGGCTAGCTTGGTGACACCATCAAGTTCAGGGTAGTCACAGTTATATCCATGGCACTTCTTTAGCTAATGTAGCTGTGACTTATTACATTCTTCTTCCTCCTCTACCTCCTCCCACTTCTGTCCTCTTCTGGCTGCAAAGTGATTGCTAAGTGTCTATCTTTCCCCCATCTCTGGAGGTCAGGAGCTGGAGAGTCAGGGTCCTAAGTGGTCTTACTGTGGTGGAGGGATAACTGGAAGATAAGGCTAGGTAGGCACAGCAGGGCCAGATGATGGAAGGTTGTGGATGCTGGGCTAAGATATTTGGGCTTGAGTCAGTAAATGATAGGGAAGCATCCTAGGCCCCTGGGTAGAGGACTGACACGAAGATAGCGGTATTTTTCAAAAGAACAATCTGACAGTGCCATGTGTGATGACTTAGAAGCAGGGACAACATAAAGAGAAGCCAGTTAGGAGACTATCACAAAAATCAAGTCCAATTTGATAAGAGCCTGAAACAGTATGACAATGTACGTGAAGCAGGAGCAAGGATACATCCAAGAGAATTCAGAAGTGGAAAACCCCTTGGGCTTAGTGACTAATTTTATATGAGTGATAAACTTGAGAGATTTCAAAGGTGACTGTAAAATGTAAAGCCAAGGCAGGAGGAAACTGGTAGTGCTTCTGAGACAGGTAAGGGGACAGGAAAGGGACTGTGGTTTAAAAAACGGATCAAATTAACAATAATAGCACCTATGCTACTCCTTGATTATAATCCATCAATCCCTTCTCACTTAACTTCGTATAAATACCAATAAGGCTTAACATCACTCATAAGACCATGCTTTAAATCTCTATAATTTTATCTCTTACAGTCCTTTTGATAATTAATATCTCAGTATTTTGAATCAATTAAGTTATTTTCTGCCTGTAGATTTGGGCGCATGTCTGGTCAAATACAGAACTCCTTTGTTGGGATTATTCCAAGCAATGTAAGACATCATATATGGATGCTAGTTAGAGAAAAAAAAAAAAGTGAGAAAAACCTTTCTCTTTCCTTCTGGTCATAAGGCTGATGTAGCCTTGTGATTGCTAGCAACCATCTGATGCCAAATGGAGAAAGTCTCTCTGAGATGAGGTCAAACAGAGACAAGCAGAGTGAGATAGAGAGACAGGAACCTGAAGACTCATAGAGATCCCTGAATCCAGCCAAGTCTCACTAGCTCCACATCTTAGACTTCCCAGTTGTATGTACTAATCAATTCCCTGTATTTAATTGTATTTTATCATTTTTTATGTTTTAACTTAAGCTTAGGCTTCTGTCACATATAGCCTAGAGTCCTGAATATTCTATCACCTTAAGTCTGCTCATTTGCATGTAATGCTTTTCCCTATACTCTTTGTCTGACTAAATCCCACTAGTCTTCAGGACTTGGCTTAAATATTACCAGAGAGCCTTGCCATGAGATACCAATCCAAATTAGGTCTCTCTTTACTATTCTTTCAAATAACCTTACTGTATTTCTTTACAGTTCTTCTTATAATTTATAGTGATATACTTATATGTGTTCATTTGTTAAAAATCCATCTTCATTAATTAGACCTTACACATTATCCTCTGCACCTTCCTGAAGTCCCATTGAAATGATAGTAATGGTATTTTTTTAAGACATAAATCCAAATGAAGAAAAAGCAACAAAACAATGTAAGCCACCAAGCAGTTGGATAGTTAGCAATTGACAGGTCCAAGAAAACTAAGATCTAAGCCAAAGAAAGGCTGAGAAACAGCCTACTCCATACCATAGAAGTCTCAAAAGTCTCAGGAATTCTTGGTAACAGATTCCTGTGAATGTAGAAGGTGAAGGTAAAAGCCCTTTTTAGAAACAAATTTTCAGAAATCCTCCCCTACTAAGTAGGTAGATATTGCTACCTTACCTAACAGAAGACTGGATGTTCTCTGACTAGGTATAATGGAAGTTCTTTGGGCTAGTAGCCCCATCTAAAGACATAGACTTTCCAATGGGATTCTCAGTGTCTCCCTCCTAAATAAAAACCAACATCCAAGGTTCACCAGACCTTTGAAGAAAGCCTTGAAAAGAAAAGATGGATGCGAAACCAAGGGTAAACTTAAAGGACTTGAACAGAAGAGACAATATAGTGATAGAAAAAGTTTTAAAATTAAAATCTGCAAAAAAAAAATTAAAAAAAAGAGTGCATCAAAGAAGTAAAAGCAGGCATTTTAGTAGGGGAAAAATAGATATTCAGAGACCAAAACATCTTGTAAATTAAAAATAAAATAGAAGAGGGGCACCTGTGTGGCTCAATGGGTTAAGCCTCTGCCTTCGGCTTGAGTCATGATCCCAGGGTGCTGGGATGGAGCCCCGCATTGGACTCTCTGCTCAGCGGGGAGCCTGCTTCCTCCTCTCTCTCTGCCTGCCTCTCTGCCTACTTGTGATCTCTCTCTCTGTCCAATAAATAAATAAAATCTTTTTAAAAATAACATAAAATAGAAGAAATTTTAAAAGTAGATGCATTGGAATAAAATTTAATTAATTCTTGCAGAGTGTTCAGCAAAAAGACAGAAAGATAAATAGTAAGAAAGGAAAGGTGTAAAACTGAGAGAACCACACACGTCTAAATGATAGGAATCCCATTTGAAACAAAAACAAACAAACAAGAAAACAAACAACGACTAAAAATGAGAAAATGGAGAAGAAATCATCAGAGAAATAATTCAAGAGAATTTCCCAAACTGAAGGTCTATCATCAAGTGCTCAGCATAATAGATGAGTGGATATAGATCTGCATGGAAGTACAACATAAAACTCCAGAACACTGGAAAATAAGATTCTAAAAGTTTCCAGAGAAAAAGAACTGTATATATAGAAAGGATCAAAATTACAACAGCATAGAACTTTTCAACAGCAAAAAAAGAAAGCTAAAGAAAACAACATAATGCCTTCCAAATTCTAAAGAAAACAACATAATGCCTTCCAAATTCTGAGAGGATGCAATTTCAGCCTAGAACTCCATAGTTAGTATCTAGTGTGAAGATAGAATAGAGACATTTTTGTATATGCAGAATCTCAAAAAGATTTTTTTTTTTTTTACTTTCATCTTTTCTCAAGAAGATAAATCCTGCTAAAAGGAGGAGATAAATCAAGTAAGAGTGGGGAAAAACGAAGACCTAGGAAGCAGGTGCTCAAAAACGAGAGAAATGAATGGACTGGTTGGAGTGATGGTGAAGAGCGAGAGCGAGATAATAACTCTGCAACAGCCCAGACATTGTCCAGCATGGTCTGGCGCAGACACAAAGACTCCAGGAAAGACTTCATAAAAATGGAATTAATATATCACCAAAAGCATTTGTGTATAATCGAGAAGATATTTACTGAGGAAAGATTAGGGATAAATTAGCCATAAGTATGTGGAAAACTATACAAATAAGAATAGAAAGTATTGGGGCACCTGGGTGTTTCATTCGGTTAAGCGGCTGCCTTTAGCTCAGGTCATGATTTCAGGGTTCTAGAATCAAGTTCCATGTCAGGCTCCCTACTCAGCAAGGAGTCTGCTTCTCCATCTTCCTCCTCTCTTCTGCCACTGCTTGTGCTTGCTCTCTCTTTCTCAAATAAATAAAGAACTTTTTAAATAAAGAGTAGAAATCATTATAGTTGTTATTATCATTGTTATTAGTCCCAAGAAAAATGAAAAGTTGCACAGGATATGTGTTGTGCACAAGATAACAATCATAAAAAAGAAAATTTCTAACACTACAGTGCTTATTATATGACATGAATTGTCATTTTGTTATTATTTTTATTTATTTATATATTTATTATTTTTATTTTTTATTTATTAACTTTTAAAATATTTTTATTTATTAACTTTTTTATTATTAACTTTTTATTTTTTAACTAATTATTTTTATTTATTAACTAATGCACTATTAATCATCACAAAAATCTCATGTTATAGGTACAATGATTCCCTCATTCTACATTTGAAGAAATTGAGACTTGGAGATAATAAGAAGTATACCCAAGCTCACCCTGACAGTAAGTGCCATTTCTGGAATTTGATTCCAGGCAACTGTACTGTGGAAGCTGTTCTCCTATCTCCTAACTAACATGTTGCCTCTGAAAATAATCATAAGATATTTTATATCTCCATTATAAGTAGAATTTTCATGGGCAAATATAAACTCTGACTATCCATTTATCCCAGATTACAAAATGACAACTTTGGAAGACTAGGCATAGGTTTGATGTGGTACATATGAAAAGAATCTAAGTCTTCTGAATCTTTGTTGAAGTCAATAGCTAAGACCTTAAAAGCAGAATGAAAGAAATAGCTGTATAAGCATGATTTTTAAAGATTTAGAGATAAGTGCCCCCAAAAAATCAAACCAGAAAAGAGAAAAAAAAGAACTGAATGTGGTTGCCACCTGTAGAAAGTGACAGGATACAAAGGATTTCCTTCAGGGAACTAACTTTATCAAGACTTGTAGAAATGTTTTGTTCCTTAAACTATGTTCTTGGGTAACTAATATTTTTCACTGCCACTCTTAAGGATTGAGTATCACTAAGTTGACATTTAAAGCCACGAGTATGGGGCAATTGGGTGGTTCATTCAGTTCAGCATCTGACTCTTGATCTCAGCTCAGGTTTCAATCTCACCATCTTAAGTTCAAGCCACAGGTTGAGTTACATGCATAGAGCCTACTTCAAAATAAATAAGTAAGTAAAAATAAAGCCATGAGTATGGATCACCTCTCAGTGTGAGTAGAGAGGAGAGGTTCCAAGGAAGAATGCTTGAAGGTCTACATAATCCATGTAGAAGGCTACCAGAACAAGAAGAGGCAGAGAAGAAACAAGAACAAACTAAAGAGAAAAAAGTCAAAGGCTCAAGAAATCCAATAATCTAGAAAGCAAAGGCAGAGAGATCATTGGGAAGGAGAGCGTCAATAACAGTAAGGAAAAGAGGGGAAGGACGACAAGAATAGCAACTGAACCAAAATTGCTTTTCAGTCATGGCTGGGGAGCAAAATGGTTGCGGGTGCTTATGGAAGGAGCTATAAGTCAGTCCCCGGAAGGCATGAGGACATACCATAGTTGTCAGAGTAACACTGAATCCTAATGATGTCATTTCCTCTTGTATAGGATCTCCTTACCCCAGGAGCCACCCAGCTAGATTGGATTTTTTTTTTTTTTTCCTGAAGTCTGCTGCCAAGGGAGCAGCCGCCTCTTCATTAACAGAGAAGGAATGACAGGAAATCATTACTGGCAAGAAGCTTGTTGACATGAAGAAAATGACATGGTTAGTTTCTGATAGTGGCGGCATGCCATTTTCAGCAAGGCCAAAGCAAAGAAATCATAATATCTAGAAAATAATATATCCATGCCCGCCATATAAATTCTAGCCAGATGTTGCCCTGAGGAAAGTGAGTTCCTTTGGCTTTGATGACAAGTACAGAAGAGCAAAGGCCTCCTTCTCACTATTGATGAGCCCCTGATTGTTGGTTACATGAATCAGGAGACAAGCTTTGGGGCAGGATCACAGCCAGCCCAGAGTCAGACCTGAAGATAAGTGAGAGGTCAGCGTTTAATTTCAAGAAGAGCACCAAGTACATGCTGAAGAAGAGAGAAGCCACCTGGTAGCATTAAAGTGGAGCCTCCGGAATGCGATTGTGTTCTGGGGGCAGGCAGGTGAGAGCATGTTCTGCGCCGACAAAGTAGGCTTGTGACAAGGGAAAGATGAAAGCGGCCCCACCACCTCCTCCAGCAGCTACAGGAGATCTCCTGGTCCTTTTATCTAGCGATCACGTGACCTGTCAGTTACCTGTAGGGGGTGTCCGTAGATTTCGCCACTGTGAAATGTTTTAGTCTTGTGTCAGAGGGCTGTTTTCTTGAAGTGGAAGATGTCAGAAAAGTGTAAGTTGGCTTCCAATTGTACATTGATACATCAGTTTCAATCATTCATTGAAGCAGCAGGGTCTTTCCTTTCACTGAGGCACAGCTCGGGAGAACAATGGTTCTTTCAAGATATATATTCCACATGCAGATAAGAGATTATCAATGTTCATGTAAGATAAGCATCACTCCTGAGAGCTACACTTCAAGTGTAAAATATTTCGGATGAATCGCATATCCATTCTTTCTGAATTTTCGTACCACTCAGAGGTAAAGCCAACGCATGTCATGCGGCACACACACACACACACACACACACACACACACACACACACACACAAGATACTTATATAGAATTGAGGCTAGAATTGAATCTACACATTTGGTTTTTCAGTTGGATTCTCACTGTCCTACTCCCTCTCACTACCTTGGTGGATAAACAGAAGGAGGGAAGTAATGGGTTTGGGGAGGCAGTGACTCCCAGTGATATCCTAGAAGAAGGCTCACAGAGCACTTGCCTGCTCACCTCCCACGTCCTTTGCACTAGAAATGAGAATCTAGCTATCCCATCCAGTACATCTGAGATTGTAGATGGCTCCCAGGGAACAGCAGAGCAGTGACACAAGAAGAGATGCCAGGCCAGGGAGAAGACACCCTGGGCTTCTCCCCACCAATGCCCTCCCCCCAACCATCTGCATCTCTGAAAAATACAAAGCTGTGGGAGATAAGAGAGTATCTTTCATGAGTGATACAAGCTCTGGGTTTGTGCCCACTCTAGATGAGTAGGAAAGACTGCTATTCAGATGAGAAGAACACCAGTGTAGGAGTGAAGCTGGTGGACTGTTCAGATTAAATTCCAGGTAAGCATTTACTAGCTGTGTGACTTCAGGCAAATTATTTAATCTCTCTGTGCCTCTCTTTCCTCCCCTCTAAAATGCAGTGAATGATCATATTTACCCTATAGGGATATTTTTTTCAGAATTAAATGAATTAACTCATTTAACACAAGTTCAATAAATGTTAACTATGATTATGTGTGCTAATAAGATCCCCGGACTCCAAACACCATTCTCCACTAGCTTTTTAGATACCCGACATTCTACCTTTGGAAAGTTTTTCCTTGAATAGAGAATTTAGGGTGTCTATCTTTATTAAAATGCAAAAACTTCTAATAATGCAAAAAAAAAATCTATGAGTTTCATATCTCTGAGATACTTGTTCTCATTCCTTCCAAGAGCAAGGTTTCATTGAATCCCTTCTATATGTCCTCCACCTCTTTCTTCACCCTGCTTCCATGGCTTGTCTTAAAGGACTTCTGTGTTCCCCCAGGATACTCATTCCCCTTCACTCCTCCCAATCTACCTTCCTACAGTCAAGGTCAGGAGAAGCTTGCATTTTCTATATTTGTCTCATAGCACTTGTTCAGTCTGTTTTTGTTCCCCTGAGATACTCTTCCCCTACCTCCTGCTGTGTATCTGTCTGCAGCAATCCCTGTGACATCTCAAATTCACTGTGTCCAAATGTAGTTTCTCACCTTGACCCTTCCACACAGCATCCCATGGCAGTTCTGCACCACACTTCTTTTCAAGGCACACACATTTCACAGACTGGAAACCTAGAATTAACTTTGGCTGATTCTTTCAACTTTGTCTGTGTATGTAGGTAGCTAAAGTCTCTCTGTTCCAGGTCTGAAATGTATCAGTCCCTCTCACTGCCCCTGCCCTACATCAGGCCCTTATGTTTCTCACTTGAGCTTTTGCAATAAGTTCCTAACTGATCTTCAGATACCCTCTCTACGTATTTCCATTCCAATCTTACAAGCACATTGCTTCAAGCTTTGAGCACACACTTTCTTATTCAAAATTATGATGAGGCACCTGGTGGCTCAGTTGGTTAAGCTTCCTACTCTTGGTTTCTACTCGGGTTGTGATCTCATGGGTCATGGGATTGAGCCTGGCATCGGGCTCCACTTGAAGATTCTCTCCCTCTTCCCCTCCCCTACTCTCTCTTTCTCTCTCAAAGAAATAAACAATTTTTTAAAATGTAATGATTTCCCAAAGTCTGGTGAAATAAACTCAGCACTTCTAGCTCTGAACTACCTTTCCAGACGGAAATCCCGCACCTATGTATCTGTCTACCCAACATTCAGGTTAAAGCAAGTTATCAGTGATAACCGACATCACCAAGTTGATCTGTGACAGCATTACCCCAGGACACAAGGCACCCTTACTCTACGTCTTTCCTTGTGGTCTTGAACAAGATACTAAGATACTAGATCCCCCCGGACTTGGAGTAACTCTGGACATTGTAAAATGTGCTTTTATTAGGAGCTGTTGAGAGGTTTCAGGGAGCTACTGTAACTTAAGGAACAATGGCTCATCAAACAGCACCTCTTTTTAAGGCTCAGCTCAAATGGGATCCCCTAAAGGAAGCTTTTCCCAATTCCTCACCACAAAATCGTTCTTCTTCCCTTCTTCCTCCCTTCCTTCATCAATCCTTCCTTTCCCTCTTCCTTCCTTCCCTCCTTTCATGCAACAATCATCCCTGGGGCAGCTGTGCCATATGGAATGCAGGCCTACCTTGGGCACATACCCAAGAGGGACATAGTTGTGACCCTCAGGAAGCTCAAAGTCTAGTGAGGGAGAGGGCAGGTACAAAAACAGAGGTGTGTATGGGTATCAAGCACACACACAGGAGGGAGGTTGTAACTGCCTGATCAGCCAAGGAAAAGCCTCCTAGTGATGGTGAGTTGAGAACTAAGCCATACAGATGAGAAGGAGCTATCCAGGCCCTGCATGGGAAGTGAGGCTCTGGGCAGAGGGCTATGGGGTGCAGTGACAGAGAGGTACCACGGAGTGTGGTTCCTCGTGGGCAGTGCTGCTTATGGTGTGGTGGGAACACTGAAACAACATGATTTCAGGCACTCTTAAAACTCCAGAACCACGCTCCAAAATCCACACTACAAAATCAAAATCATTTTCATGAATGCAAATGGTGGTTAAGACCTGAGAAAATCAACTTCAAGCAAGCACGAGTAGTGATTCTTCTATTCATTATGTTGTGAAGACAGTGGTCCGCATTTGGGGGTCACAGAGACTCACCATAAGGCTTCATTCAGACAAAGGAAATGGACAAAAACAGATGTGGTAGTAAAAGCAAAGGATGTGTAAGGATACATTCTTCTTGTCTTTTGGATTTTCAAAATTTATTTGAAGTAAATTGGAATACTAAGCAGCTATTAAAAATAATTTTGTGAAGCACATTTTTCATATTAAACTGTTAATGCAAGAAAAGAAAAAATGCACATATACCTATAAAATCTCATTTCTGTAAGACAAGTAAGTTTTTGCATGTATGTGCAGAGAAAAAAGTCTTGAAGAATAAGCCTCAAAATGTTAATGGTGATTATCACTAGGCAGTGGGAGTTGGTATAATTTTAAAGAGGATTTTATGATTTTCCAAAATGAATATGCATTTCATGTATAATTTTAAAAAAGCAGTATACGTTCCTTTTCTTCAAGGCAAATAGCCAGAGCCAAAATGGAATTCTAATTAATGTCCTGAAGCCATGAGAACAAGGAGGGTTTGACCTTGGGACGGGAGGTGGTGACACAACCCAGACTTCTTCACAGGACGCCAGACCTAGGTCTGGCCTGAGCAAACATTAGCAGCAAGGCCAGCAGGGAGACAGGAACTGAGGGCTAAGTCCAAGTCCTTCCCAGCCCAGGCAGCCTTTGGTCAGGAAATCATAGTCCCAGCTGTGTGATCCTGGAAACACAGAGAAGAAATGAAGCTGAGACACACAACTGTCTCAGGAGTCTGGTATGGGCCAGAGTCCTGGCTGGGTGTAGTCATCCTGTCATCCTGTCCTTGGAGTTTGGAAGGTTCTAGAAACCAGACGTTGGATCAGGGCTCCCCATAAACCAGGTAGACTCAGGTGTAATAGAAAAGGTTTCAAATGTATTAAACTACCCTTAAGGGAACCCCTATCATTCCCCAAACCTGGGATCCTTCACATTTTTGTATTCTGATTGTGAAATAATGACATGCTATTCCACAACTGGGAAATTGTATTTTTCGACTTTGTGTTTCTAAAGTTAACATAAACGAAGCAGTTGTCTCAGACCCAGTGTTTGGAATCTGTGCTCCATATCCTCTGCCCCAGACTACACTATCATCCTGGGCCATGCAGTTGCTTAGTGAATGTCATTACGAATAAATAATGGTATACAGGACGCTACTCTTTTACATAAAATTATATGTGTAATGCAGCTGAAACTGGGAATGGAAAAACTTTTCACTGGTCCTGTATCATAGTCTGTAAACCATGAACATTGAATTAACCCAATAAAAGTGACAATTCTGACCCCGGGCTATACCCATTACTCTAAGGTTACAGCTCGCAAGCCAACTCAAATTGTTCTCAGTGTGGTACTTTACTGAAATACTTATCATCTGGAAACCGTATGTAGTGCATATTCTTAATAAATAATAACACATTTTATTTTGGTTTACTGAAAATTAACAGGGCATTTGGGAAATTGCTATTATTGTGGGAGCCTGTTTCACATTTGCCTTGGCAATACAATAGCTATCTAAGTGGAAAATAGGAGAACCCGTGGCTGTTGAGGGTGGGTTTTTTCCTCTGCTGTTGGTATTCACAGAAAGCCACACAGCTGGTTACATTAATGACATCCTATATACTCAGAAGAGATGAAAGAAGTCAAACAAAGTTGTAATGGGCTTACCCATATGAAATTGTCACGTTGAGTCGACTGGTTTTGCATTTAGACACAGTAAATCTGCTTCTTTGCAGCTATATTCCAATCTGTAGTCCAAATGGTCTGCAAAGTTTCAAGGCTTTATTGATACGACTGTCTGAGACAGCTTTGTGGACATGCTAAGTAGAAAAGCAAAAAGCCTAGTGAACTTTGGGGGGCTGCTCCCATGCCAAAAGCTCTGCTTGGGTTGGTATGTCCCATTCTCTGATAGTCCTGATTCCTCTCTGCTGCAAGTTTCAGAGGCATCTTTTGTAAAGTTCTCCTACCTCATAATGTAACGTTTCAGGCATCAGCCCCAATATGAGTTTTAATTGGAGAAAATACTCTTGCACAGTTGGAGAGAGAAGGATAATAGGATTCAGGAAGGAGGGGAGAACAGGGACTAAGACGACCAACTAAAAAAGCTTTTGTGGTGGTTTCATTGGGTGTTTTCCTTCTCCGCCTCACTGGTCCTACAGAATAATAACTATCGCTAAGACCACATTGCTGGCCAATAAAGGTTTCAGCTTCTCAACGCTGCCTCTACCTGGCCAACCCTCCCATCCCATGGCCACCCTGTTGGCTGCCCTCCCCTCTTTGCTACGTTGAAATGCCACAAATGGTTTCATTTTCATGCTGAAAGAGAAATATTTCCAAACAAGTTTCCCTATGTCTCTATTGACCTTTGTTTTCCATTTTGTGTTAAGTATACATTCTCGCTCGTTCTTTCCTAGCAACTCTGTGGGTGTTTGGGTGCCTCAGACTGGCATACTGAGAAACCATATAATTATTCTTATCTAATGATGCATTTTATAGTTCCTGGATTTAGAAGAATTTGCTTTTTCTTACTTAATCCCCCCTTTCCACATGGCTGATTCTTGAGCATTAATGATTTTACCATTTTTTCAAACACGCAAGTTGGAAACCAAAGTGACCTTTATCTTCTCTCTCCTCCTTCCCCTCCCCACCTCCCCACAATGATGCCTCCACACTGACCCTCAAATTTATTACCCAACATGACAGGCCCAGCCCTTATCATTTCCTCCTGGGTTATTATACCCTCCCAACCAGTCTGTCTGCTTTTAGCCTGTCCCCTCCAATTCACTCTTCTTTGCCACCAAAACAATCTTCCTATAAAGCTAAAAAAAAAAAAAAAAAAAATCACATACCAGCTCTGCCTAAGATTAGTGCATAGGTTCCCACTTTCCTGGGGTTAGATGCATACTTGCAAAGCAGCTGAGCAAGATAGTGAAAATGAGGACTCCATGGGTGGCTGGGCGGCTCAGTCTACTATGCATCTGACTTCGGCTCAGGTCATCTCAGGGTCCTGGGATCCAGCCACAGGTAGGACTCCCTGCTCAGCAAGGAGTCTGCTTGCCCCTCTCCCTCTACCCCTACGTCCATCCCGTATTCATGCTCGCTCGCTCTCTCTCTCAAATAAATAAAATATTAGGAAGAATTAAAAAAAAAAAAAAGAGGACTCCAGAGCCAAACTGGGTTCAAATTCCAGTTACGCCAATGACTAACCGTGGAGAGACTAAATAGTGATTTGAACTGCACCTTCGTTTCTCCATCTCTAAAATGGGGTAATGACAGGATCTACCTCATTGTGAGAATAAAGTGAGTTAACACTAGTAAATGACAGAACAATGACTTACGCATAGTAAGGATTACACACTTTTGCTATCGACATAAAATAATGACCCTACATTAGGCATGGAGGGCTTCACTGCCTACACTTGGCCTTTCCACCTCACCTTCCATCACTTCTGACCATACTTTTCATATCTTCACCACATCAAGCTGCTTGCCACATATTTCTGCACATGCTATTTTTTCCACTCCGAATCACCTCCTCTTCCATTTCTCCATCTGGGAAAATCTATTCTGCCATTTGTTCATCACTTGTGTTTTTAAAATGGTTTTAGACCCATTGTTTTATCATTTATTGTCCCCACCAAACTTAAGGGTTTTGTTTTTTTTTAAAAGATTGTATTTATTTGTTTGACAGACAGAGATCACAAGTAGGCAGAGAAGCAGGCAGAGAGAGAGAGAGGAGGAAGCAGGCTCCCCGCTGAGCAGAGAGCCCGATGCGGGGCTTGATCCCAGGACCCTGAGATCATGACCCAAGCTGAAGCCAGAGGCCTAACCCTCTGAGCCACCCAACCACCCCCAAACTTAAGGGTTTAAGAGCCTTGAGTTTCAAGGACTCCTTTATATTCACATCTGCAAAGTCCGTATCTAAAATAATGAATAAGTTTGGACCAAATGCTCAGTGAATGTTTGATGTCGGAAAGAAAGAAGGAAGGAAGGGAGGCAGAGAAAGAAAATAAGAGTTGCTTACAATAGTCTCTGGGCCAAACAAGGTGCTAAATAGTGTACATGGATAAATCGGTCCTAACAACAGCCCTATGAGTGGATCCTATTATTAGTCCCGCTTTACAGATTAAAAACCTGAGGTACAGACATTCGGTAACTCTTCCAACATCAGCCTGACCATGGAATCGGAGTACAAGTTTGCCTCCCACGGCTCCAAACAGGAATCCCCTTTTCCCTCTCCCTGAATGGCAGTCAGCACAGACTCAAGGAGAATTCCCTTACACTTGCTCGGGTGGCAGGGAGGCAAGGCGGGAAGAGCACAGGTTGCCAAGCTTGGTACACATCTCATCTACGTCCCATTTACGTATGAGCATCTCTGATGCTCAGTTTCCTTAACTGTAAAATATACGTAAGTGGTGCCCACCGCCCACCTTCTAGAATTATTGTGAGGATAGAGGAGAAAAAGCACATAAAGCTACAGTTTCAGAGCTTTGCACACACGAGGAGGTCAATATGAAACACTTATGTTTAAGATTAGCTAGCCTCCTAGCTTCTTGGCTTGGGAAAGAAAGCCAATTATAATTCCCTTTCTTGGTGGTTTTGAAGCCCAGCCTCTTTTGTAATACCAAACCAGTTTGGTTTGGCTAAATAAGAACTTTGCTTCAAAGAAAATGTTTTATGCATGCTCAAAACAAAGGCGTTAAGGAATGTTGGCAGGGAGACAGGGATCTCCTGAAAGTGGAAGGAGCAAAGAAAAGGTAATCCACCATTAAAGAAAAAGCAAAATGCTGTCACTCACAGTGTACAAATAAAACAAGGCTCCTTCCAGAACCAAAATTTCAATGACCCATAGTTCTAGAATGTCAGCTTGGGAATTGAGAAAAAGCAACTTGAATAAGCTCAACAATTTTTTGCACACATAGGTGTAGAAAACCAAAAGGAAACATTGAAGAGTTTTATGTTACTCTTATTTTAATTTCAACTTCCTGATCAATAGGTAACTGCAGAAGCACGAACCAACCAACCAACAAACAAAAAACCCTTAAACTTGCTAAAACTGAACCTTTGTTTAACAGGTTTTCACCTTGCTTATTTTTCTCGTGGTCTTTTGACATTTTTTGTAGTACATGATCAAAGACCAGCACAACTCTCTTACCCCTGAAATTTAGAAGCAGTTACAAGAAGCAACTTAATTTATGGCTGTAAAGACCAAGTACATTTGTCACACGGCATAATTAAAACTAGGTCAGGGAGAGAAAGGAATGAAAGACAGAGAGGTTGTCTAAATATTATGCTGATAAATGACAAATTCACCTTGAAACAATTCTTCTGCCATCTCTCTCTTTATTTAGCAATGTCCTCCGTTTTGCATTTAAAGAATATGCAGTTTCCAAGATACTAAGTTTTCTAGCCATCCTCCATGTTCCTGTGCCAAACATTACAGATGGAGCTAAAATTATTCATGGTAATTTACTGTTCTCTACAGTCAAAGGGCAAACTTGTCTCCTGCCTTTATGGTAGCCCTCGAGAACATGCTCTGCACTTATTCTCTGGGCAGAGTTCCCACTGATAACCAGGGACAGCCCGCTGGTGGAGTGCATGTATAGAAAACGCCACGCTGCAGATCAGAGAAGAGAATTCAGTCCAAGCCCAGCTGGGCATTCCAGAGAGAGAAAAAGAAATAAGCAAACATAATATCAACCATTGAGGGAAATGCTATGACTCTGCAAGTTCAGGGCTTTCAAGTCTTACAGGAATTGTGTAAAATACTCTCTGATGTGCTTTGTGGTAGATGAAGAAGCTAGGCAAAGTAGCAACTAAGGGAACAGAATCCACAAGAAAAAGAAAAATAAGTCAAGGAAATCACAGAAGCGTCTGATTCGATTCCAGAAAGTCACTCTTGTGGAACTCATAGGACATGAAGAAGGGTGTTCCATGTGCTTAGCTTGGGATGGCTCAGCGATATGTGGGGAGGGGGAATGACGAAGTAATTGCACAAACTCGACCAAGCGTCTGGCACCCTAATGTGTGTTTCCCCTCGTTCTTCCCTCACTCACCTTTTCCTGTAGCTATAATGCGAAACCCCAGCCTTTTCTAGCCTCCTTTCAGGTCCTCTCTGGAGTGGAGAATGACATTCATGCTGAGTGTGTGATTACTTGGCAGTAACATCCAGGCTTCACCATAACTGATCATCTTCCCATCAACACTTTCAGTTGTCAGTGAAGCTTCCTCTGAGGTGTGGGCCTGAACCCTGTCAGAGGAGCGTAATTGCTAGCACCTACCGCCAACAAACCCAAGTCTCTAGCAGACCATTTATCAGTTCCGACCATTCCTGCGGCCGACAAGGAAAGAAAGACGTTTCTAAGTGAATGATGCAGTTATACATGTCTTTCGACACGTTGTACTTTGAGAAGTCTGTTTTGGTAGGGTTCCTGTGGCCTTTGATGGCCTTAAAACCACAAACACCTGAAGTACCCTTCTTTGAAATAATTTCGGCGCTCTTTTCCTGGCAGGCTATGGAAATAACAATTACAAAATATTCCTAAGGGATTGATCCTTCTAGGCATATAAAAATGACTATTTCTCCATAAAATCACCTTTTCCGCATACTCCATCCAGCCTTGACAAACGGTCCTCCAGGCTACTGTAATCATCAGGATCTCAAGGCCTTATTTTTCTCGACTTGCTTACCCACCCCTAGAGTTCCCCTATAACACTTCAGCTTAGTTCCTTTCTGTCATTTAGAATCCTTCTTGAGCTGTTAGAATCAAGTACACATTCCAGAATGTGACCTCAGGAGTGTGTGATCTGACTTATGCCTACTTCTCTCCATGGCCAGCTAAGCTCTGCCAATGCTGACCTTCATTTCAGGATCTCAGGCCACCCACAGCATCTCCCGCCACCAGGCTTTCACACACGCTATCTCCACTGCCTAGACAGAACTTCCTTAAACCCACCCTTGGCCATCTTTGAACTTATTCTTGAAATCAAGAAAATCACTTCTTAACGGAATTTTCCTGACTCCTAAGTAAGTCAGATTCCTTCCTTGAATTCTCCCCAAGTAACTCTATTTCTGCTCTGATAGTATTCAGTACACTTAACCTTCTTCCACTAGAAAGAAATTCCTTGAGGACAAGAACTGTGCATGTTGTGTTCAATGCTGTTCTCTTAGCATTTAACCCATTGCCTGGCACATGATAGGTCCTGTAGCAGTGTACTCAGGTTTCCACAGCAAAATATCATAGGGTGGGTGGTTTAAGCAATAGAATATTTTCTCATAGTTCTGGAGGCTAGAAGTCCATGATTCAGTTGCTTTCAGTGTTGGTTTCTGGTGAGGCTTTTCTTCCTTGCTTCTCTCTGTGTCCTGTGTTCTTTATGTATGTATGGAGAGAGAGAGTTCTCTGGTGATTCTTCCTCTTCCTACAAGGATACCAGTTCTGTTGACTAAGAGCCTCACTCTTAGGACCTCATTTAACCTGAATTACCTTCCCAGAGTCTCTATCTCCAAATACTATCATGTTAGAAGTTGGAGATTCAGCATATGAATTTGGGAAGGACACAGTTCTGTCTGTAACAGGTCCCCAATACATATTTATTGAGAGAATGGTTAAACAAATGAATGATTTCTTATTCCAAGTTCATTTCTTCCTCAAGAGATCATTGGCTCATGAAGACATGAGCCATGACTTTCTTTTCCCCCTGCATCCATCATGGTCCCTGGCACACAGCATATATTCAGTACATGAATTGAGTTTAGGTTCAACCTTCAAGACAAAGGTGACCTTTGAAAATAGAGGTGTGTGTGAATGTATATATGTTGGTATGTATGTTTTCATCATAAATGAAAGTTACTTAATGATTTTCTATGATCATATAGAAAGCTAGTTCTAAACTTCTAGCCAGAAAGTGAGCATGTGAACTCTAGCTCAAAAATCAATTAAGGAACAGAAGCAAATGAGCAGCTTGAAAATGCAGTACTGCTTAATTCCTTACCTCCTTATAATGACATTGCTTTCTCTGTGAAGTAATTTTCTTTTGATAAAAGGAGACCAGGTTCCCTGACCCCCGAAAGAAATGAATTAGTGATTTCTCTGCCTAAGAGTTGACAAACAGCCCTTACATCTTGTTCTGTGATATCCAGCAGTGAAACAAATAGACTCTGAAAATAATCTTTTTTTAGAGACGTTGGAAAACCATAGAATTCCTGTAGAGTCAGAGCTCTGGGTAATTCTTCATTTTATTTTCCTTTATGGAGACATCAGTGCCCTGTTGTCCACACATACCTCATAACCACAGCCTCAGACACAGGACTGGGTCGGCCAGCAATGCCAGTCTCAGCAGCAAAGTGAGCACCTCATCTCCAGAGCCCCCCTCACGATGGCATCTTCTCTGTTCCCCGCAATTGTCATCAATAGTCAAGGTATTTAACAGGCCTGGGAGAATTCTTCTCAAATTTGCTATCTCTGACTCTAACTCTGCAAGCAGTTAGACATCATGAGAAGATATTTCCTTTTGTCTGATCTGAATGTACCTCTTTCTATACTCAGAGAGTGAATGAAGGATAAACCCATGTGACTATTAAATTGCCAAAATTCAAAATTTCAGTTCTGCTCTCCCCCTTGTCCCATCTGTTTCTTCAGTGGGTTCTTTTGATAAGATTAGGTCTTGGGGACCTGGGTGGCACAGTTTGTTAAGCACCTGACTCTTGATTTTGGCTCAGGTCATGATCTCAGGTTGTGAGATCAAGCCCTGTGCTGGGTGTGAAGCCTGCCTAGGACTATCCTTCTCCCTCTGCCTCTCTCTGTCTCTCTCTCTCTTAAAAAAAAAAAAAAAGAAAGAAAGAAAGAAAGAAAAAATAGGTTTTGCAGATGACATTAAATAAACTTCCAGTGTGTTTGGTAACAATGTCAGATTTATTGGATTCTTTCTCTTGGGTACCTATGTAGATTTGCCCTTGCTGTGAGCTTGTTATTTATTTTTCTCAAGAAAATATGCATCAAATAATTGTGATTAACATATAATTATTGAATATTTGACTGAATGAATGGAAAAATGGATCATAATATAAATCATGATAACAATACAAATAACTTTTTAAGCTTAAAAAAGTTATATAATGTGACCGTTTTTATATAACAGCTCCAAGATTGAGTATTTATGAGAGCCACATAATCTGTGTGACTTGTTAACAAGAATAGTAAGGGCCTAGTTTAACTTTGTTGGGGGGGGGGGGGATCTATGCACATTTACAGAAGGAATTTCATTCCACATCCCCAAACCCCTGACATCATAACCTTATCAGAAAACCTAGGGCACAAAAACAGGAGTCTATTACGTTGTATTTCACATCTGTCAACCTTATCTCTAATTTCCACTGTAACCACAGTAAAGATGAATAAAATTAAACCGAATTTCATCCATTCACTAGGCCCTTGGGTAAAGCTATAAAGTTCAGTCCATTCTCACCAACTTTTTCCTCCTGCATTTAGTAGTAGACTACCTCTAAAGGAGAAGGCTGGCGGAGAACTTTTTCATGCCAAAGTCCATTATCAAATGATGAAATAATCAGCTCAGGAAGTGTATTGGTTTCCTATCGGTGCTGTGACTAATTGCCACATAGTTAGTAGCCTAAAACTACACAAGTTCATTATAATCTTATAGTTTGAGATCTCAGAAGTCTCAAATGGGTTTCACTAGGCTAAAATCAAGGTGTTGGTAGGACTGGTACCCTCTGGAGGGTCTTGGAGAGAAGCCATTCCTTGCCTTTTCCAGTTTCCATAGGCCACCTGCATTCTTTGGTTTGTATTTCCTTCCTCCACATTCAAAGCCAGCAACACAGCATCTTCAAATTTCCCTCTGACACTTGATACCTACTCTCCTTCCTACTCCTCTGCTACTTGGAAGGACCGTTATGGTTAGATTAGGCCTTCCCAGATATTCTAGGATAATCTCTTATCTCAAGATCCTTAACTACCTCCCATTCACCATGTAAGATAACAGCATTCACAGGTTCCAGGAATTAGATATGAATGTCTTGGGGAGTGAGAGGGCATTAGTCAGCCTACAATTAGATGTAAATGGTTGATGATGTGTTTTCAATGTGTTCTTTTAAATGCTTCTAATGTCAATATCTGTCATGGACCCACTCCACCTACCAGGCTCCATGGTGCTAAGGCTTATGCAAGGGGGAGAAGGAGCCCAGAGTCAGCTCAGGAGAGTTTGTGAAGGTGGAGGACTGGCCAGGGAGGAAAGCATGGAAGAAGACATAAACCTACATCATTACTCTTAAATCCCTCTCCGGGAAGATTTTTGCTACTTAGGCATTGCCCATAAGACACCTGCAACATCCCTTTCCACTTTGCACATGGAAAAAGAAATGATAAAAGAGCTTAAAAAGCTCAGCTGAGGTCACAGCACTTCCATGGCTAAGAAGGAAAATTCCTCCAGTCCATCCGTGCTCCCATTTGTAACATCAACAATGCACATTTGCTCCTGTGATGGCTTAGTGCTTAAGTTGTTGGAATTTATCTAGACCCTGTAGTGATGGATTCAGAACACAGTCCCCATTAGGAAAAAATATGAGTTTCACCTTAATTAAAATGAGCTAATAGTAACTATTATAATTTTCTCCCTAGTATTTATGAGTCACTTAATAAAAACTTGCTAGACTCTCAGTAGTACTATACCTTGCTCCAGGCCCCTCACTCCACCACTTCATCATTTCATGGCCGGGAAAGATCTTGAAGCAGATCATTATAGTCAAAATATCTGGAGAGTTAAAACAAAACAAAACAAAAAAAAACCTTTTGCATGTCTGTATTGTTGCCAGAATATTTACAAAATATGTGAGTTTTCTGAGACTTAGATGAAAACAGCTCGTCTTCTCATTTTTTTTTTTTTTACTTCCTTAAGCTTTCTTCCCTCATGCTCTCATTCCTAGCACAGCACACAAAGTTCTCCTTACTATTACAAACTAAGAGAACTGCTGGATCTGTGTTCCCCTTCCTGTGGCATCCACAGGCTCATTTCCATAAACCTGGCACACCCCTGCACCTGCTGCTGCTTCTCCCATCTCTAAGTCGAAGTTATGTAGTGAAGCAAACATCTCAGCGTGAAGTCCCCCCTGAGGTGGAGCTAGGATTCAGAAGAAAGAAGGTGTCATTCTGTACATTTTGAGAGGAAATAATGTCAATGCTACATCAATTAGGCACTTGTTTCCATCGTGCAGAGAATCAAGAGGTAGAGCAAATCAGCTAACTTTCAAGAGTGTGGTATTCTTCTGAAAACCCGTTCAGACGTTTACTTTCTTTGCTTTTCTGTTTGTTATAATGTTTGCCCAACTGGAAGGTGAGCTCTAAGAACACAGCTGAGTTGAAACAAATAAAATGGCTTTTGTGGTCCCTCTCCTGGTTCTCTGTGGGGAGCTGGGACAGCTACAAGGTGATCAAATGTACCGGATGCCAGAGAAAGGACATGCTTAAGACTGAAAGGATTCTGTTGACAAAAGAGAAAAACATGTCAACCAACTTCTCTTTTAAAAAGACGAAATAATTGATGTCTACCCCACATCCCTTTGGGACCTGAAAGAAATAGGACAGGAAATGTCATAGAAGGAGGGGAAAAAAGACTACTTGAGTTTGCTAGAGGTCAAGGTGTGAGCATTATTCTTCTTGGAACCCAAGTGCCTACAGTGTTGCCAATTATAAGTAAATGTTAGTTTAATGGCACAGAGGTTGGAACAAGAGGCTGTTCTACATGTAATGGCACTGTCATGATATAATTTGTTTGAGTATAAACTTGTATGTCTGGTCCATATTGAACTCCGGTGTTCACCTCCACCATTGTTGAACTCCACGAGAGCAATTACCTTTAAAAACAAATCAATTTCATTAAAGTTTATAAAAATATCAAATTACACAAGAAACAAAATTTGAAAGTGTATTGCAAAACCATGAAGTAAATGTGAATGTCCATGTTTAATATTAATTTTCTAAATTCAAGTAGAGATAAAACACAAATGAGCCAGACTGTGACCATCTGCAGAACAGGAAGTGCATCACAGCCCCTGTCACACCTCCAGCGTGCAACACAGTTTCTGGCACAAAGTAGGCACTTACAACTATTTGATGAGAGAAATAAGTGAACAAGAACTGGAGAGGAAGAAGGTGATGGCAGGATAAAGAAGAAGGAAGGAGGAAAGGGAAGTACTGGTGGAAAAATCAAGCAGAGGTGGTTTGGAAGTAATAAATCGTGTGCCAGGGATGGGCGATGGACAGGCATACCCGGAGCAAATGGGCAGATTGAAGAGAAAAGAAAGATGAAATTTTTAAATTGTGGGAATAGAAACAAGGATGATGGGGGGGTAGTTGATAGAGATCTATCGGGCCCAAGGGAAGTGTTGAACATCATCTAATGGACTAGATGTCTAGAGAGATGAACAGGAAAAAATTAATCTTTTGTGGACCCCATGATCAATCAGAGGCAATTATTCAAGTTACTTATTGGCCAGGAGGAGGTGGCTGCAATCTCTAAGGAGGGCAGTTGATGCTGATTTAAGGACATCCAAGTGGGCTTTCATGAAGAAGGTTGCTCCTGAGAAGAAGATTGAAGCACATTAGTCCCAGGACGAGGTTGATACCAGAAGTGTGCATAATGTGGAGTCAGGGGAGATGGTGAGTTTGGTTTTAAAACAATGAGGTTTTGGTCAGGGCACCTGGGTGGCTCAGTGGGTTAAAACCTCTGCCCTTGGCTCAGGTCATGATCCCAGGGTCCTGGGATCGAGCCCCACATCAGGCTCTCTGCACAGCGGGGAGCCAGCTTCCCTTCCTCTCTCTCTGCCTGCCTCTCTGCCTACTTGTGATCTCTGTCAAATAAATAAATAAAATCTTTAAAAACAAAAAAACAATAAAGTTTTGGATCAGGAAAATTGTCCAACTCCACTTGCACTTCATTCACCAAAACTCGTACAGTTTGGCCCACGTTGAACTCTTCCTCAAGGCACCTACATCACACAAAAGCACATGTGACTGGATGCTCTTTGCTCTCTATCACTATGTGTTTCCATTTGTTTCAGCCTTATCTGCCACGAGCAGGGAGTAATTTTTTTGAGAGCCCTTCCTTTACGCCTCTAAACCATGGCTGCTGCAAACTCCTTTTGAAGACAGCAGGAAATGCCTCATCATCCATACAGTGAGCCTCTCCCTGCCACAGCAATGTCCCCAGACTCTCCATTCTCGTCCTTTACCTGCTGCCAGTTGGAGTCATCCCTGTCTGGTCCCACCTCTTAGCTCTGTCTTACCTCTCCATCTTTTTTCTTCCCCCTTGAAGTTCATACTGCATGTGGACCTGTTGGTTTACCTGACCTTCGGCTTCTGCTCCAAGACTCTGGTTTAGGTCCCCCGACCTGTCATTCCTGCTTAGGGCTATCCTGGGTAGTTATCCACTCCTACATACCGTCTCACATGACCTACCTCCTAGCCCCGACCTGCCTACTACCTAATCTGAGAGAGAGAGAGTAAATTGGTCAGTACCTAATACAGCACCAGGCCCTCGAGTGGATCCTTCATAAATATTTTAACTCATAAATGAATGAATTTTTTAAATGTCTGGCAGTTTTTTTCTTCTGGCAGCTATGTAAAGTTTCTACAGATTTCTAAGTTTCTATAGCATAGCTACCAGCAGTCTTAGGCATAGACAACACCGCCCCCCCCTTACTGAGACCCACCTCCCAGATTCAAAGAACAATTCCTTTGACCTCTGTAGAGGCAGCTTACTTTGAGGGGCCCATGCACCAAGGGTAGGACTACAGACATGTGAACTGCATCTTAAGCATAGTGCATGGTGAGAACTCTGTGTAACTTCCCTGTAAGTTAGACAAGTACTTATAATGAAAGGTTTGTGAGTTCAGAAAGCCCCCGGGTATTCGAAAAGACAGTTCACGCTTCCTATCTGGGAAGAAAATGACAGCTCTCCTCACTGGGATTAAGCTTCAGATATTCAAGAGGAAAAAAAGAAACTTCTGAGTAACGCATTGGACCCGCTGCAGGAAATTTGGTGCCTCATGAGCATCCCCCCTGCGGGATCATACACGTAATGTATTGACAGTGCACAGGGGTGGTGGGCATCAAGAACGATGCCTTGGGGCGCCTGGGTGGCTCAGTGAGTTAAGCCGCTGCCTTCGGCTCAGGTCATGATCTCGGGGTCCTGGGATCGAGTCCCGCATTGGGCTCTCTGCTCAGCAGGGAGCCTGCTTCCTCCTCTCTCTCTCTGCCTGCCTCTCTGCCTACTGGTGATCTCTGTCTGTCAAAAAAAAAAAAAAAACTAAAAAAAAAAAAAAAAAAAAAAAAAAAAGAACGATGCCTTTCTCACTCCCAGAACTGCCCAAGAGGCTATACCTCCACCCACTAGTGGACAGATGACAGGACGCCCAACCCACTCACATTCCACAAGCAAGCGTATTTCCTAAAGATTTCTCAAACTGGTGTCTTTCTTTCCATCTCTTCTACCTCCCCTCAAATCTCAGCCATTCCCACACCTTGTTTGGGTAGCTGCAGCACTTCTAGACTGGTTTTCCTGCCCTGGAACTCACTCTCCTCAGATGTGTTCTCCTCACATCCCAGAAAGTGATTGGAAACTCAAATCTGTTCCTCCTCTGCTAAAAGTCTTTCAACAGCTCCCCGTTGCCGGAGAACAAAGACCAAGTCACTTAGCATGTCCGAAAGTTTTCTGTGAGCTGACTTCTGCCCACCTCCAGAGCCATGTCTCCCCATGCCAACCCAGCCCCCTCCTCCTGCCTTCTCCTGTTCACTCTAGCGATGTTGAATTATTTGTAATTCTGACTACATAATATTTGAAGTCACCATACTTGTACTTACTGCTGTTTTCCCCGCATGCTGTATTTTTCCATTCCTTCTTCACTTGGAGAAACCTAATTTTTCCTTCAAGATTTAGCTTAGATAGCAGATTCTCCAGGAAAAGCCCCCCAAACCTCAGCAAGCATGGTTAGAAATCCCGTCTCTCTGTGTCTCTCCACCACTCTGTGCCCTTGACTATCTGAATGCTCCCCTGTTTCTGTGCTTATTTTCGCCGGTTCACAGGTAGTTTCTTGGCCACTTTCTGCTTTCAGTCCCTGACTCATGGCAGAACACTTAAGGCAGAGCAGAGCCTCATGCATGTAGGCAGACTGATAAGATCCTCTAAAAGTCCTATCATTCTAACCTATTAGGCATGAAAGTGGTCCCATATAAACATTTTTTGAATAAATGAATGTGACTATGCTTACCAAACATTTGCAGGCAATGAATAAAAAGACATGAAGCATAACCAAATGCTGGCGATCAAAAAAGGCAGGGTTAATGACTAAAACAAACAGAAAATAAAGGTAACTTGGATGCTAAAACAAAATTAACCAGGAGAAAAATTGGGACAATACTTTGAAAGTGAGTATTTGATGCTTTAAAGGGCTAAAAACTGTAATTTAAAACTTTCGGGAAAATAGTATCATCTTTGGATTTCTGAGAGATAACTTCAACATCTTCTACGAACCTTCAGAATACTGATTTATTGTATTATTGACTGGTAAAGGGAAGATGGACCTGGGGGAATGATTTAATGATAGAGAGTCTCCAAGGAGTCACAAAAGTATCACTTGCCTATAAAAATGGGGGTTTGAAAGGGAAAAAAGAAGATGTAGATATAAATTATGTAATCTTTTGGTGCTTTTGATATTATGTATCACAAAAGGCTAATGTAAGTAAGAATAGAACAGAGAAGCTTTTTGATTAAATAACAAAACTCGATTAATATTTAAGGGAGAATATATTTATGAGTGTGGTCACCTAAAAGGGAGAGAAATGACTAGAAGAAATATTTAAGGTTCAGCATTAACAGTGAATTAGTTCCATTTGTTTTGTAAGGTCAGTGGTAAGAAATGCAATAAGGCATATGAGACTAACCTCTCCCTCCCCATAGTTAAGCCGCTCCTGAGTTGTAAACTGTCACTTCCGAGATCTGCATTTAATTATTCTAATAGATCCACTTACTTAGAATCACCCTTTTCCTAGAATGAATAGCATTGCAATGCAATGCAAGGCAATGAATAGATATATAATTTACAGTTTAGAAAGATAGGACATACATAAGAGAGTGCCGGGAACACACAGAATGGACTAAACACAAGATCTGCCAAGTGGGTGGCCCTCGAAGTCTCTATATTGGTGTCTACTCTGCACCACTCCTGATAGTCCCTGCAAAGGACAGGCAGAAATGATAGTCAGTTGGAGCAAAATGGCCCTTTCCAGTATATATCCTTACTACAAATGAGTACTTTGTTTGATGGAAGAAATATTCCAGGTCCTGACCAGTTCATCAGCACAGAGCCATCATAGGAAGTCAGAAGTTGTTCCATGAGGCTTGGAAGAAATGTATCATGTAACCTTCCAAGTAAAGCAACATGACTGAAAATAGGAACTTACGCATTCACTTCATGTGCATGCATCAATCTCCTATTGGGTGCAATGTGCCAAGTGTTCTGGGATCACAGATGAAGAGAGCACAACTATTTAGGAGGAAGTCCAGAAGGGCTTCACAGGGAAAATGATCTTTAGAATGAGCCTTGAAGGATGAATGATGGGCAGACAAGCAAGGCAAGGCATCCCGGGTAAGTAGACTGATCAACACCGTAGAAATCCAAAGAAGTAAGAAAAAGCAAAATCAATTTGAGACACACAAAAAAGTCCAATATGGCTATACAGAGAAAACAGTATAACTTGAAGGGAAAAACATATGATATGAATCAGATACTACTTATATGACATCGAGCAATTCATCTCTTCGAAAAAATACTTTTTAAGAAAAATGGTAATACGATATTTACTTTCAAGGGTTGCTAGAAGGATTAAAAGGGGGGAAAAAACTACAGTATATGGATGTGAATAGTGCAGAGAATGCTCTCAATAATTTATTTTTGTTATTATTAGTGCAAATAGCTGACATAATTTCAAAGAAAAATGAAACTGTAGTGTTGCCAAAAATATAGCTGATCTAGTCTTGTCCTATATTATTAATTGTGTAACCAGTGTTGTGGTGCCAAATGCAGAAGTCCCCTTTAGGACTGAGGCACTCATTCCCACAGCTATTAGGTGCGTTGCCTATTGATGGCTAATTCCTGCATCCAAATCCAAGAATTGCCCTCTGTCAAAGGGAGCCCCCCTGTCCAAGGTTAAGTTCTCTCCCCAGTGCATCCAATGATTGATTAATGGAAAAGTACAAAATCCTGCCATCTTGCCTCAATTTGGAAAAACTCTTGCAGGACCATTCCAGATCCAGGGATCCCCATGGGTTGGGCTAAGCTATTGCAACTGTACCTCAGTTCAACCTCTCCTTCCACCCACCCATTCCTACTCTTCCTCAATTTCTGATTCGTGCTGTTCCTAAGTGTAAACCTGTTGTATACAAATCTCTGTCTGAGGGTTTGTTTCTAAGAAACTCAACCTAAGGCAGTCATGCTCTGTTAATTCACTGCAACGCTAAGAAACTCAATGCAGTTCAGCTCTATGAGACAGATTCATTCATAATAACCCCTTAAAACTTATTGATGAGGGCCTAAGGCACAACTACCTTGCCCTGGGCTGAATACGACTGTCGAGAAGCGTTATCAGTGGCCTCTGTGTAATCTCAGTAGTATTTCTACTAAAGAGCTGACATAGAGGGCATAGACTCCAAGCCTTAGAGATTCACACAAGAAACAACATTTGACCATTCCATGCCCTCCAAATCTATTAGATGCTACCAAACAAAGGCAGAAGAAAACAGATGTCACAATACACTAAAGTATGCATTCTCTACACCTTCAGCATCATGAGGAAACTTTATCTTTTCCTGAGTCGTTTCTGGGCTAGTGTAAATGCTTACCCCAAAGTAACTTAACACAGTAGTAAAACTAAATGAAAGCACAAATGTCAATTACACAGAGGATTTCTTTCTTAGGGATTGGATGCCACATTTGGAACTTTTGGTCCTCTAAACAAAATGTACTAAAAATGAGAAGTGAGAAAGCCTAGAGAATCATCTATTCCTTTCCAAGTGAGAGGCAAGGTAAAAGCATGACAGGAATCCTGACTGGCCCCTGTTTTCAAATCTATCAGATTCTGAAGACTTCTCTTTGCTCAAAAAGGATGAAAGTGCTTCTGAAGGCAACTGCTTCACCCCATTCCACCAGCCAAACCAAACCAAAAATGGCTGCTTGAATGCTCACACTCCCCAAACAGATTTGTACTGATAAAGTAACCAAAGCTGTACTTGGTTATGTTTCTTGATTCTGTAAACAGACAGAGACAAATGCACAGGAATGAGAATAACTCTCTCACATACTTTACCATTTTTTACACTTTGTTGAGAAGTCAGCAGAGAACTTCACACTTCATTGAAAATCCATTAAAACAATTACTAGGTCATTAGCATGGACTTTTAAGCACTAGCTTTCAAACTCCACTTATAAAGAAAGCTCTTTGATAGACCCTCAACTCCCTTAGCAAGCACAGTCCTAGGGAGCTTTAGTAGACAACCAAAAAAAAAAAAAAAAAAACAAAGCCATATTAAGAAAAGGAAGAGTGGGAGGAAGGAAGGGAAGGAGGGAGAAAGAGAGAGAGGGAGAAAAGGAGGAAGAAAGGATAAAAAGTTGCACTTACTGAAAAAAAAAGTATCATGCATAAATCACTTATATAACAGTATATGTTACATATTACAGTCATTATCTATCACTCCTCAATTATGCCTAGGTAAATTATAGTAGATGGTCAGTAAATGTTAGATGATTCAGGAATGATCTTCCTAAGGCAATCACCAATACTTCTTGAGTACCTACCAAGGCTTTAAATATTATTTGTTTGGTCAATAACTCCCACATTTTATCTTCAGACCACACCTCACCCTTTAACTTCAAACTTACATTTTCTCCTGCCTATTTGGATCTCATGGATGTCCAACAAATTCTCAGAGAGAACTTACACAAAACGGAATTCTTAATCTTCTTCTAAAGCTGTTCTTTCCATAGGCTCCTCCATCTCAGACATATGGTATGTACTCATTCTTTTGTTTGCTTTTAATCCATACAATTAATTTGAGATTCATTTGTGCCTTTGCATTTATCACTAGTTCATTTTTTTAGCTGAGTAATATTCCATTGTATGTATATATATGGATTTATCTGTCCCTTCATTATTAATGGATGTTTGAGTTGTTTCTTGTTTTTGTAACTGAACCAAAGGACACCTTTCTGATGCCAGAAAGCCAATAAAAACTGGCACTGAGCTTTTGCCATGAAGATAGGTGATTTGTTGGTGTGCAACCCAGGAGAAAGGGAGGCTAATTCTCAAAAGTTCATAACTCTTTGATGGCTTGCAAGTGAGGGTTTTTAAGGGCAAAATTTGGGGCAAGTCCTCCTGAAAAGAAGGACGCCATTGATCGGAAACCCTTGAGGTCATGCTTAGCAAATGTTGGTGCCACTTCGTCTGGTCCACTAGAGGTTTTGTCCATCTCAGGAGACTTGGATTCTGAAAAAGATATATTTATTCTTTATGTTAGAGAATTCATTAGGTACAGCTGGTGATTATATCTCTAGGGTAGTGCTTATTAACTTCTTGTCCTATAGTTTCCTTTGAATGGTAAGCTAGTGTTCTTATCCCTTGAGCCTATTCCTTGGCTGTGCCTGGAATTAATACGACCTCTAGTGTTCATTCTTCCATCTGAACTGAAAAGATGGACGCTAGCTTCATTTTGAACTACAACAAATATAACTGATATAAATTTAAAGAAGCTACAAGGTAGCTATATGATTAAATTTCTAAGAGACTGCCAAACAATTTTTCAGAGCGATTGTGCCTTTTTACACTCCCATCAGGGATGTATGAGGGTTCTAGTCACTCTACATTCTTAACAATAATTGGTATAATTATTCTTGTTGATTTTAGTCATTCTAGTAAGTGTGTACCGGTATCTCATTGTGAATTTAATTTGCAGTTCCTTGATGAATAATGATGTTGAGTATCTTTACAAATGCTAATTTGCCACTCATACTTTTTTTTGGTGGCATCTCTATTCAAATATCTTGCCTATTTTTATTTTTATTTATTTATTTTTTAAAGATTTTATTTATTTATTTGTCAGAGAGAGAGAGAGAGAGAGCAAGTGCGCACAGGCAGACCAAGTGGCAGAGGAAGAAGCAGGCTCCCTACAGAACAAGGAGCCCGATGTGGGACTCGATCCCAGGATGCTGGGATCATGACCTGAGCCAAAGGCAGCCGCTTAATGAACTGAGCCACCCAGGCATCCCGCTTGCCTATTTTTAAAATGCAGTTGTTTGATTATTTTTTATTACTGAGGTTTGAGATTTCTTTATATATTGTGGATATAAGTCTTTTCATCAGATACTTGCAAATGTTTCCCTCTAGTGTGTGGCTTGCCTTTCCATTTTCTTAATAATTTCTTTTGAAGAGCAGAGGTTTTTAACATTGGCAAAGTCCAGTTTACTAATTTGTTCTTTTATGAATCATACCTTTGATCCCATATCTAAGAATATTTTCCTAATCTAAGGTCAGAAATAGTCTCTTAAGTTTTAGGATACATATTTAGGTTCATGACCCATTTACCCATTTTGAGTTAATATCTGTATAGTACAAGGTATTCATGATATGGATCAAAGTTTTTCTTTCTTTCTTTCTGTTTGTCTGTCTGTTTGTCTTTCTCTTTTTCTTTTTTTCTATGGCATATGGCTAATCAATTGCACAGCTTTAGTTGAAAAGACTTTTTATCCATTGAATTGCTTTTGTACTTTTGTCAAAAATTGGTCATCTATATATTTGTGAGTCTATATTTGGACTCTCTATTATGATCAATTTCATTATACTTATGCTGATACCATAGTACTTTGATTGATATAGCTTTATTATAAATCTTGATATTAGGTAGTGTTAGTCTTCCAACTTTGCTTTTGTTTCCAATGTTGCTCATGTTTTTGCATTTCCTTATGAATTTTAAAATAAAAATGTCAATTTCTACAAAAGTGCCTACTGAGATTTTTATTTAAATCACTTTGAATCTAAAAATAAATAAGTAAGTAAGTAAATAAATAAATAAATCACATTGAATTTATAGATCAAATTTTGGACAACTAACATTAACAACAGTGAATCTTTAAACTTGTGAACAAGGCATGTATCTCTATCTCATTTAAGTCTTTTAAAATTTCTCTCAGCAATGGTTTGCAGTTTCCAGAGTATAGGTTTTGTATATTTTTGTCAGATTTATCACTAGGGGTTGCCAACTTTGATGCTATTATGAATAATACATTTTTAAATTTTAATTTCTGATTGCTTATTGCTATGATATAGAAGCAAAAACAGTTTTGTATATTGATGTTATATCTTATAAACTTGTTAAACTTGATTTTCAATTCAAATAGGTTTTTTGAAAATTTCATTTGATTTTCTACACAAATGATTATGTTGTCTTCAAAGTAAGTCAGTTTTGCTTCTTCTCTTTCAATATGACTATTTCTCTTTCTCACCTTAAATCACTGGCCAATTCTGGCATAATATTAAATGGGCATAGTGATTGCAGCCATTCTTGTCTTGTTCCTGATCTTAAGGGAAAACATTCAGTCTTCAACCATTAAGTATGATGTAACCTATAGGTTTTTGATAAATGTCTTTTAATCAGTTTAGGGAAGTTCCCTTTTGTTCCTAGTTTCCTGAGAACTTTTATCAGGAATTGATTGTCAAATGCTTTTCTGTATCTACTTAAATTGTATCTTTTTCTCTTTCTCAGTTTGTTAATGTGGTGAGCTGCATTAATTGATTTTCTATTGTTAAATCAATGTTGCATGCTTCAGATAAATCTACTTAGTCATGATGTATTATTCTTTATTATTGGAATCAGTTTGCTTAAATCTTGTTCAGAATTTTAGCACCTATGTTTATAAAAGATATTGGTTTTTATTTTTCTTTTTTATGATGTCTTTATTTGGTTTGGTATTGAGATAATGCTGGCCTCAGAATCAATTTAGAAGTAATGTCTCCTCTTCAATTTTCTGAAAATTTTGGGTAGTATTGGTATAAATTATTTCTTAAATAATGTGTAGAATTCACTACTAAAACTTATCTCTTTGGACTTTTACTTGTGGAAAGGTTTTTAGCTATAAATTCAATTTTTAACTTGATATAGAGCTATTTAGATCATTTCATTCTTCCTCAGTTAACTTTGATAGTTTGTGTTTTTTAAAAATGTTGTCACTTTCCTCTCAATTGTGGTATTTACTGGCATAAAATTGGTCATTATGTTTTTTATAATAATTTTAATATCTATAGAACCTTTAATGGTGTCCCCTATCTCATCTGTGATATTATCATTTAAGACTACTTTTTTTTTCTTTGTTTGTTTGGGAAAAGGTTTACAGTTTTATTGTTTTTTCTCTAAGAATAACTTTTGGTTTCAGTGAATGTTTTTGTTTTTTAACTTTTTGTTTGTTTTTGCTCTGATAATTACTTTCTTTTTTTTTTTTTTTGGATTTTATTTACTTATTTGACAGATAGATAGCACAAGTAAGTAGAGCAGCAGGCAGAGGGAGAGGGAGAAGCAGGGTCTCTGCTGAGCAAGGACCTCCTTGTGGGACTCAATCCCAGGAGTCTGGGATCATGACCTGAGCCAAAGGCAATCACTTAACTGACTGAGCCACCCAGGTGCCCCTGATAATTATTTTCTTTCTTCTGTTTGCTTTCAGTGTATTTATTTATTTATTTTATTTTTCTAGTTCTTAAGGTGGGAATTGAAATAATGGGCTTGAGACCACTTTTATTTTCTAATGTATTCCATGTTATCAATTTCTCTCTCCAAATACTCTTCTAGTGGCATTCCACAAATTCTGACATGCTGTGCTTTTATTTTCACCTAGTTTAAATAGTTTCTAATTTCTATTTTGATTTCTTCTCTTTTTGACCATGAAACGTTGTTATTCAATTGGTATAAAGTTTCAGTTATGCAAAATGAATAAGTTCTAGAGATCTGTTATACAGGGTTATGCCTACAGTTAACAATACTGTATTCTTTTTTTTTTTTTTTTTTTGGTGCAAAATGGTGGTTTATTAAAGCATGGGGACAGGACCCGTGGGCAGGAAGAGCTGCTGCCCCGGGTTGTGAGGGTGGGCATGTTATATACCCCATGGTTGGGGGGAGGTGGTGAAGGAATGGGAGGTTTCAACAGAGTTGCCCTTATGGCCTGATCAATGTCGTCTTTAGGTCAGGCATTAACATCAAGCTAGTTGGGAGATTCTTGGTGGGGTGTTATGATCCTGCTATCATTTACATTCCCTTCTACCCCAGTCTCCTCCAGTTTATGGTGGGAGGGGGACATTAGGGCTTCAGGAACCAAGAGTTATTTGCCTCTGGAAATTTGTGCTATTGATAAGGTAACCTCCCTGTTTAGGTCTCTAGGACATCTTGTAGGGCAAGGGAGATTCCTGTTCTGCAGGATTGCGATCCCTGCAAGTTAACTATTTATCGTTTTATGGCGATCAGGGGTGCCTGAGGAATGCTACACATATGGAGGGGAGCGGGTGAAGAGGGGGTGCAAGGCGCCAGCTTTTGCTTTGTCCTCAGCCAGCCTCCTGCTCCCTCATCATTCCCCCCTGAACAATTTTGACCCTTAAATCTTTAAGGTGGTTGAAGGTGGAAGGTCTCATCTTCTATAACTTCTTCGTGCTGAATAGGGGCGTAGAGCTGTCCCTACCTGCTCGGGTCAATATTGATCAGGGTAGGAACGTATAAGGGAGTTACAAAGGTGGAGGCAGCTGAATCCAGCGCTGACAGTGAAGAGGCGTCCTCGCGCGCGACAAGGATCGTCTGCTGTGGTATAGTCATTGTAGCAATACTGTATTCTGTACTTAAAAATTTGTTAAGAGGGAGATTTCATGTTAGCATTCTTGCATGATATAACTAGTCAATTTAAAAGAAATATATTCATAAGATCTAAAAACTAAAAAGTAACAATAAGATTAAACATAAAAATTAAACACAACACAAATTACAACATAAAATTATGCATAGAAAAACAACTGAAAGTAAAAAAGTCATAACATTCCTAATTCCTTTTGTTTTTCTTTTCTTTTTGAATTTTCTTTGAAATTTATAAACTATAAAATGAAAATCAGATAGTATATCATATACCATATTTGAAGATAATTATAATTTAGCTCTGCTTTTCATTAAAATACTGATTTTCTTGGGGCACCTGGGTGGCTCTGTGGTTAAGTGTCTGCCTTTGGCTCAGGTCATGATCCCAGCATCCTGGGATCGAGCCCCGCATCAGGCTCTCTACTCCATGGGAGGCCTGCTTCTCCCTCACCCACTCCCCCTGCTGTGTTCTCTCTCTCACTGTGTCTGTCTCTGTCGAATAACTAAATAAAAACCTTTAAAAAAATGCTGATTTTCTTTAGGAAAAATCAATGATCTTTTAAAATATTTAAATAATGAACAGATGCCATTTATTTATTCATATAGTTACCATTTTTGGTGGTTTTTATTCCTTTGTGTCAATCCATATTTCCACCTGTTGTCAATTTTCCTTCTGCTTGAAGGAGTTCCTCAAGATCTCTTATAGTGTGAGTCTGCTGACAAAGAATTCCTTCAGGTTTTTATTTGTTTGTTTTTTACCGTCTTAAGTTTATAGGTCAGTACTGATAAATGTATTTCCATTGTTGTGCAACAGATCTCCATCTTTTTCATCTTGCAAAGCTGAAACTCTATACTGGTTGAGTAACATCTCCCCATTTCCTCAGCGCCTGGCAACAACTGTTCTATCTGCATCTATGAGTTTGACTACTTTAGGTACCCCATATTAGTGAAATGCTAATATTTTCTTTTTTGTGACGGGCTTATTTTACTTAACATAATGTCCCCAAGGCTCGTCCATGTGGTAAGATATGACAAGATTTTTTTTTTTACTTTTTAAATACCGAATAATATTCCATTGTGTTTATATGCCATATTTTAAAAATTATTTTATCCATTGATGAGCATTCAGTTGTTTCTCCCTCTTGGCTATTATAGATACTACTACAAAGACCATGGGTGTGTAATATCTATTAGAGTTCCTGATTTCGGTTCCTTAGATATATGCCCAGAAATGGGGTTGTTAGATCTTTTGGTAGCTTTATTTTTAATTTTTTGAGAAAATTTCATATTGTTTACCACAGTGGTTGCACCATTCTGCATTCCACCAACAGCATGAAAGGGTTACAATTTCTCCACATTCTCCCAACACTTGTTATTTTTCCATTTTTATAATGACCATCCTAATGGATGTGATGTTATATCTCATTGTGGTTTTTGATTTGCATTTCTCTAATGATTAGAGATGTAAGTGTCTTTTCACTTACTTGTTAATCATTTGTACATCTTTTTTGGAAAAATACCTAGTCAACTCCTTTGCCCACTTTTAAATAAAGTTACTTGACTTTTGTTGTTGTCATTGAGTTGTAAGAGTTCTTTATAAATTGTGGATATTAACCCCTTATTAGACATATGGTTTGCAAATATTTTCTCCCATTCAATAGGTTGCCTTTCTACTCTACTGATTATTTTCTTTGCTGCACAAATAGTTTTAAGTTTGATGTGTCCCATTTGTCTATTTTTACCTTTAGTATATATAGTTTAGATACCATATCCAGGAAATTATTGCCAAATCCAGTCTCATGAAGTTTTTCTTCTATGCTTTCTTCTAGACGTTTTGTAGTTTTAGGCCTTTTGTTTTGGTTGTTAGTACATTTTGAGCTAATCTTTCCATATGGCTAAAAGTAAATGTTATATGCTGACATCTTCCCCCCAAAATTCATATATTGAAGTCAGGACCCACAATTTGACTATGTATGAAAATAGGGCATTTAGGGCAGTAATTGAAGTTAAATGAGGTCATAAGGGTGAGGCCCTAATCCAGTAAGACTGGCGTCCATATAAAAAAAAAAGAAGAGACATCAGGGTGCACAAGCATAGAAAAAGGGCTGTGGAAGAACACAGTGAAAAGGCCACCACCACAAATGAATGAGAAAGCCCTCAGGATAAATCAAATCTGTCCACACCTTAATCCTGGACTTCTAGCCACCAGAACTATGAGAAAAATATTTCTATCATTTGAGCCACCCAGTCTGTGATATTTTATTATGATAGCACTAATACAATAGGGTTGAACTTCATTCTTTTGTACTGGATACCTAGCTTTCCCAATACCATTTAATGAAGAGAATTTTCAATTGTTATATATATGAAAAAAAATTTTATTTTACTTTCTTTTTTAAAAAGATATTTTCACTGGATGTATTAACTTAAATTCATAGATTTTTTTTTCTTTCAGTGTTCTTTAAATATTGCTCCACTGCCTTCTTGCTGCATTGTTCCAATGAGAAATCTGCTGTCATCTTTATCTTTGTCCCTCTGTTTTTAACATGCCTCCTCCCCACAACTGCTAGAAAGGTCTCTTTTATCTTTTGTCTTGAGCAATTTGATCATGATGTCTCTTTGTGTAGTTTTCTTCATGTTTCCTTTAGTTGGGGTTTAAAAAGCTTCTTTGATCTTTGGGTTTACAATTTTCATTAAATGTGGAAAATTTCAACATGATTTCTTCAAACATTTTTTTTTCTGTCTCCCTTTTTCCTCATTTCTTTTGAGGACTTCAGTTACATATACACTATGTCACTTGAAGTTTTCCCATAGCTCACTGATGTTCTTTGCGTTTTTTAAAAAACTCTTTCTCTGTGTGTATTTCATTTTGGATAGCTTCTGCTGCTATGTCTTCAATTTCATTCATCTTTCCATTTGCAATATTGAATCCATGCATTTTCAATAGAGGGGCTGTCTCCCCAAGAAGGAAAAATTTAATTCTTGGGAAGCAAAACCATCTTTTACACTATGTGTGTGGTTATACATTTCATCAGAAATGGAGATTATTAGGGAAAAAAAATAAAAAAAGGTTTCCTGGAGAGTGTTAATAAGAAAGGTTGAGAAAGTTAGTATAATCTGCTATTAATAGCATACAGTGTATTTTTCATCTATAGATAAGACATTGTAGGTTTTTTTCTCTCGACATTAGATTTAGGTCAATTTTGTATCTTCCATGTTTCTGTTTAACTTTTTGAACAAATGGGATGCAAGTGTAATAGGTGCTCTAGAGTCCTTGTCTGCAATTCTAACCCCTGTGTCAGTTTTGGGTGAGTTTTGATTGATTGAGTTTTGTCCTCATTAAAAGGTCATACTTCTCCACTTCTTTCATGTTTGGTAATCTTTGATTAATGTCCAAAATATAATTTTACTTTGTTTTTGATTTCTATAAATATTCTTAAGCCTTATTCTATAATGCAGTTAATTTACTTGAAAGAGTTTAATACCTTTACGTCTTTCTTATAAGATTTGTTAAGTGAAACCAGAATAGCATTTAATTGACAGCTAATTATTCCCAAATACTCAGGCAAGACTTTTGGGCTCTACCCAATACCCCATGAATTATAACATTTTTCAGGCTGGCTGCTCTTAGCCTTCTGTAAACACTGGATACTACTGCCTCTGGTCCCTTTGGAACATTCTTTCCCAGCTTCAGGTAGTTTCTTCACATGCATGCATGCATGTGCTAATCAATTTTCTGATGAGTAATCAAGAGGAACCCTCTGCAATTCTCCAGCTAACTCTCTCTCTTCTTCTTTATCTCTCTATTGTTCTCTCTTCTGCATTACTCTATCCCACAAACTCCAGCCATCTTGGTCCCCCCAGACTCCCAGGACCTTCTCAGCTAAATAAGTTTTCTGGGATCATCCTGGGTTCTCCCTCCACACTCCACAGACTAAAAAGTAAGGCAATAACTTTGAGCAACAATTGGGATCACCTCACATCTTCCTTCTCTCACAGATCACTGTCCTTTATTGCCTGATATATCCAGTGTCTTGAAAATTGTTGTTTCACATATTTCATAGTCTTCCCTTTGATTGTTTTACATAGGAATATAAACCTGGTCTCTTATTCCACCTTGTTCAGAAATGGAAGTTCAGAAGCCAGAATATTAACATTTTTTTTCCTTTTGCTTCCACAACCAATCCATCAGAGATTATTATTGGATTTACCATTAAAACATATTCAGAACCTAACCATTGTTCACCATCTCTATGGCTACCAAATCATGACACGGACAAGCCGCCATGATCTCTCACAGGTTATTTCAGTAGTCTTGTCATTGATCTCCCTTCTTCCTCTTGTAATCTTTTTTTTTTTTTAAGATTTTATTTATTTATTTGACAGAAAGCGAGAGAGATCACAAGTAGGCAGAGAGGCAGGCAGAGAGAGAGAGAGGAGGAGGAAGCAGGCTCCCTGCTGGGCAGAGAGCCCAGTGCTGGGCTCAATCCCAGGACCCTGAGATCATGACCTGAGCCAAAAGCAGAGGCTTAACCCACTGAGCCATCCAGGTGCTCCTTCCCTTGTAATCTTCTTGTCTGCTATTTGCAAAAAGGTCCTGTTAAAATTTTAAGCCATATTATGTAACTTTTGTGTTCAAAATCCTCCAGTGTCTTCCTATTAAAAGCCCTACAACGTTCTAAGTGATATAACCCAATTAGAGCTCAGCTCTTACTATTCTTAATTTTCTCTATCCATCCTGACTCTGCTATTCCTAGAATATATCAAATGTACAGGTACCATTGGTCTTTGGATTTGATGTTCCCTCTACCCAGAAGAGTCTTTCCTCCTAAGGAGGAGGAATTTGTCACTCAATGTGACAAATTTGTCTAAGTGCTCAAGATAAAATACATTTATTTATCTCTCCAGTCATTAAATATATAAAATTATGTAGTAAAAATTGTGAATAAAATGCAACTAGTAGCTTTCTTCATAGAGTCTATAGACAAGATAGTAAGAGAGACAGTTAACATTGATTCATCAGGTAATTCAACAAATATTTATTGAGGATCTATACCTAGCATTGTGTACTGGATTATAGGAAGATAACAGTGAAGAAAACAATTTAAAAATCTGTCCTTATAGAGCTTGTGTTCTAGTAGCAGAATAGAGGGAATAAATAAATAAGTACATATATACCATATAGAAATGAGTGCTGTTGGAGGAAAAAATAAGGCATGGTAGGAGAATGGATAGTACCAAAGTGAGGATCAAGGTAGGCTTTAGGTCTTTTTTACAGATCCTTTGAAGAACAGTTTCCTAGTAAAATAATATTTAGCAGATAATAGAAATTATGGGAGTAAGGCATGTGGCTATGTGAGCAAGATGTATCCCAGGGAGAGGGAATAGCCCATGGAAATGTTTTAGGGCAGGATTAGGCTTTGTGCATTTAAGCAGTGTGACCAATTCTAGCTGTGAAAGATGGCAACAACAACAACAACAAAATTCATAGGCGAGATATTTCTCTAGTTAAATCCATCGGAGAGATACAAAGCGAAGTACCATGGAGGGAAAGAACTGAAAGCTGAACAAAGGCTCAGAGATATAAAAGGAGCTTCCATATTTACAGAATTGAATGCAATCCAGTATGACTGAAGGTTAAACTGGAAGGAGTCTTGTTAGAGATAAATTTGGTAAGTTTAGTGATGTCAAGATTGTTATAAAAATGCGTACCATATACTATGGACAAAAGGAGGATAATAAGTTTTAATCAGGGGGCTGTCCTGTATATGTATGAATGAAGAAATATTGGAGAATAATGACATAATTAATATCAGAATCTGGCCAAGGGGATTAGATCTAGGTACTAGTCAGAGTTCCAGATTATTTTAAAAAGTTGTGGGGAACCATAAGAGAGACACAGACTAGAGAATATGTGGAAAGCCATAGAATGGAATCTAGGAGAAAGAAGATTAGCAGTACTTTTTAGGAGATTTTATTGTTATATGAAATGTTATATTCTTCAGTGTTTCTAAGGAATCTTCAGTAAAACATCTGATTATTCTTTGACGTACCTGGAGTTGGATTTGTGGTTCGTCCTGAGATGTCACAGTTTTCTGGGATAGGAACTTAAGATTACAGAAGCTCAAGAATCCAGTTATATTCAGGAAAACGTCATATTGTTAAAACCCTGGTTTGCGGGGCACCTGGGTGGCTCAGTGGGTTAAGCCGCTGCCTTCGGCTCAGATCATGATCCTAGGGTCCTGGGATCGAGCCCCGCATCGGGCTCTCTGCTCAGCGGGGAGCCTGCTTCCTCCTCTCTCTCTGCCCGCTTCCCTGCCTACTTGTGATCTCTGTCTGCCAAATAAATAAATAAAATCTTAAAAAAAAAATAAATAAAAACCACCCTGGTTTGCTTGATCTTAGCATGTGTTGAGTAGGTGCAGGTGTTTGTTATTGGAGAATTGCTCTGTTGTGTAATTATTACATATCCCATGTACTTTTTATTTTTGTCTTCCTCTTTAGACTGTACCTTGAGAACACTTTACTGGTGTGATACTGTAATTTATAATAAGAGATATACATTTAATCATCAACCCTGTTTCTAGCACAGAATTCTTAAAACTAGGAGTTTTCTGAATGATAAGAGAGATAAAATTGTCTTTTCTTGTGTTAACTAGGTGTCTATCTAAGGATGGGGGCTGGTGGCCAAGAAAACCACCTATGTGATTAAAGGATTAGAAATTTCAGTTTCACCCTCCTGACCTCAGGAGAAAGGAAAGGATCTAGAGTTTGAATCAATCACCAAGGGCCAATGATTAATCAATCATGCCTATGCAATGAAGCCTCCTTAAAAAAAAAAAAAAAAAAAAAAAAAAAAGGAGGGTATTTAGAGAGCTTCCAGGTTGGTGAACATATGGAGGCTCAAGAAGAGTGGCATGCCTGGAGAAAGAATGGAAGGCTCTGCCCCCTTTCCCTATTTATCTCTTTCATCTGGTGTGGAGGTTTGCAGCAGGGTAAGACCACACTGTGAGATGGAGTCTTTAGCCTGTAGAATCCCATGCTATTTTTCAGGAGTGTCAGAACTGAATTGAATTATAGGACACCCAGCCAGTGTTGGAGATGGCCTACTGATATGGAAACCAACCCCCCCCCATATATGTTGGAATTGGGTTGTTGATAAAAAGTGGGATTGGAGTCAGAATCTTTAGCAGAATTGCAAAAAAGTAAAAACATAATGCCTTACTCATTCATTCAAAAATACTTTTGAGGGCCGCCTGGGTGGCTCAGTGGGTTAAAGCCTCTGCTTTCGGCCCAGGTCATGATCCCAGGGTCCTGGGATCGAGCCCCACATCGGGCTCTCTGCTCAGCAGGGAGCCTGCTTCCTCCTCTCTCTCTCTCTGCCTGCCTCTCTGCCTACTTGTGATCTCTGTCTGTCAAGTAAATAAATAAAATCTTAAAAAAAAATACTTTTGAATTCCTACTATGAACCCCACAGTATTCTAGGCATACCATCATAGAACTTTTCTTCTCACTGGGAAAGGCAGACGATAAACAAAAGATGTTCGTTTGCTTGTTTGTTTCTATAAGTGGCAATCCTTTTTTTTTTTTCTTTAAAGATTTTATTTATTTATTTGTCAAAGAGAGAGAGGGAGAGAGAGCACAAGCAGAGGGGAAGCAGACAGAACTGGCAGAACAAGAACCAGGCTCCCTGTTGAGCAAGGAACCTGATGTAAGACTCCATCCCAGGGTCCTGGTATCTTGACCTGAGCCTAAGGCAGCCACTTATCCAACTGAGTCACCCAGGAATCCCTAGAAATGGCAATCTTATGAAAAATTGAGAAGGAGATTCAAACAGTTACAGGAAGGGTTGCAATTTTAAATCTTAACATTTTTTTTCCTTTTGCTTCCACAACCAATCCATCAGAGAATATGATGATATTTGATTTTGAGAAGAGACTAAAGGAAATCAAAGTTGGAATTGGGGAGTCCAGCCAGGAAGTGATTGTAAGAGGTTACGGTGGTTCAGACCAGAATGGTAGCAGCAGGTTGGTGAGAAGCACTGTAATTCTAGATCAATTCCAACGGTTGAACTAACAATATGTGCTGATGGATTTGATGGTGATTCACATGTTCAATGTAGAGTTTCACCTTAAGAGTCATTAAAAGCCATCCTTGATATGAACCTTATGGCTGTGCTTAACACGAAAAACTACCAGTGAATTCTTTTTTTTTTTTTTTTAAGATTTTATTTATTTGATAGACTGGGATTACAAGTAGTCAGAGAGACAGGCAGAGAGAGAGGAGGAAGCAGGCTCCCTGCTGAGCAGAAAGCCCAATGGGCTCAATCCTAGGACCCTGATACCATGACCTGAGCCAAAGGCAGAGGTTTTAACCCACTGAGCCACCCAGGTGCCCCCTACCAGTGAATTCTAAGCTTAGAAACACATCTTTCCAGAAAAATGAAAAATTCAAATCACTCTTTCAAAATGTGGTTATATATTCTTTTCTAATAGATAGGTAGGCAGCCTAAGGTTTGATAATATTAGTCCTTATAGGCTTCCTTTAAAAGGCTGCAAATTTATCTCAATAGTAAGGTATCATTTTACCTAAAACATAATATATAATTGAGATGCTGAATATAATGCTTTTAGTTTGGAGGTAGGTAGGGGTGATTAAGGAAAAAAAGATATCAAGATGTGGTTTATGCACTACTCACTTATTCCCTCATTTTTTTAACATCATCATACAAATCTTGACTTTTAAAGAATTCTTATTTATTCTGGTGGAAGTGTCCCTTGGTTCCTCATACCAGCCTTGCCGTAAAATCAACTCCATGTCTGGGAGGTCCACATTCCACACAGCAACCCTCCCTCAATCCTAGAAATGAAGGAGCAGTGAAACCCTTTTACTCAAGCTGCAGTTCATTCTGAATTTCTTTCAACTGCTCGGTTTTGGAAACTAAATATGCCTCAGGTAGGAGTGGGGACTGAGATTCCTGCCTATTTCCTTCCTCAACATGCACCTTATCTTTGTCTCAGTTTTGAGAAAATCAAATATCATTAGGTTTCCAAAAATATTTATCTTGGAGCTTTGGGAGAATTCCTAGTTGGTGAGAAAGTGCTATTTCAAAGAAGGCAGGAAATAAATCTCTTGATGATACAGACCTCCCGAGCAATTGCATTACTCCAGTTGCTAGAGGCAGACTCGAACCTTCTGTGGCCTCCCTGTTTAGTTGGGGCCCTTCAGGAAAAGATCTTACTTGGCAGTGTTCCAAGAGGAAGCTGATTAAAGTCTAGGGGGAGTTGCAATGCCCTAATTTCAATTACCAATCAAATCAACACTCAGTGGCCATGACAGAAGACCTGGAGAAGTGCCAAATTAATATTTATTCCCATGAAATATATAAAGATGTCCTCACTCTGAAAAGAACATCTGAAACCTGGTGATCAATAAGTAAATATGAGAGTCAGCTTTTAGATTAACTTCCCTACCCCTATCTTTTGCTTGTGGCCACCCAGAGAACAAGGAATTCTGAGGTCACAGGGACTGAAAAGATCCAAATTCCAGGCTCCAACTCCTAGTCTGAAAACATCCAAAGGGATTTCTTAGACTTAGAAATGTGTTGGGGTATTTTTTTAATTTTCTTCTCCTTTGTCTGATATTGCAAGGAGTTTCCCTAAATTTGCTGTCACGAGAAAGTCAGTGTGGCCTTCTTATCTACTAGATTTTGGAAGCAAAACCAAAGGCCAAATGTATTTCTAACTCCACTTGCTACAACATAAACCTGAGTGATATGAATTGTAAGTATTGGAGCTCCAAGTGTTTAGTTATGGTTAATTTATAACTAAAAACACTAGTATTTAGTGGAACAAAAAAGGTCATTAGTGTCTTACTAGGAAACAATTAAATTAACAGCTCACAGCCATTCATCAAATCACAAAACAGATGCTAAACTTTTCTGTAGGAAATTAGATTCTATAATGCAGGAAAAGAACTAAATTCAAACCCAAAAAAACACACTCACCTCCGTCAGCTTCTCTCAAAACAAAAACCCACGTCTTTCATCTGTGGTCAAAGTCCCAGAGCTCTTTACTTTTCAGAGACCCAGAAAAAAAAAAAAAAAAAAAAAAAAAAAAAAACACCTGAAGAATTCAACCAGAACAACTCCCCAGGCTTCCTGTGAAGTCATCTTCCTCTTTCCCTACCACCCACCAACAGCATTCCTTCATCAATTGTGTGCTATTTTTTGGCAGTCAATAAGTTATAGCATTATTATCATATAGTAAAACAATATGTTCAAATTACGTGAAATGTAATATAGATTAAGTAGTAGACACCTCCCCAAAAATAACCTTTAAATTTAAATTATATTTGAGATTTTATACGAATTGAGTATATGCTGTGTACTTGGAAGGAAGTGAGAATACACACTAAGATTGGTAAAACCTGGGCCTGCCCTTGAGAAATATGATCTAGGGCATGATGTAGAAACACATCAATGACCGTGGACTTTGGAGCCAGAAAAACCAGATTCTGGTCTTGACATTGTCAATTAAAGGTACACTGACTTTGGAAAATCAGCTTAACTTGCCTCATGCATTCATATGTTAAATGGAAATAATACTTAACTCCTGGAGTTATTGTAAAGATCAAATAGGGAGATGATGAATCAGCAAGAATTAAAGGGCACATTCAGATTATGATAATTTGAGAAACATTAAACAAAGGGATTCTATAAAAGCGAGAGCAAAAATTTAGGAGACCACAAGAGAGAATGCCATACCGGTGGCTAGTAGGTGACAAGCAAGGAGGTGAGGGCAGTTGCCAGAACCCCACAGTATTGAGGGCAACACAGAGAGGGAAGTCTGACAGAAGTTTAAAGGCTCTTGGTGGGCTTCCAGTGAGCTCACAGTGGGAACTCACTTGCTCCAATCCCCTCCCCAGCTCCCCATCAGCTGGACCCAAGGTTGTTTATTGAAGTGGCACATGTGGCTCTTTCTCGAGTGCACAAAGCAGGCTGGAGAAAGCTGGCACAAGAAACTAGAAGGTGCAACAGATAATAGTCCAAATGATTTATAAAATGTAGGGTACCTATGGGGACCCTAGGTGGTTCATTCATTAAGCATCTGCCCTCTGCTTAGGTCATGATCCCAGGGTCCAGGGATCTAGCCCTGCCTTGGGCTCTCTGCTCAAGGGGAAGTCTGCTTCTCCCTCCCCCACTCCCCCACTTCTGTTCCCTCTCTCCCTTTGTCTTTGTCAAATAAATAAATAAAATCTTTAAAAAAAATAAATATAAAATCTAAGGTACCTAATATGTAAGTTATCCTAATACTATTGAGTGCTGGCTATATTTGTACTATGCTAAATACCATACATGCCTTTATCATTTAATCCTATAAGAAAAATATGGTTATTATCTTCAGACTGTATATGGTGAAGGATCCGAGGCAAAGCAATGTTAAATAACTTAAAGTGGCTAAATAAAGTAGGAATCCACACCCACATCTGACTGGAGTTTACATCGCCTACTCAGTAGATAAGTACGGATTAACTAATGTCGTTAAGATTTTTCACAGCATTTAATCTGTATTCTTAACTTCACTGCAGCCCCTGGCTCTCTTGCAATCTATCCCAAGTTCATCACCTTCCAAATCCGGGCAGCCCCTCACTCTCCTGAAAAAGTAATTAAAGAGGCAATTAGCTCAGACCATTCATACTATGAATGCCCTTTTAAAAAGCAATATGAGAAGATAAGACTTACGTTATTGTTACAGGTCTACTATTATATCAAGACTGTTGCATTCCCCGCTCTGCTATTAACTCCCTATGACTATGGACGAGTCATCCAGACCATCTTGTTTCCTCTCTAGTAAATGGGCAAATCTGGGGAAAGAGGGCAAGTTGGGAGGGTGATCTTTAAGGTGCCCACTCTAAGATTCTGTGTATTTATTATGTTTACAAGATGTGAAACACTCCTGATGGATCTATATTCATTTAATGATTTCTTGTAGTTGGCTTCCCGTATCAGTGTGGTCAGAATAGAGTTCACTGTTGTTGCGATTATGGCTGATTTTTTTTTCTACTACAACCTTTCACCAAGTCAAGCCTATCCCAATGTCTACGGTACATGTAATCAGAAGTAAAGCAGATACTTTCCACAGTAACCCCAAAATAAAAAGACACTATGAAAAATGAGAATAGTTAACTTTTATTGAGCATCTACTATGTGCCAGACATTGTACTAAGAGCTACACAGGTTTTGTGTAATTTAATAAAGCAATAATCTAGTTAAGAGTTAGAACATGGCTCCCAATTGTTCTCACTAACCAAGCTATGTTCAAAGACAGTTCCCCAGAGATCTCTAACATTTCTTCACGTCTTATGAGCAGTAGTATGACCTCTCTTTATCTTTTCAAGTATGTTTTACAACATTGAATGATAGAGATAGTGAGTCTTCTGGAACAAAGGTCAGCTTTGCTTCCTGCTTATTTCGAAATATGCAAATCCTTAACCTCAGGGCTCCTTAGCTATGACGCAAACCCACTGTGTGCTCAAATATATACATTGCGTAACCTCCACATTGCTCCCATGAGGCTGGTGAGTAGACGGAGAGAACAAGGAGAAATGGTGCAAATATAATGTCCGTGAAGTTTGCTAGGCCGTGAGAATAAAGTCCTTTGTTTTTGACCCAGAAGTGTCATGTCTTTGCCAGCGTCCATGACAGTATAGAAGGCTAACTTGCTAGCTTGCCAGTAGCATAAACCTCAGAACTTCCCAATTCTTGACAGCTATGTGACCTTGAACTATTCATTTTTTCTCTTGGAGCTTCGTTTTCATTATCTGTGAAAAGACCTCTCATGTCTTATGCCCCCTGGTTTTTTGTGTATGAATTTATGAAAACATTTCAAATGGATTTTTCTGAATTCCAAAGTGTCTGTGCATAAGCACTCGATTAAAAACAAGCAAACAAATAGACAGTGTGTGTAACTGAAATGGGGGTTCAGCAAGAACCAGGAGCAGCAGATAGGTACTGGGCACCCACTCGGAGCCTAGCACTATTCTGTGTGGGTGTGCAGGTTCGGGTAGAGACAGAAAATAAATAAGCTGACAACAAATGAACATATAATAAACTGAAGTAGTAATAAAATCAAGAAAAAAAAATAAACAGGGACAAAGGTGGAGTGGCAGGAGTTGCTACTTTTGTCAGGATTGTCAACTCCTCAGGGGATTCTTTGCAGAGAGGGGTTTGGATGGAGGTCTGATGGAAGCAGGGGCGGGGCCATGTGGCTGTCAGACATGAGATCATCCCAGCCACAGAGGAGAGTGAGTGCTAACATCTGACATGGGAACAAGCTTCGTGTTGATGTATTACTATCATCTTGAGGGTTCCTGTTTCTCTTGAAACTCCCAAACAGACCTCCCACTGCACACAAACATCCTAAACCTCCCAATATTTTAGGTGTTTTGCCTCTGTGCCTGCAGTAATATTCAGAGAAAAGGTAGCTGTAAAACTCCTTGTACTTCCCTGATTTGTGCACCATGTTTAGTTTCTGGCAGTTCCATTTTTGGCAGATTCTTAATTATTAGCCTTCATCTTCCTTCTTCTCTTTAAGACTCATCCAAAGGGTAGTTCTCTACAAAGTGATAGAAACTGAAAATTTGAAGAATCAGGTCTTGTTCTGAGTTTACTGTTGATAGTTTGGCAACTGATTTTTGTCTTGACTTAAAGAAGCCTAAGTGAGAATGTGTTTTTTACTGTTCAGGCATTTTGGCAGACTTAAAGATACAGTTTTGATAAGCTTGGAATCTATTTAAAGCTCACGGATCTAAATGTATTTACTCTGGAGAAAATAACAGTGACTGTTAATGTATAGCAGAAAAATCTTTAGCATACCTCAAGTCCAACAAAACCATTCGGAAATAAATATCCCACCTATATATAAAATAGTTTTGATTGATCTGGGACAAATGATTAAACTATGTGTCAGTTAATGACGTTCAGAAACATTTGGGCTATAAAGAGCAAAGGGAGGAAAGTCCTGGTAGAACACAAACAGTAGAAAGATCTCTGGGGACATCTGGCTCACCCCCCATCTGGTTGAATCTGCCCCTCCTTAGGCAATATGAGGGTTCTTCATAGTATAATAAATTGGATTTTGTGAGTATTTAAGCCGAGATAACAAACATCCTGATATATGCAGCGAGTGCCTCCCTTGTGCAAAGTATATCAGACACTAAGCTAAGAAAACTCAGCATTTTAGTCCTGAGAAATGCCTGTGTGTTTAAGAAGCACATTGTTCTGTTGGATGACTGGTTCAAAATAACCTAACCATTATCCTCTCTCAACGTTGTTTCCTATGGAATTGTGCATCTCTAAGACTCCCCGGATTCAGCTTTCTGCAGGAAGCAAGGGTACAAACTCTGTCAAGCATTAATCACAATCTTAGTAATTTTGAAGAGAAGAAACAAAAGCATTTACAAAGCAGAAATATTCTGAACGGAGAAGCTCTGCTGAGAATTTGGTCACTGGAATATCACCCAGAAATATGGTTATTGCTCCCAGTCCAATAGTTCTGGAACAATTGCTGACAGCATCCAAGGCATTCTTTTTTGTCAGTACCTGAAATTCTCAGAAGTCATTCTATATTTTCCAGTATAAGAAGTCAATCCACTGAATGATATGGAAAGTCCAGCACTAAAATTCCCCGTTAGAGGCTATGGTTCCCATCTATGTTTCTGGATTTACAGGCAAAGTTGAAAAGCAACTTGAGCCAGAAGGCTCAAATCCTGGCTCTCGTACTTGGTCACATTGTTGTTTTCTTCTCTTTGCCTTTATTCTCCTCATCTAGAAAGTGGGGACAATAACTGAAACTACATCAAAGGTTGTTTTGAGAATGAGATGAGTTAGCATATATAAAAACTTAGATTAGTATCTTCTATACGGTGAGCTTTCTATGGTTGCTGTTGCTCTCCCTGATAGGCTGAAAAATATTACCCAAAGACAACAGACCTTAGCTCCTAAAAACATGAATTATTACTTAATATGTAAATGATAGGATTAAGTTAAGGATCTTGAGATAGAGAGAAGTCTCCTAACTTATCCAAACAGGCCCTAAATGCAGCCACATGTGTCCGTGAGGGGAGAGGGAGACTTCACACACACAGAAAAAGAAGAGGCCATGCGACCCTGGAGGCAGAGATGGGGGCCAAGCAACCACAACTCAATACCAGCAGCCACCAAAAGCTGGAAAAGACAAAGAATGGATTCTTCCCTCAGGTTTCCAGGGGGACCCAATTCTGGGACGTCTTGATTTCAGCCCAGAACTAATTTCAGACTTCTGGCCTGAAGAAGTGTGACAGAATACATTTCTGTTGTTTTAAGCCACTTCGTGGTAATCTGTCAAAGCAACCATAGAAAATTAATAGACTACCATACACTTAGTCGATTGAATTATTGGCCCAACTTTTCACCTCTCCCTGTATCCGTGATCTCCACCATGTAACTCTGCAACTTTTCCCACTAGAGACAGAATCTACTTCCCCACCCCACTGATGTGACATTTTTTGTCAATAAAATGTCAGAAGAGGTGACAGTTTGTAGGCATCCCATGTTTCCACTTTCCTGCATTGCTCTTCTGCTCTGACTGTGAGATGAATAGTCAGACCGTGAGATGTCTCAGAAGGCCCGGTAGCCACAGAGCAGATGTGAAGTCAACCCAGGCAAGTTCAAACACACACCAGCAAAAATCAATGATTTTGCAATTGTTGGATATGCCACAACAAGTGACAGCAGCAACTATTATTATGATATTGATGCGATATATTAAAGGCACACCATTAATGGGTTTTTTGCTAATATCTGCTATTTCCCCAGCTTGGTGAGTTATAGTGGATTACATCATTCACTCAGAAATTTTATGCATAATCTAAGCCATCCATCACACCAAGACAAAATGAGATGAATAAGAGCAAAACTACTGCTACCACTTGCAAAGAAGAGCAAATGGCTCGGCGACTGCTAGCCAGCCCTAGACCCAGCTGTGCAGGAGGCTCTGAGTGTGTTCTTGGTATTCCATTCACCTCATTCCACTTCCGTTAAAAACTGATTTTCCTGTGTTCCTTTCTAAGATAAAAGCATGATAAAATTTCATGAGAAAGAATGATCACTTTCAGTTTGTTGGCCTGGAAGATATTGGCATAACGGTGGTGATGGCTAACTTCATGTGTCAACTTAGCTTGGCCACAGCACCCATGTATTTAATCAAACACTCATCTCAGTGTTGCTGTGACAGTATTTTGTAAATGTCTTTAACATCTACAATCAGTTGACTTTAAGGAGATTAGCCTCAATAATATGTGTGGGCCTCATTCGGTCAGTTGAAGATCAGAACAAAAACTGCGGTTTTCCCAGAGGAGAAGAAATTCTGCCTTAAGCTTGTAATATCAACTCCTTCCAGCTTTCCAGCATGCCAGCTTGATGTACATATTTTGTACTTGCCAGTCCCTGAAATCACATGAGCCAATTCCTTAAAATAATACTCATATATTTTAAGAGATTTATTAATTTAAGTACACACGCACGTTTATATATGTGTGTGTGTGTGTATATATATATATACATATATATGCATATATGTGTGTGTGTATGTATGTATGTATAAACATAAGTATACATATCTTTTTTTTTTAGTATACATATCTTTTTTATCCTGTTTCTTTGGAGAACCCTCACATGACATTGGTACAATTTGCGAAAATGGAAAGGGGGCTGCCCTGAGGAAGAAAAAGATTTTAGTTTGAGCCAATGCAAAAAAGAGCCATACCCCCTCCACCACCCTACTCCACCCCCTGGCAGTCCCATTCTCCCTAGGTCCCTTCTCTTCTTCTTTCCTACCACCAGTGTTTAACTCTCCTGGCTTTGTCTCTTGGATCTTGTTTTCTGTTAGACAACCGCTACCTCACCATTGAATTCTCACTCATTGAAACATAGTAAGAGGTGGGAGAAAATGCTTTTAACCAGGGTGCTCTCTTGCTGTGGTCAGGATGTGTTTGGGGGATGGTAGAAACTTTGAGAATCTGATGAAGCCAGGGGATGATATCCCAGAAGAATGCACACACTGACAAGTTCACAGCCTGTTACATCTGGAGAAGAAATGCTTCACTCAAGTCTACCAAAACAATGTTTGTTCTGCATTATCTATATAAAACGCTATCTAATTGGTAGAAAGTTCCATCATCTCCACTTTGTAAGCAGTGCATTGACTCTTAGAATCACAATAGATCTGGGGGATCCCCTGTCCAGCTTCCTATCTCCCTCTTGGACCCCTTCCATAACAGTATCAGTCAGTGCTTCTCCAGCATCTGCTTGATGACTTCAGTAATAGGAAGTTCATTCTCTCTCAACATAGACCATTCTGCTCTCAGGTCAATTCTGACTTAAATTTCCAAGATGATTTGCTCCAAATCCCACTTCTTTTCCAGTCCCACCGTCTGGTATTGAGCAGAACATCCTGAATCACTCATTTCACACAACTACGGCTACTGTATTTATGCTGCCAAGCCCTCCTACCCACTCCACTTAAGTTTTTCCATCTTCACACTTAGGACCGCCAACGTACTTAAGTTATATTCCACTTATTTCAAACACATAGTTCCTCTTCTCAGTGACGTTATTTTCTTCTTGAAGAATGGTCCGTATTTTGTACTTCTGTATACTTCAGAACAAGTGGCTAGCCTGGGTAACAAAATAAACTTTTATGATTTACATGCTACTTGATTAAGTTACTATAACAAGCCAGAAAAGGTTTGCTGAGAGCAGATAGGCTCATTAAGGAGAGGTAGTGGAGGCAAGCAAGAGGTTAGTGTCACTTTAAATCTCACGCATGTATGTTGGTGTTTTCTCAGTCTACACAAAGTCAAGCCATGGGACAGATGTACAGCTATCTGAGCATACTAAAAGTCACCCTAAAACTTCACTTACTATTCAAATGAATCAAATGGAAGTCCTGTTCCTCTGGAAAGTAAGCTGCCATCTTCCTTCTCTCTTCAAGCTTCCAGAGATGTATATGTACTTGAACTGATTTATGAGAGGTCAATAAGGCAAGAATATCTTGAAAACTATCCTTCTGTAATCTTCAACCAAGGCAGAGCCAAAGATTCCCATAATTAAAGTATGAGGCCATTCTTGTATAAAACACACAATAATCCTCCAATCTCTTAAAGATGGTTTTCCGCTTTATTTCTAACAAATTATTTCAGAATATGGAAGAAGATCTCTTTTAAAGAAACACAGAAATACTGGTGAATATACTCCTGCTAGGAATTCCTCTTTCATATCAAACGCTAAAGATTTTCAGACTCACGAACATTAGTACATCGTGAAGCCTATACTCAGTGCAGCCTCACCAACCTGGGGCCTCAATTCACTAAAATATTTCTGAACTAATTGTTTATTAGAATGTTGCAATAGAAGAATGGCTAAATAAATTCTGATACGGGGAACTATGCAGCCATTAAAAGTGATACTTCTGGGTTCTGGTTTGAAATGGTACCATGCTCTTTTAGTCTTATCTAAAATACCCTAAGGGGCTCCTGTGTGGCTCAGTTGGTTGGACGACTGCTTTCAGCTCAGGTCATGATCCTGGAGTCCCGGGATCGAGTCCCGCATCGGGCTCCCAGCTCCATGGGGAGTCTGCTTCTCCCTCTGACCTTCTCCTTGCTCATGCTCTCTCTCACTCTCTCTCTCAAATAAATAAATAAAATCTTTAAGAAAAAAAAAAATTTAAATACCCTAAAAGATTCAGAAAAAGAGGGAGTCTAAAACCCAAAACACTTTCCATCAGGACTTGACGGTGCTGTATTGCCAAAATCTGGAATGAATTTCCTAACTGGGCAGTAAATAGAAATAACTGGAAAGAATAATCATGGACTACTTATGGCCTGCTGCTGGTCCACTTGCCTACCTGGAAGTAAGTAAGAAGATTCTTCATCTCCATTTCCATAACATACACACAGACACACACACACTCACACTTTTAGCTGAAAAAGTAATTGAATGAAGCACATTTGCTGGAAATGATGACATATTCAGTTTTAAATAAGTTGAGCTTAACACGCTGAATTGAGATATCCAGTAGCCAATTGCATGTATTGAAATCCTTTCAGTCTAGAGATCGACTTGAGATTTTTCCACATATGAAAGGTAATTGAAATAATAGGAAAGAATGAATTTGCCCACAGAGAGCAGAAAGGGACAAGAACCCAGAGCAAAACCACAAAGCAGAGGAAGAAAGGCTCACAAAAGAGACTGAGAAAAGGAGGGCCAGAGAGGCAGAAGAATAGTCAAGTTGCTAGAAGCCAGAGGGGGAAGGAAGATGTTTAAAAGGGAGAAAACTATCCACAGAACTGCTCTGAGAAGTCAAGGAAGATACAAACTACAAATACCCATTGGGTTTATTGATGAGAAAGGGGTCCTCACTGGCATCAGGCAGACTTTTTTAGTGGGTTTATGGGCACTAAAGCCATACAACAGTGGTTAAGAAGTGAGTGGTAGGTGTGGAAGTATAAACACAGAGTAAGGACAACTCTTTCCAGAAGCTGCAATGAATAATGCAATGAATAATCTTTAGACATCAATCTCTCTCACAGCTTAAAATGTCATTAGAATACATTCTTAGAATTTCTAGGTCAAAGGATACACCTATTCTAAAAACTTTTGATAGAGAATGCCCAATTGTCCTCCCTGCTATTAACCTTTAAAACAGTTTCCAAGTTTATCCTTCAATCATTGATTTAAGTCAATCCCTTCCAATTTGTTGCACCTACATCAAAACCTCACCCCTGTACAACATCCAGAAAGGATGACTTTCAGGCACTCCCAGAGTATAAATCATTGAAAAAAAAATGGAGTTACTTCATTTGGTCCTTCAGTAAACGTTTATTGAGAGCCTAATAGGTTGCAAATGGTGAGAGGGTATTTAGGTAAACCCAAAGAACTAGTGCTTCTAGAGGATGAGAAAAATACTTCATCTATAATCAAATGTATAACCGTAACATTAAAATTGTACTAAGTGTTACTAGGAAAAATACTATGACCGAGGAGCACTGTCTTGTCTAGGGGTCAGGAGAGAGTCTGGGAAAATGAAGGTTGTGTAGAAGTTGGCCAAGGTGTTGGAGTATCTGTAGTAAATTCAACCTAACCACCCACTCTTCAGATGCAATCTCACTGCATAGCAGAACAGGGAAATACATTTCCCAGAATCCTCCTCTTTTGGTGGTCCTAGTTTAGAGTTAGACAATGAGTGGGAGGCAGAGAAGAAGAGAAGGTGGTATTCTCCAGGGGCAGTTGCAAAGATTCCTAGCCAGACAGCAGAGAGGCGGTTTGCAGTGGTTTGGGGGTGAGTTCCTGAAAATCATTTGCTTCAGTGCTATATGGGCAGCTGTAAGGATTAGTGGCAACTTCCTAGAGGAAAGGGAAACAGGCCAAACTCAGTGAGACTGATCCCCAGCCTTCCCCGGGGACCCGTAAACCCCTCATACCTTATAGGGGAAGAAATGTGTTTCAGGAAAAAGAGTAACGAACTTATCAGTAGGTCCTGAGGTGGAAAGACATTGGCAGCTTTCAGAAGAGCCACTGTGGCTGGAGCCAATGAATGAGGTTGACCAGTTGGGAGAGGAAACAGAGCCGAGGAGTCAGATTATTCAGGAAACAATGGAAAGAATGCTTAGCACCCTATCTAGTAGATGTGGTAGCAACTTGAACAAATACAACTTTAAAAGATTTAAGATAGCTATTCTTTAACCAGAAAATCCCATCAAGCAGAAAATCCCATTACCCGCATGTTGAATTGGTAGTGGATACTATCCTCTTGAGTTTCCATAGTTGTCTTTTCACCATTTAATAATTTTAATATTTTTAGTCACATTAAAGGATCCTAAAGACACTTAATAACTCCTTAAAGATATTTTGCTTCTCTCCTTCAGTTCACGCTGAGCCTTCCTCTCCCTGATCAATCCATTAACAAATATTTATTGAGCAGCTTCTTTGCACAAAGTGTAAGTTAGACACTGTGGGATTACAGCTCATAGAAGATGAGAGGAAAAATCATTAAACAGTTGAAAACCAACGTAACAGAGTGTTCAGTTCATGGCTCTAGTCTGAAGAATGCCTCTTTCAATAATTCATACGCCTGTTTAATCTGTGTGAATAAAAGTGAGCAAGTGTAAGGTGATTGTCACATGCTAAGTCCTCAAACTGGAGTGTTCTGCTCCCCCTTTGTGCGTGGAACTCCTAAACGTTCTTCAAGATGCAGCTCAACTGTTACTCCCGGGATCTTTCCTTACTTGCCGGGACTACCACACGCATCTCCGTCCCCTGTAGTCACAAAGCCATTTGTACTTACCCTTCCTACAGTGCTCAGCACACGTTCTTGCAACTTCCTGTTTACCCTATACATTTCTATCCAATAGCAGGAGAATAACATTCCTCATTGTGACATCCATGCCTATAATGTTGCCCAACCGACATTTAGTAAGTGTTTGCATTAATGAATTAATTGGGTGAACAAATTCCAGATTCATTGGCAAAAACATATTCCCCTTTGAAGATAATGTGTCTTTGGGGGCCCTGTGGACTTTCCTTTCCAGAAAGGCTCGTCTGATTTCTTTTCTCCTGAGGATTTTGGCATTTTCTGCTTCCATCAGATCTTTTTGAATTATTTTGTTGTCTTCGTGGGAGCTCCGTCCTTTTGCTTATTGACTGCCATCTTGTATTTCTGGCCCATGATTGACAGAGCAACTGGAATCTACGAGCAGAAAATCAATAATGCAAGGCCTTCAGACAGTCCACTGATGCTCTTGAAGAAACTGGTTTCCTGGTCTCAGTGGCCGTCACTGATCAGAAAATGTAAAACTAGCGAGCCATGAATAGAAACAATGTAAAGTCAGCCACACTGTTTCTTTGCATGAGAGGGTTTTTATATTGGTTTCCTGTGTTTAAATTCTGTGATGTTTCTCAGACCCTGGAGGGGGACGGAAAACGGGTGGCTGGAAGAGAAGGGGAGAGGGAAGGGGGCACTGAGTGAAAATTGTGAAGTGTGCAGATTTGTATTCATTTGTTTTCTCATTGCCACACTAACCTTCACCAGTCCTTAAGCTTTAGGGATCCTAAATGTAAATTTCTTCTTTAACATAACATTTTCCTTGTTCAAGTATAAGTGACACTCGAGTAGACATGAAAGATTCGAGACTTATTACTTGCAAGTTAGCATTTTACTGCTAATGTAGTCTGCAACCCTTTACCTCCTAGTTTTATGGTTGTCTAATTATAGCCTGCAGGCCTATGGTGGTCCTTTGCTACTTCAACTGGAATGTAACTTCCAGTGAATTCTCCCCATTAGGACCTCCCACTGAGTTATTGATTATTAAGGTAATGCACTTTTAGTGTCCTATCTTTAACATGGAAATGTAAAAATGAATGGCTTGCAATTGGAAGATTAAAAAATGAAGGAGAAGAAAGCAACTTCCATATGGAGAGTCCTGTGTGCTATTTAGGTTACTGTTAATTTAAAACACTGTCAGACAAAGCACAGTTTACCTGTCAAGTAAATTATATAAATGGCATTTTATTATTATATATTTGAATCTCTGAAGAAAGACAACTTGACATAGAACAGGCTGGCTATTTTTTGTGTACGGAAGAAGGAAGAAGAGAGGAAAGGAGGGATGGAGGGAAAGAGGAAGGAAAGACGGGAGGAAGAGAGGTAAGACCGGAGGAGAGAGGGAAGGAAGGATGCTTGTCAAATTCAACAGACTTTGTTTTTGTTGTTGTTGTTGTTTTGTTTTGTTTTTTAAGATTTTATTTATTTATTTGACACACAGAGATCACAAGTAGGCAGAGAAGCAGGCCGAGAGAGAGAGAGCGGGAAGCAGGCTCCCTGCTGAGCAGAGAGCCTGATGTGGGGTTCGATCCCAGGACCCTGGGATCATGACCCGAGCCGATGGCAGAGGCTTTAACCCACTGAGCCACCCAGGTGCCCCCAGACTTTGTTTTTAAGGAGAGAAATTACAAAGAGGGCCCCTTTCTAGACAAAACAAAACCAAAAACAAAAAACTACATAACCCAGATGGCATCCTTCATATTAAGCATCCTGATTATGGACATCTTATCTAAGCAGTAGGGAGCCAAAGAGAAAGGGAGCTGAAGACTCTTCATTATTTAGATGGAAAAATAGGACTCTGGGTTGTAACAGAACAATCCTTTATGACGATCCTCCATGGGAGCCCACACACAAGATAAATACTGGCAAATGGCATGCAGGAAATGGAATTTGTTAGATAAATTGTCTGTAGGTGAGGCTTCGGTGAGAGGTTCCTCTCTCCCGGGCACGGGGAAGACACACACATTTGTAGAGCTGCTCTTCGGGGCTGATGCCCTCCATTAAAGCTACCGGAGCAGCAATGGCAGTGAGAGAGAACTGGTAGGCGAGTAATAAGGAGAAGAGGATGAATTGGGTGGGCGTCCCCCGAATCTGAGCTCAAGCGCCCAGACCGGCACCTTATTTTAGGTGAAAGCAGGACTCAGAAGCTGATAAATTCACTTGACTCTTGGAGGGGAAATGGACTCATCGATCACTTTTTTTAACTGCAAAATCTATTGAAAATAGACCCCACAGTTGGTCTCAGAGGTGCTCATGATGGGTTTTTGAGAATTCAGGAATCCTGCTGTCTTCGCATACCTGAACAAGATAAAATGCTGTTTGCTTGTGAGTTACATAATGTATTACCTGAAAGCATGCTGAAAATACAAAATGCTATCCAAATGTTAGGTAGTATCATTTCGTTGCTAGATATTCTTTCTTGATGAACCCAGTGCCAATTTGCAAATTTAAGTGAAAAAGCTAAATCTAACCCTCAGAGGCTGGCTGCTGTTCAGGAAATGATTTGGGTGGAGGCATTTGAATCCTAAATGGTCCAAAGAGGGCCAATTATCATTCAATGAGTATCATAAGCATTAGTATTATTCACCAGACAGGTTCATCTGTAGATCTTAAAAAACTTCGCCAAATAAGTACCATTAACATGGCCTCTCTGGACGGGATCTCAGGAGATCTCAAGATATAAAGAGTTTATGAGACTCAGCTTCAGATGTAAAATAAGGTGGGGGTCAGGCGTATGCCTCAAACTAATCCACTGACCTACCCATTAGACTCTGCTTTGCCGCAGAAGCCCGGTCCCTAGAGACCCTTGAACGCAAAGAAGGTGCTAACAGCCATTAATTAACTTAAGGGTGGGTCCTAGTTTAATGGGAAGGCGCTGACTTTTTTATTAGCAGAAGGAATTTTTTTAATTGGATTTGATAATAACACCCTCTGAGCCATATAAACACCGGAACAGTTCTTAAACTATAAATTTAAAATTCCAGACTTGAGTTGCCAAGAAGAAAGGACAATAATACTACTCTCTTCCCTAAAGGGAAAGCCTGGGCTAAAATAAAAGGGAATCCTGGAGAGGCTAGCATCGGAGGAGGAATTGGGTGGGTAGGAACCTGGAGGTAGCGGGTAATTTGCTTAGAGGCCAAGCGGAATCACAGCCAGCGCCCTCCCCTCCCCCAACACTAAAGGCCAGACCCACACTTCTGATGAGTTGCAAATGTTTTTTATAAAGCTTTCTTCCTTTTTCTTTTAGGATAAGTTTCCTGTCTCATAAAAATAAAAAAAAGTAAAAAAATCTCCACAAACTTTTAGCTCTCTTTTAAGCAAACTGCTGTCTGTATGCTGTAATTAAGTTTCATTTTTTCGCATTGACTCCACCGGATGGAGGGTGCCATAAATCATATGAACAAATGTTCAGCTAAAATCCTCTCTGAGCACCATAATTTAAGTGAATTCATTCTCAGTTCATCTCTTGGAGACATGATCTCATAGCATCTGTTCTGGACAAAGATAGCCATCTTTATTACCTGGGAAAACAGCAGTGAGTTTATCCCAGATCACTTTGGAAAGGACCTTTCCTCCCTCCTTCCTTCATTCTTTCATTCAGTGTGTGTGTGTGTGTTAAGAGAATTAAAAACAACAATAGAGTGGGTCAGTTATGATTTTCCTGAGAAATCACCCCTCTGTTCATGTGTGTGGACATTCACCTAATCAGTGACACACAAGCAAATTGCTCTGCCCCTTCTCTGGGCTGCATTTACCACTAGCAGCATCTGAAGTATTGGCTGTGGTGGGGGTGAGGAGGGGATAGTGTCTTGCTTGTGATCTCCTTGTTGCTAGGCAGACTTTCCTGAGGGCAGGAGCAAGGTTTATGTCCTTGCCTGAAAGGAGAACTGATCCATGGTTTTGTTGCACCCTATTTTAATTAGTTTGCATTACGAGCCATATCTTAAGATGAAACATATATGGCACATCATTGCAGCTTGAGTTGTCAAAAAATGGCAAGAGCTATTTAGCCTTAGTTTAAACACCACCGGAGTGTGGCCACACAGTAACATGGTACCTTCCACCCATCACTTGCCAAGGTCCACTCGGTATTGTTGGACGGCAAACTGTTACTGACAATCATGTTCTTCATCAATGAGAACTGAAACACCTTAATACACTCTGCATGACCACTTGGTATTACCTACCTCTTCATTCTTGTGGGTGTTGAGTTTTCAGCATATAACCTAGCCTGATACAGGTCTCTTTTTGATTTGAGGGTAGGACTGTGACAGCAGCATTTTACCAAGTACGAAAATGGTATGTAGATCAATTTTCATCTGAGGGACCTAGTTAGGAGATCAAAATATTGAATCAGGATCATCAAAGACTTGAGAAGCTAGAATGTTGGGCTTACTAAAAAGGTGGATTTTAACAGGGCTGAACGTGAAGGTCTTCATTTATGCTCAGTAGACCAGCTGCACAAATACAGAAGGAAGGAGGGTTGGTTTCATAATAGTCATGCATGTGTTTTAAAAGATATAGGCTTTTGAGTTGACAGCAAGATCAACATGAGTTAATAGTATAGGATATGGCTGCAAAAGTCTTTTAACAGTTTGAGATGACAAGTCTAGAAGTGCGGGATCCAGATCAAGGGAATGAGGTGTCTGGGTGTCGTAATGCTGATGCTTTAAGAAAGACATTGAACAACTGGATTTCATCTGAGAAATAAGCTGAATGGAAGGGAATTTGAAACTATTTCCTGTAAGGAACAGCTGAAGAAACATGAAATGTTACCCTGATGAGGAAAACGCTTGAAGAATCTAGGATTGTTTTCTTCAAATGTTTCAAAGGCGCCCCTTTGGAAGAAGAACCACCTTGTTCTCTAATGACCAAGAAAGAGAATCAAAACTCAGTCTACCAGATCCTTGCAGATGCCCAAAGCCACTTTTTAATTTGTTTGTAACATGTCATTATGGAAATCCATGATCATTTGTTTCACTTAAAGGTGGTCTTTTGATTGATCAATTGGAGAAATACCGTACTGACATCATCTTGCTTTCTGCTGGCCAGGAGGGCATAAAGAGTGGGGCATAAATGATCCAGAGTGCTACATTGGGTAGAGAAGTTGTAAGAGACAGCAAGAGAAGAAAGAAAGGGTCCAAAGACAGAGTGCATCGAATAAAATTCTTTCAGGGTGAATTTCATTTTGTGGGTAATGCGGACAACTGAGGAGAGAGAGGAGGCTTATCACAATGGCTCAGAAGCAGGAAGGACTTTGGGAGACCATATGGATGGAACATCAGCTCAGGACAGCCAGGGACTGATGCAAGAGCCATTTCTAGGTTGTCTCAACCAAGAATTCAGTTTCGGTGTTTCTCAGTCTATAGCGAATCTACTACTAGATAGACCCATGGCAAGGGATCGGAAAAGCAATCCCCAAAATGGGATAGCTGGGTCTCCACGGCCCCCAAATCTATTCAATTTAGTTAAATATCTTGGGCACGGATTGAAATACATGTTTTCAACTTCTTTGTATGTCCTGTAGCCATCGAATGAGCCAATGGTGGTGGAACTGATGCTATTTACAGAACTCTGGCTCCACCTTGACCTTGGGCATGTGCATAAAACATATTTACTTAGCACACTTCCTCCCTCAGTTACTGTGAGGACATTCACATGCCTACCACTAGTTCCTCAGCACAAATATGAGACGATAGAGATAATAGGTAGGTCAAGTTATGGCAGCCCTTTTATTCTTTTATGCTTTCCAGACTTGATGAATAAGGAAGACTCTCTCATCCATCCATGTTTTTTAATAACCAGTGCTCTGTTTCTTATGCTGTGCTTCACCCTAAAGCTGCTCTGGGTGGTGGTGGTGGTGAAAATTTAAGACATTTATAACGGATACTTACACAACATAGGTTATTATGACTACAATTGCTACTATTTTTATGATTCCTGATCCTATGGTAATCCAGGGGGTAGTTAATAACTCCCTTGGTGAAAACTGTTTACCCATAAACACTTCCATGAAGGCTGAGTAGCAATTAAGGTAATGGTGCTGGTGTAGGTAAAGGTAAATGACCTCGTTAAGGCCCCGGCCTAAATGGTACCCTTGTGACCTGGGAATGCTAGTAAGCAGCAGTTTACTCACGTTGAGTATTTTATTCACCATATCTCAAGCCCTCCATCATTATTGTTGTTTGCTTACCATCCTTCATTGTGTGCCACGGGAATGCTGGGTTTGGGTTGAGGTCGTGTGTGTGTGTGTGTATGTGCCCTGAGAATTTGAACTGCTGGCTAGAAGCCTGTACATCTTGAACGGTAAGTTCACTTACTTGGGTGACAGTCATCTCCTTCGTTCTCAGGAATCTGTGGCATTAATCTTGGCTTAACCACATCCAAATCCTGTAATCATTCATCCACTGATTCATTTCAGCCAATGTCATAAATCCATCTAAAGCCTTTACCTATGGAGAGAAAGAGCAAACCTCGAAAAGAATTATTCACTTGACTAGCCTGCTGGTGCTATCATAAAACGCTGCTTAATTATTACTAACACTACAGCATTTAATGGATCTCCATTGTGGGACTTCTAATCCTTTGCTCTCTGTGTGTGGTGGGCTCTTTGCCGAGGACATGGCATCCTCTAAGATGCCCGAGGTTCTTATCATTCAGTGCTAACAAAGTGACCTGCTGCAGTGGGCCATGCCTGTAGAGCCTTCTTTTCAGCTTGCCAACTGCTGACCAGACTCACGTCCTAGTCAGGATTTACTTACTGGAGTGCACAGCCTTCTTGATCCCTTCAAGGACTGAATGGGCCATCCCCATAATCCTATATCAGTCAAGAAGGAAGGACAATGAAGAACTACCATGATGTTCACATAGATATCCCTACAAATGTCCAAGGGGCAGATGTATTAAACAATAGAATCTTAAACAATAGGACATGGCTCAGCAGATATTAGTAATTAAACAAACTAGAGTCTAGGTGATGATACAAGCAACATAATCATATAACTCTCTGAGTTGAAAACATGAGCACATTTTTCATTCCAGCCCCAGGATCAGAGGATAGGTTATAGTTTTCACCACTCCTCATAGGGGACAACTTAGCCTGGCAGAGGTGGGTGAATGGGAAGGGGCTCTGGTTTTACCCTCATCTGGTCAAAGGGAGGACAGCAATTCTGTCCGTAGGTTGTAGCAGGTGTAACAACAATGGCTTGTACTACAGCATGCCTGTAGGCATGTATGTATGCACAGGTGCATTTCATCAGTCATCCCTGAAGAAAGTCCAGTAGGATGTGTCTGTTGTAGGGCTGGCTAAGTATAGCCATGGCTCTTATTAAAGTCATGGTAAGGGTCTGCTTACCAAGGGTCATGGCCTGCGCATATGTGCGTGAACAGCCCACCCATTCTCTATCTTTTGTTAAAACCAATGCCTCTCTGGGGCTCCTGGATGGCTCAGTGAGTCAAAGCCTCTGCCTTCAGCTCAGGTCATGATCTCAGGGTCCTGGGATGGAGCCCCGAATCAGGCTCTCTGCTCAGTGGTGAGCCTGCTTCCCCCTCTCTCTCTGCCTGCCTCTCTGCCTACTTGTGATCTCTCTCTCTGTCAAATAAATAAATAAAACCTTTAAAAAAAAAAGACAACAAACAACAAACCAATGCCTCTCTTACAATTCAAACACAGCATTTGTTCTAACGTCATACTCGACACTGACAAATCTTCTCATCTTCCTTATCACCTAGGACTTAAAGGCTTCAGCTAATTTAGGAAACAATCTGGTGACCAAAAAGAATTTTCTCAGGAACGCCACCAGGACAACTTGGCAATGCCATAATTCTTCAAACAGCCAACCAACTTAAATGAGAAAAGCACACATCTTCCATTAAGATTCAGATTTTGTGGAATATCACTCTTTAAGCATCAAAATAGAAACGGCTAACCAAAACCATGTCAAAATTGTAAGACAGAGGAGAGAAGCAACACAGATTCCAGAAGCCCTTGTGTCTGTTCCAGATGGCACACTTTCAGTCTGAAAATTCATTAACAGATCGGCAGTGTTGTTTTTTGCATTTTGTTTCATTTTTAATACCCCGCACAGGTGGCTTGATTTGTCTGTCCACAAAGGGATTACAACCACTGAGTCAGAAAAGAACGCAGCCTTGAATGCATCGCCCATGCCACCTGCCTGGCAGCTTCCAGAAAGAGAGAGCATCAGGTCAGAGGTTCGGGGAAATTTGAGATTTGCAAAGGGCCGCTGCAAGAGGGAAATGGCTCCTGCACCTTCCTATGGCCCCGAATGCTGCCAGCTGGCTTGGGTACTCCCAGCATGGAAGAAGCCCAACCGGTCTTTCCTATTTTCCATGACACAGTTGTTGGCTTAATCCTCCTTTTGGAGTGCCTAATCCTCAGTTAACCACTAGTTGAGGACCTCGCTCCCACCTGGAATGGGGAGGCAACCAAAGCACACAACTTGATACAGTTCAAGGCAGCCAGGGACTGATCCAAGAAAGCTAGTTTTATAGCAGAAAAAAGTCCATATCTACGCAAAGATGTCCAAATAAGCTAATGTTTCTATTACCTGCCTATATACTTACGTGTGTGTGGAAACCTTAGAATGCAGGAAGCCATTTTTACTACGGGAGTCAAGAAGGAAAAAAGCTCGGCAGCACAGGTTGACCAGTGTAAACTGCGCTATTGATGAAAGTGTCAGAAGGGCCTTTCCTGAATGGCTCACTTCACGGGACCTGGGACACTCAGGTACCAGCTGATGCCCCGACATCAAACGCGGGAGCCAGAACATGGCAGGAAGCAGATGGTGTCATATTTCCTGGGTCTCGCTGTCCAGTTGAGTTCAGCGCCTGCCAAGTGCAAAATGAAACGTCTCTCCTTTCACAGAGCCCCGCACACACGGCAAGCTGGGGTGGTGGCTGTGGCGGCAACGGCAAGTTCAGGGGAAAGCAGGAGCCTCGGAGGCACAGGTGCATTCTGATCGAAGATGGGGAGGGCTCAGGGTGGAACTGGCAGCAGGAGGTCACTCTCTCTTTTCATCCGTTTATCAGACAGAGCAGAGTGGTTTGCAAGTCAGATGCTGAGAGAGGCGATGGAAATTCAGTCACAGCAGAAAAAGGTAAACAGCCGGGCGAACTCTTGAGTGGCCAGATGGACAGTCAGGTCACAGGTCATCAAATCAGTCACACAGTGCCACATAAAGCAGCAGGCTGGCACTAACAGGGAAGACCCACCTGGCAGGCTGGTAGACAGGCATGCAGAACAGGCACAGCTACCTGAGATGAGTCCGGGTGTGGAGGTGGGAGAGAAGGGCAGAAAGGGGCTCCTCTCCAAACCCTACTGGCCACGCCGCATTAGCAGCACCTTGCAAGAGAAAATATATAGTCCTCCTGAGTTATATCATGAATATTTACTGAGCAGCAGCTTCTATAGAAAGACAGAGGCTCCACACACACACACACATACACACACACTCAGCTTCTATATATATATAATGTGTGTCTTGCTCATTAGCCCTGCTATGCACAGATAATTAGTTAGCTGTCCCCAGCCATGATCAAGGGTCCTATTCTGAGACCTATATGTGTTGTTGGGTATAGAGAAAGGGAGAGAAAGAAAACTTACAGTGCCGCAGGCAGAAAAGTGGATTGGAAGCCTTAAGGGGTTAGCAGGATGATAATGGGAATTCACCTCACTGAGGGGGGTGGGGTGAAGTACATGGCAGAGAGGAAAACACCTGAACTCCAGAGGCTGTGGAATCAGCTTTACAGCTTTACAAGGTTCCATAGCCTTGGATAGCCGACTCCACCTTTCTGAGACTGGGTGTTCCTATTTATAACATAAAGAGGGTCTGTACCATGAGGAGTTGTATTTCCTGGACTCCTGGTGCAAACTACTCAGAGAATGACAATTCTTTCTTTCTTTTTGTCTTTCTCTTACGATTGGAGCAACATCTTTATTTTCGTTATTTTTTTTAAATGTTTTCCATTTCTTTTTATTATTATTAACATATAATATATGATTTGTTTCAGGGGTACAGGTCTGTGACTCATTAGTGTTACACAACTCACAGCACTCACCATAGCACATACCCTCCCCAATGTCCATCACCCTCCCACCCCCCACCTTCCAGCAACCCTCAGTTTGTTTCCTGAGAGTAAGAGTCTCTTATGGTTTGTCTCTGTCTCTGGTTTTGTCCTGTTTCATTTTTTTCCTCTCTTCTCCCATGATCCTTTACCTTGTTTCTCAAATTCCACATATCAGTGAGATCATATGATAATTGTCTTTCTTTGATCGACTTATTTCGTTTAGCATTAATACCCTCTAGCTCCATCCACGTCATTGCAAATGGCAAGATTTCATTTTTCATGCCTGCATAATGTTCCTCTGTGTGCGCGCGCGCGTGTGTGTGTGTGTGTGTGTGTGCATGCGTGTATGTGCACACATGTATACCACATCTTCTTTATTCATTTATCTGCTGATGGGCATCTAGGCTCTTTCCGTTGTTTGGCTATTGTAGACGTCACTGGTATAAACATTGGGGTGTATGTGCTCCTTCAGATCATTACATTTATATCTACATTACATCTATATCTACTGGTATAAATACCCAGTAGTGCAATTCCTGGGTCACAGGGTAGTTCTATTTTCAACTTTTTGAGTAACCTCCACACTGTTTTCCAGAGTGGTGGCACCAGCTTGCATTCCCACCAACAGTGTAGGAGGGTTCCCCTTTCTCTGCACCCTTGCCAACATCTGTTTTTTCCTGACCTGTTAATTTTAGCCATTCTGACTGCTGTGAGGTGGTATCTCATTGTGTTTTTGATTTGTATTTCTCTGATGCTGAGTGATGTTGAGCACTTTTTCATGTGTCTATTGGCCATTTGGGAGAATGACAGTTATTTCTTAAAATTTAACACAAGGTGAGTCCTAACCTGGAACCAGAACTGGCTAGCTCGGGACACCTTCTGTGGCAGATGCTATAAGGTCAACTGAAGTTACTTAAGCAGAAGGAGAGCATGTATTGGCTCATTTACTAGTGAATCTAGGGGTACAGTTGACTTTAAGTAAAGGCTCCTACTGATATCACCAGGGCTATCCCCATTCTTTCATTTCTTGTTCTCCCTCTCGTTAGGTGCCAACATCTTTCTGTCCCTAAACTGTTGATTTCTTTCATAAGACTAAGAAACCCAGGCTTATGTTGTCCTTACTACCTGGTACCTTGGCCATTTCTGACCAGTGCATCTTCACCCTCGACCACTTTGCTGCATGAGACCCAGGAATAGCTTTGGGAATGTCCTGGCCCTGCAGGTTGGTGGTCTTGCTCCACCCAACCCTCCTTAACTATTTAGCTCCATTGTGGATAGCAGGGATCTGCTGATTCAAAAACCTTGGCCTAAACCTGTAGCATGTAGGCCAAGCCCTAACACCTTGCTCCCTCCAATCAGCCCCACCCTGCGCCTTGATTCAGAAGAGCTGGCATGGCTCTTTAGACATGGCTCTGCAGCTTTCCACTGAAAAACACAGCATCCCTGGTCTATTGGCTTGGTGCCTTTCTTTTTTCCTGAATGATCTCCTTTCCCTCTCCGTCCCCAAAATTTCTAGATGCTGATAATCTAGAATCTAGGCTCCCTGTTCCCTTTCTCTGCCCCATACTTCCTCTGCCAAATCCTCGCAACAGGGTCTTCTTTTCTCCCACGGTATGGTCATTATGTCAGTGGTCACCCACAGTCCTATGTGCCAATTGTCTACTGCCTTAAAAACTTTAGCATCCAAGACATCTGGTGCCTGTCCTCTATGGTGGGAGCTTGAGACTACCATGTTACTTGTATGCAAAAGACCATCCATTCATAATTTAAAAAAAAAAAATAGAGGAAACTTTACTCTTTAGAAGGCCTCTTCCTCCATGAAGCCCCAAGGGTAATGAAGCACATACCAACGCAATCTTTAGGCCTATAGAGAAAAAGGAGGGCTGCTGATAAGGACTAGTAACTTGAGTTACTAGAGTTGAGCTCTATTAGAGTTGAGCTCTATTTCCCTCTATTTCAATTCTAATAGAGTTGAGCTCTATTTCCCCCTTTTCTGTTTTGCTAGTCAGACCAGAGGTGTAAGAGGAATTAATGTTTAACAAGTTGAATAACTAATTGTCTGCTAATGAGTCCCCCCCTTAGGCTCTTTCTGAAGTGGGTGTCATCTGTAAATGCAGTGTTTTGTGCAGGCTTGAAGGCCTCTAATGACACATCATAAATATTCTTAGAGAAATTAAAAGATGCAGTAGCCCTGATCTCTTTTTGGCTTCTTGAAGACTCATCAGGGTCCTGTTCCCATGGCATGCGTGGTCTTCCTGGGTAATAATGAGACCCAGACTTCAGACTATCCATAGAATCTACATCCTGTTCAGAAAGTGAGTACCCACTTCAGCTTTGGCCCCAGATGTACACTACCTGAAGGCACAAGCAGGGGGAATGCACAGGAGGTGATAGAAAGAGTTCTCTTGGGTTATCACTGAGAACACCTAAATCTTGGTTTCTCTTCTGCCATCAGCAGTTGAGAAAACTTGAGGCAAATTGCATACCTTCCCTGATCCACAGATTTCTCATCAATATGATTAGGAAATTGGGACAAATCATGGTCTCAACAAGCTAATTTTGTAGTTGTGCAAATGGACAAGCATACGAATATTAAAATGCAATAGAAGTTTAAACCACATGTTGTATCAGCCCAAGAGGTAATTCATAACAGAAATGACAATGAGCTATTAGGACAGAGGACCATGTCTTTGTTAGGTCTATTCCCAATACACATAACCTGGCACATAAAATGTGCTTATAAAGTATGAATTGGATGGGTGAACAGACAGATGGACAGTTGGACTGATGGTTGGATGGATGAATGGATGGATGGATAGATGGATGGATGAATGAATATATGGACTGATGGAGGGATGGATAAAGTGTGGATAGATGCATGATTAGATGTGGGAATGGAGAATTTGAGAAATGGGTGGAGGGACAGATGGATGGATGTAGATAGATAAGCAGATGAAGGCTGGGTGGACAGGTGTGAAGAAATGTACACATATTTAGATAACTGAGCACAATTAAGTAATATGCTGGGCAGAGAGAAACTGAAGATAAGAACTTCATTGTCTCAAGGACCACGTGTAACCTATATGGGTCTTTGAGGCACTTCTGAAGTTCCTGCTAAAGTCGGCAGAAGTGAATTGTGTGCGTCAATAGTAAAACTTTTGCTCATAGTGAATTGAGAGGTATGACAAACCCTACAATGAAAGGCTTCATATAAATATTTCCGTTATAGGAAGTCTAGGCACAGGTTACTATTTATGCTTCTGCCTCATGGTCACAGTCCTCTCTCAACTTTCCAAAAGCCTGAGATGAGTACATTCAAAGTCATCCTGTTAGATACAATGTGACTTTGGAGTTCACTTAAATAGCCTCTCTCTATACAATTCGTTTTTACATGAAGACCAATTGATCAGGTAGGCCCTGAAAAGCACACTGGGCTTTGACTCAAGGTACCACACTCATTCATTTGTTCAGTCAAACATTATTAAATGTTTCAACAAATAAGAACCAAACCCCTCCTATTGCCGGGCACTGTGTTAGAGAACACTGGGGGAAGGGCGAATACAATGGTGGGCAGGGTATTCTCATCCTGCACCCAAGGCTTTTCCTCTGCTGTTAATTCACAGCACACTTTCATCTCCCCATCTCTTCTATCCTGGCTTTTCACAGAGAGACCGAATGTAGAGAGAAAGGTGATTAGCCACCTCCAATTCTCTTTCCTTACTTCTGAGAGGCATTTCCCTCACCTGTGCTTTTTAAAGACACTAATGCACACACACAGCTCAGCTTTTTCCAGACCTGTTCCAGTCCCCATTACCTCTCCTCCCCTCCCATAGTTTGGAAAGTCTACGTACCTTAATTATGTAGCCCCCCTGACAGACACTAGCTCAGCACCATGCTGAGTGAGTTAATGTTCCCGGGCATTGCTACCCTCCCACTTCTTGCCCAATGACTTTTCTTCCAGGTGAACTGAATGGATTGGCTCTTAATGTGCAGTTTCCCTGAAATCTCACACCACTGTGGGTCCCTATCATGTCACACTGTAGTGACAGTAGTAGCTAGCTTGAAACATAAGCTTTATGGATCCCTAGCCTAGTGATGAGCCAGGCTATACAATCCTTTGGAACTTACCAGGGACTTGGCTGTAACAAAGAAAGAGCAGAAGTTAAGAATATCTTAATATCCAAAAGCTCAGAGGATTTCTTCTAAAGCTGTGTTGTTTACCAACTTAATGCCATTGGTGATTCAAAATCAATGTAATACAAGCATTCACTAGAAACATACTAAATGCCCAACAGGATACGAGTTGGGACTGTGACACCTTCACTAATAAGGGATGACAGCAAACAAGCCATACAACGGTCGAGGATTTTGAGAGACTCTCGCCCCTAATGTGTATGGCAGTCCCTGCTTGCAGAGGGTGCTGCGCTATTATTAGCATGGGAGAACCAAAGGACAATAAAGATCATTCCAAGCCATTCTTCCAGACGAGTAACCTAGAATAATACTGCTCAGCTGAGAGTTAAAAGGGGAGCTTGCAAGGTCTTCTAGGGACATTCCACCCAGGAGTTTAATCTGCTGATAATTGCTAGCGAGATTAGCCTTAGGAAGAGGAGAAAGTGCTCATCTTCTATGTGGGGACCAAAATATCCACTCATTGGTTGTTACCCTCTGTGTCCCTTTCCCTCTCCTTAAATTAGCAAAATATGCATTCAAAACCAAGCATGTTGGGACTCAGTGGGCCTCTAAGATGTCAGCCATTCCCTCAGGCTGAACCCTTTTCCTGCAGAAATCTGATAGCTGGTTCCTCTCTTCAACTCTCGCTTACTCATGGAAGCCTTCCCAAAATGCCCTCTGTTAAGAGTCGCCTCTGTCACTCTTGGTCTGTTGTGCTTGTCTTTGTAGCATGTAGCCTACTTTCAGCTGCTTGTTTATTATCTGTCTCCCCAATTAAGAGGTAAATTTCAAGAAGGCAGATGCTTTTTCTGTATTGTTCAGCACTAATTCCGGGGACCAGGCAGTGGCTGGCACACACTGGATGTCTGATAAATATTAGTTGAACGAATCAGTAGGTTTTATTTTTATTATGAATTAGCCCATCAGCTCCCTTTCCTCTAGAGAAGAACACCAAAGTAGGAGCCAGGAGAAGAAAAATATAAGACTGATTCTGCTATTAACTGGGTACATGTTTCTGACAAAGAGGATGAAATTTTCTTGGCCTCAGTTTTCTCCTCTGTAAAATAAAGGCCAGTGACGGGGAAGAAGTCTGTCTTTTCCATTCATCAGATTTCCAAGAGGAGGGGTTTTTATTTGTTTTTTCTCTAATGCTCCTGGTCCCCTGCACCACCCCCTTGGTGGCAGAGTGGCATGGATAATGGGTGAGGTATGCAGAGACGCCCGGCATGGCCAGCTCACCCATTCCCCCTACTATGTTTAGGAATTGACTGACCCTGGAAAGGCACGCATTCTCATCTGCTCATTACCACGCAGTAACCTTTGAAATTAAATACCTGCTCCTCTTGGGGGAGAGGGAGGGTTACAGTAGTCCAGTGTTACCTGTCCTGAAGGCCGAGCTCTGGACTATGTTGCATAGTAAATCTATTGTACCTCATGCCTAGATTGCATTCTCCAGCTCACGCTCTATCAGAAATAGAATGATATTTTGATCTTCATTTAGCTATTCTTTTGTTTATCTCAATCGGTTCAGAACTCTGGTGGGGAAAAGAAGGCTATTACATACTAACCTGCTTATAAAAGAATATAAAAGGATATAGCTAAAGTCTCTTCCATGGCACTGACTATAAATATATACATTATATTTTTCTGGGAAATATATAGATTAATAAACTATGGATGTGTGTTTCTCAATATGGACATATATATGAATACCCTCTTTCTTCCAAGAAGTACAAGGTGTATAGTATAAAATATGTATTTATAAGTTGAAGATATATATATTTTCTAGAAGTATATATACACATATGTACATGGGTGTTCACATATGTATATGTGGTATATGCATATATATAATATGTATATCATACACACATACTCCAGAGAGAGGAGAGAAGGCATTGTAAATCATGTGTGTATGTGTGCATTTCTCTCCCTACATAAGTAGGGAAAAATGGTTACAAAATTTGGGAGTAAGGAGGGTATGTGCTTTGGTGAGTGCTGTGAAGTGTGTAAACCTGGTGATTCACAGACCTGTACCCCTGGGGATAAAAATATATGTTTATAAAAAATAAAAAATTAAAAAAAAAATTTGGGAGTAAGTTTTTAGAATGGTAGGAATTGACCTAAAAAAGAAAGAACTGGGTTAGCATGGGTGGTCATACAAAATAACTGAGTCATACCAAAGTGTTGTAAGAGACAGGTCAGTTAAAATTTCAAGAGAACTCAGTATGTAAACTCTACTCCTACGCCCTACCCCCACCCCACACTGTCCCTAGATGACTCCATTAACGTCAGCCCTATGATTCTGAAGCATAATGAAAAGAAGAGAAAACTCAGGTGGGTCATTAGAGGAACCGTAATGATAGGTATGGTGCGGACAATCTTGGAGAGGGGTTGGAGGTGAGGAAGTGATGCAGAGAAGGCCCAGAGGCCATGTCAGTGCGTCAGACAAAGACAGCCATTGTCCCTGCATTTGATGTCACATCCATCTTGACCCACTTGCAAAAGGTCCAAAGAAAATAAAATTAAATGCATATTTCTTTCATTCTGAGTTGTACAAGTTTTCACACTTGAACATTTCTGCAATTGGGGTATGTCTTACAATTGATGGTTCATCCTAATTTAACCCTTGACAATTTTTCTTTCTCAGTGCTATATTCTATTATGGTACATCTCACAACTGCTGGAGTCTTAGATTGGGTGAAACACAGTAGTTCATGCTCAGTTTTCTATAATCTATTATAGGGAAATGAGCCAGAAATGTGGTTTGGAGTAAGATGTGCTTTGCTCAGCAAAGGTAAGTTGAAACACATGCTCTGTATTCCACTTGTCAAGTATAAGCAAGAACAGTCTTTCCCCAGTGCAGTTTGGAAACAAGCATTGAGAGCCCATAATCCTTCTTTGCAAGACTCCCATTTTATAGAACTTTTTTTTTTCAAAATAAGAAACCCATAAAAGTTTGTGCACAGAGGCATATTTTAGACTTCACTTATATTAAATGAAAACACCACAAAATATTCAAAAAATAAGGGATTTTATTGTTAAAAATAAGAACATGCCCACAGTGGAATATTATGCAGTCATCAAAAGTGACTGTTTTTAGGGGCACGTGGCTGGTTTAGTTGGGAGAGCATGCTGTCTTCATCCAGGGTTGTAAGTTCCAACTCTACGTTGGGTGTAGAGACACTTAAGGAGGAAAAAAAAGTGCATGGCCAATAGTTATTGATGTGCAAAATGCTATTAAGATCATGTTAAGTAGAAAATAGTATACAAACTTCATATTAATGTTTTCTAATTTGGAGACTATTCTACATGCATAGAAAAAAATGGTTTATAAAATGCAGCAAAGTGCTAACAAGTCTTACCTCTCTTGCTAGAGAATATTCGCTGATTTCACTTCTATATACCTTCTTTCATTTCCCGAAACCTTTATAACAAGTATGGATTACTTTTATGGCTAGAAGCAACTTTTCTCCTCTCCAAAGGCCATTTGTTTTGTCCCCAAGTTCCTTTTTCTCCTAATAAGTCAAAAATGACCTGCTTTTGGCCACAAACTAGATATTCCTGAAAGTTATAACCATTCTCTCAGAACAGGGAACCAAGGACCATAAAAAATGCCCTTGATGCTAGATGACAAATCATGTTGGTCAAAGCAGGCTGCTCAGGTTTCCTGGGCATACAAATCCAGAAATAAATTGCTGACTATTCACTTTCCAAGGGTCTATACCCTGAGGAGGCCCCATCCCTTCCTGGGAAATGACCTCTGGATTTCTCATAAAGGAAGATGATGACCAGAGCTAGGAGTGGGGCTTACAAACCTCTCCTTTATTACGTCTCTATTTGCCCTTGGCCTACCCGTAGGCCCAGAGGAAATTTCATGGTCCCCACTCTCTAAAGAGCGGATGGGGAGAAGAGGGCAGAGTGCACAGAAGGGAAAATGTGGAGCCTGCTAAAGAATTTTGCCCAAGGGAGATTAATAAAGTTTCACACAGACATCTCAGAAGATGAAAGTTCTTGTCAGTGGGGAGGAAGATCAAGAGATTCAAAGTCAAAACCAAGAGCAGGTGATAGCAAACTGGAAAAGGCTTCATGCACCACAATTAGGTAATAGAGCATTCCTTGCATTTACCTATGGAAATTTAGTATATAGAAAAGAGGAGGACTTTTCTCAGTATAGCTATGAAAAGTGAAACAAGATAAGCCAAAGCAACGTTGGGATGGTGGAAAGGCCACCGCTAACCTGCTTTCATTCACAGGCTGTGATTCTGAAATGTGGCTTTAGAAAATTAAGCAGAACGAGATTTTCATTCCTCTTTAATTAAAAGTTTCAGTCATTTTCCAACTCTGACTCTTTCATAAATGATCTACAAATACATCTTTTATCCCTTCTCCGCCCTGTAATTGCCAGTGACTGAGCTGGACTGAGAAGATGGAAGTCAGGACACCTAGGGGTTGGGCCACACATTTGCATTTCTTAAAAGCCCCTGAGGTGATTCTAGGGTGTTGCCAGGTTTGTGAAGCCTGACCTGGGTGATCCCTGACTAAGCAATAAGCAGGGAGAGGAATCAAACACTTAGCATAGAAAAAGGTAAACATAATTTTACTATTCGTGTACAGGTTTCCTTTGGATCAAAGAAAGAAAGAAAAATTAAAGTTTGAATGCCAAATTATACACTACTTTTACACTCATCTTTCCATTTAAAGCTCAGTAAAATGCTGTGGGAAAAAAAGCAGAGGAAGCTTTCTCTTTTTTTCCTCTTTCATTCTATTTTTTCCATAAATTGTATTTTTCATTTCAAAATCTGTAACTGAGGCTCAGAGCTGTTTAATGACTTGCCTAAGGTCGCAGGGCTAGAAAGTGTGGAGAGCTCCTGGGCTCTGAGGTCCATGCTTTTCACTCATGTGTGAACCATGGAAAATGCCCTTTTCATGGCCCATTCACTACCCTCGGTGAAGCCCAGTGCCTCCTTAATTACTGGCTCTCTTCTCATGACTCTTTCTGTAACTGAGCCAATGGGCTTTTTGTTTTGTTTTATTTTGTTTTGTTTTAGCATTTACTATTATGTTTCAGTACAAATGAGCAATGATATGTTGAGAAAGTGAAAATCAATGCCACCGATTAAGAAAATGTCCTCTAATTTGCCTTCCAGACACTCAGCTTTAAAAGATGAATGGAGGAAAAAATCGGCATCTGGCTTGATTGCTTATGAAGAAAATCCCTCTAAGTATGAACACTTCTTTGAAGCTGTCAAGATAATAATAATGTTAATATTGACTACACTTTTATTCTGCTAAGCATGTGAATTCCCTTAATCCTCACAGCAACACTACATGAGATAAATACTCTTCTTAAACCCATCTACATGTAAAGAAATCACGACATAAAGAGGTTAGGTAACTTACTCTAAGTCATAATTAGTTACTAATATTTGTCATAGATCCAAGGAGAGAGCTAATAAGCTATGCTACCCTCCATTGCTCTCTTGAAAGTACCTTACAAACCAGTGCTTATCAAAACTCCCTAAACTTCTAGCAAAAGGAAAAGTTCATTTCGATCGAAGTTTAAGTGTGTGATATTTTTATTTTTCATGACTTTGAAAACTGGTGAAAGTCATGCCTCCCTTGTTTGCTTGTTGTACTGCGTAAGAGCTTTCTCTGATCTCACTTAAGACTTGTGGTGGTTGCACCCTTGAAGGCCCCGTTACTGCACTTTGGCTCCACTTCCCATCTACCATCTACCTGTTCCCACATTGCACTGCAATCATTGGTGCATTTCTCCCCAACTACTCTGTAGATTTCTTCAGAGAGGGATTGTGCCTTTTCTTTCTCCCCCCAGCCCCGACTCTAATGCCTCTCTTTGTGCCCTACAGAGATAAGGAAGATGTAAATTCCAAGTCAAAAGATGGACATAGAACCTAGATAACCATGCACTATGTTTAAGGTTTTTAAACAAATTCTATAACCAAATCCCTGTAATGACAAGACAGTCTAATGTAGTAAAATATGCCCATATAGCCATTAAGTAAATTTGGGTTGGAGAACTTTGATGACTAACTAGGAGCAACTGACAAGAAAAAAAATTAAGTCTTATACAAAACTATTAATAATTTCAGAGTTTGGGTAATTCTCTAAAGAGGAAACAAAGAAAATCATGGACTCTTCAATTAGTCTACTTTTTAAGTATTTCCCTCTAATGTAGTTCAAGTTTAGTTTTTTTATTCCTCAGCTTGTGTTTTTAAAAAAATGGGGATGTATTAAAAATTTCAAGTGCTTATTTTTTTTTTATTTTAATTCCAATACTGTTAACACACCATGTTATATTATTTTCCTCTTTTCTGAGCTTTTCAGTCCCTAAGCACAGGAGTCTGACACTCACTTTTGACTATCTGCAGGTGATTCCTCTCTCCCTATCTCTCTCTCTTTTTATTTTCTCTCTCTCTGTCTTTGTTTCCATTTCTCTTTAGTCATTAAATAGGACTTCTGTTTAATGGACCATTCTCTTATAAAACAGGAACTTGAGTTCTACTCTAAGAACTTTTTTAAAGATAGCTGTGTAACTCTGTTTTCTTATGAGAAAGAAAACATGACCAGAAGTCTTTGTATCTTAGAAAATGTTTTCAGCTTTCAATAAAGTTTAGCCAAAGACTAGTCCTGGTCTCTTAGCTAGAAGTCTACATCTCTGAACCAAATGAAAGGAAAAAGAACGTGAACCTCTGTGTATGTTGTAATGAGTTTAGTTGGGGAGCCAGGGCCAGTGTACAATTTGTGGGGCCCAGGACAGAAGGAAAATACAGGGCCCCTTGTTCCAAAGTGGAAAGAATTTCAAGTTGGTGACAGTGGAGCATTCAACCAAACATGGGATACTTGTAAGGCTGATGTCCTATACAGCTGCATAGGTGACATGTCCATGAAGCTGATCTATGAAGAGCTTTATCTGGTAGGGGCACCTGGCAGTCAGAGCAGGAAAAATGCAGGGGTGGCTAGAGAGGTCTGATGATGAGTTACTGTCTCAAAGTCTAGACAAGTCACCAGCTGCTGGTGGTGACTGAGTTTAAGTGTTTTTAGAAATAGAAGAGTGTAGACATGATAGATGAAGAAAAGAAAGATAGAAGATTAACATGTGACTATATGCCTTGCCAGCCAACATTCATCCAGAAATCATACCTGGAGACCACAGTGTCAATTCTTATTCAATAACATCTCTTTCTTTTAATCAAAACTGATAATAGCCACGGTTGGTCAACTACATTCAACAGTAAGAACTTCCCTAAAGAGTAGGTATGCTATAAAAACGTTGATGTGAAAGAGCCTTAGAGATTTGAAAGCCAAAGGAAATACTATGGAGACCTAAAGGTTTTTTTGACTTTTAACTAAGCATGGTTCTTTCTACTTTAGCCTATTAATTGGTTGAGCAAAAGAAACAATATGCCTTATAATGCCTGCCTCAGCTCCCTTAGAGAGACCTTGTGATGATCACTTGCAGTAATACTTGCTTTGGGGCCTTATAAACTATAACGACTTGGGCAGTGTCATTCAGTAGAGAAAGTTCTGGAGGCAGAATGCAAAGACTTGCATATACCAGCAACTCCATAACTTACCACCAGTGGCCTTGAAGCAACTCTAATCCCCCCTGAGCCTCAGTTTCCTCTCCTGTACAATAGAGATAACAGCTTTCTGTTTAAGTCAAAGTAGGATAAAGTGTAACGATAATCCGGTACAATGTTTTTATTAAACTGTAAAGTGTTGCACACATTTAAGCCATTTTCATAATAAGAACTTGGCACCGTCAAGGTCACCTCTGAAGCTAAGGAATTGAAGCTCAGAGACATAAAACTCCAATCTCTCAGAGATTAACAACAGAAAATGAAATTGTATTTCAACCTTATGTAAGGAAAGATCTATGCCCATGATCACAGAGGTAAATGGCAACATAAATAAAGCATTTCCTGAGCTTTTTTGTTTATCCCCCCGTTTGAGCCATAGGGTCATCTACATTTTATCCGCAGTAATACACACAGAAAGGTAAGTAAACTGTAGGTGAGAAAGGTGGCCAACCAGGGGTTTTTCTCATGGTGTCTCACATAGACTAGACCTTGTCAAGCAGAATAAGCAAATTTTTTCTGCCTCCTTCCAAATAAATTGAGCTTCAATCCTCAGAAGTGTTTTTATACATAGTATTTACCCTCAAGGAAATTTTAAGTCCTCTGTCCAACTTCCTACCTTTCCAGCCCCAACTCCCCCTTCACTGCATCACTCATCAACCCTCCCTTGGCCATCAACCCTTCCTCAGCCATTAGCAGAAAGTAGCATGAAATAGGCTGAGAACAAAATGAAGCACTGTCAGGGGTTGGAGACTTAATGGGAAAAGCAAAGAAACTGCAAATCAATAAGAATGACATGATAAGATGTGTATGGAATGGATTCCTGTTTTCCATGAAAGGCCTACAATAGAGGTAGGCTAGGATTTTCTGCTGTAGAACTAATCTAAAGTGGAGTCACTTATATCGGGGGTAGAACAGAAATGGTCAACACAGGACCCTAAAGGAAACTTAATCTAACCTTATAGGAATTTATGACTCTTCTCAGAAATCAGCAGAGGACATCAGCCAGTCCCTAAATGCCAAATCTATTCACACCATCTCTGGACATCCTTGCTCACCTATTTAGCTACCCTGATGCAAATAAGAAAGAAGACCACTAGGCAACCAATAAACTAAAAAAGTGAAATAACTTCTTTATTGCATAAAAATCCCTTAGTCTGAAAACAACCCACTCATCGCTTCTGTAGATTTGAGTTTCCTGGCTTGCAGATCAAAAGTCTTGCATTAAACTCATCTTTCTGCTTTGTTTTATTCAGTATGCAAAGTTTGGTTTTTGACACTGTTTATCTCTGCTTTTAGCCTTAGGTAAAAGAGCAGAGAATTAGTGTCAGCCACCCAATTCCTAGGGTAAGAAACCAGGCCAGAATTTGATGACAAATCTTCGCTATAAATCCATGTGTAGCTTTTTTCCAAGGCAGCATTTGAAAGTGTGTATCTCTTAATGACATGGTTGAATTTGTGGATTAGAATATTTGCTTTCAGCTTTTGGAAAAATAAGAATAAAGTCACTAACAGAATACTTGTACCAGCCAAAAATACCATTTCAAGTGTAAGTTCTAGACCTTTTAAATAACAAAAGGATACCTACTAGCAGATCTCTGTCTTGCCTTAAAAATTCCAGGTGCACTGGCTGTGCTGGTCTCATCACAGAGAAGGTGAAGTTTAAGTTCCAGAGTCACTGAAGGGGAAGCTCTGAAATTCCTCTAAAAATAAGGAGTCTGTCACTTGACAGATGCCAGAAAAAATGCACTCTTACATTTGAAAAACTACTATCAGAAGGAGCAATCCGGCTTGGCAGCCATTAAATCTCTGCTTAGTACTACTTCCCCTGCAAAGCCCACAGAATCAATGGCTGTTAACCTCTCACTCCTGTACCTTATCCATGGACCTATCTCTGCATGTTCACGCCATCTGATAATTGTTTGTTTACATGAGTGGATCTCTATTATAGGTTCTACAAGGGTGAGACCTGGGTCTGTCTTGTTCATCATTGTCTCTCCAGTGCCATGCCTGATGCACAGTAGATCTAAAAAATGTTAACAGAAAGGAAGCTGTAGTATGTAGCCAGTCTCATTAAGGGAAGTATAGATACCAAATTATAGGTCCTGTGCTGTCCCTGTGTCAATTCCAGAACCTTCCAATGTTGTGCTCAGTCTTGGATACCATATTTTATACCATTGGGAAACGAGAATTTATTCACAGTTGGCAATCAAGATGGGCAGTGGGAAGGGGAAATGCTTGGCAGAATCTGGAAACCATGTCAAATGAGGAACAAATGAAAGAACCAGGAATGATTAACTTGACTAAAAGAAGGCAAAGGAAAGATATGGTTCCTCTCCCCAGATATTTGAAAAGCTGTCAAGTGGAAGAGGTAGTTAGATTTGTTCTGTGTTACCCTAGAGGGCAAATTAAGATTAATGATTAAAAAGTACAGAGAAGCGGATTTGGGCTCACCAAAAGCAAGAACATTCAAACAAAACAAAACAAAGGAGGAAAGAAAACGCTCATCGACAATGGCAGAGAAAGAGTAAACTTTCTGTCTCTGAAGTGACAAAAGGAAAAGGGCATTTGGGGCTGCTAGGATCCCTTCTAACATAGGGGTTCTAATTCACTACATGGTAAGCAAGTACCCCAGAAATCATGGATATGGAACCACACTAGAAATAAGTGATGTTAGTTT